>NW_022196165.1:2205320-2748983 GCF_008641045.1 Pistacia vera
CACTGAAAAGTGGCACCTTAGACTAGGTCACATAAGCCAAAGAGGCATGGATACCCTGAATAATCAAGGTCAGTTTGGTAAGGATAAGATCTCTTCACTGGATTTTTGTGAAAATTGCATACTAGGAAAACAACATAAAAACAGTTTCCAAAATGGGGTACACCAAGCCACTAGGCAACTTGAATACATTCACTCTGACCTGTGAGGACCTGGAAGGATTAGAACCTATGGGGAAAACAGTTACTTTATGTCCGTAGTAGATGATTACAGCAGAAAGGTTTGGGTTTACCTATTATAGACTAAGGATCAAGCCTTAGAAAAGTTTAGGGAGTGGAAACTCTTAGTTGAAAATCAGATGAATAAGAGGGTTAAGGTTCTCAGAACTGACAATAGGTTAGAATACTACAACCAAGAGTTTGATAAGTTCTGTAGTGATCAAGGGATCTTGAGGCATAGGACTATGAAACACACCCCTCAACAGAATGGGGTGGCTGAGAGAATGAACAAAACCCTCCTGGATAAAGTGAGATGCATGCTTATCACCTGCAAACTTCCCACCTCTTTTTGGGGAGAAGCCCTAACCACCTCAGCCTACTTGATAAATAGAAGCCCCTCCACTGCCATAAACCTAAAATGTCCAGAAGAGATGTGGACTGGAAGAAAACCTGATCTGGGACACTTGAGGGTTTTTGGCTGTGTTGCATATGCACACATTGTTGGTGGAAAGTTGGAACCAAGGTCTACAAAGTGTGTTTTTCTAGGATACCAAGAAGGAACAAAAGGGTACAGGTTGTGGGACAAGGAGTCACCTGGGGTTAAAGTTGTAGTAAGCCGAGATGTGATTTTTAATAAGGGTATTTTTCCTTGTAAAAGTACTAACTCTGATGTAGGACCAAATCCAAGTGTAAAGGAGAGTTTGAGTCAGCCTGAGACTACACAAATTGAGGTGGAGCTTTCTGCCCAACCTCAACCACTGCAAGATTCTGAAACCATCCAGGAAACTGAAACTGTTCTTGAACCTGGAGGAGAAGCTAGACATTATGATCCAGAACAAGAGGATGAGACAGAAACATCTGAAGATACTGAAACTCAGCATGAAAACTTGCAAGATTACCAACTTGCAAGAGATAGGGCCAGGAGACAGGTAAGGATTCCCACAAGGTTTTCATATGCTAACCTCATTTATACTGCCCTTCTTGCAGGTACAGAATTACAGAGAATCAAACCAGAAACATATGAAGAAGTAGTAAACTCTAAGGAAATGGACAAATGGAGGGTTGCCATGGAAGCTGAGATGAAGTCTCTAAAGGTAAACAAAACCTGGGTTCTTGTACCAAAGCCAAAAGGGCAGAAAGTAATCCAATGTAAGTGCCTGTTCAAATTAAAAGATGGAGTAACAACCAAAGAACCACTCAACTATAAGGCTAGATTAGTAGCCAAGGGCTTCACCCAAAGAGAGGGAACAGACTTCAATGAAGTATTTTCCCCAGTGGTTAGTATAAAACAATTAGATTAATGCTCTCCATAGTAGCTCACCTAGATTTAGAACTTGAACAATTAGATGTGACTACTGCCTTCCTTCATGGGGATCTTAAGGAAGAGATCTATATGAACCAGCCTGTAGGATTTATAGATCCAAAGACCCCTGACCATGTCTACCTTCTTCTCAAGTCTTTATATGGCGTAAAACAATCCCCTAGGCAATGGTATAAAAGATTTGACAAATTCATTGTGAGTATAGGTTTCACTAGGATTAAATATGATAACTGTTTTTACTTTGCCCTAAGTGGTAACCTGCATGTGTACTTACTGTTGTATGTGGATGACATGTTAATAATTATCAAGTATAAGTCCTTGATTTGTGAATTAAAGGAAAAATTGAGTGCTGAGTTCGCAATGAAAGATTTAGGAAATGCAAAGAAGATCCTACGAATGTAAATTGACAGAAATAGGCATAAATGTGAGCTGAGAGTGCAACAGTGTTCATATTTGCACAAACTAGTAGAAAAATTTGGTATGGCAGGTGCAAAACATGTTACTGTCCCACTAGCCAATCACTTCACACTGAGTAAATCACAATGTCCCAAAACTGAACCTGAAATGATTAGGATGGAACATATCCCATATGCCAATGTAATAGGATCTGTTATGTATGCCATGATTAGCACTAGGCCTGACTTAGCCTTTGTAATTTCCTTACTCAGTAGGTATATGTCTAACCCTGGTATGGATCACTGGATTGCTGTAAAATGAGTTATGAAATATGTAAATGCTACTTTAAATGTTAGACTACATTACTGTAAAAGAACTGCTACACTTGAGTTGGTTGGGTTTGTAAATGCAGACTTTGCAGGTGACAGAGACACCAGGAAATCAACCACCGCGTACTACTTCACTTTAGGAGGCAACTGCATCAGCTGGAAATCCCAGTTACAGCCGATAGTTGCATTATCGACTACTAAGGCTGAATATGTGGCTGTTGTTGACATATTCAAAGAAGCCATCTGGCTAAAAGGAATTCTCAGTGAAGCCAAGTTAACAAGTTAGAGGCCTGTAATCTTTTCTGACAGTCAGAGCGCAATACATTTGAGCAAGAATCCGGTGTACCATGAACGTACCAAGCACATAGATGTAAGATATCACTTTATGAGAGACTTGATCTCAAGAGATGAGATCGCACTTCTAAAGGTTTCAACCGAAGAAAATCCAGCAGACATGGGTACCAAGACAATCACTCATACCAAGTTCAAGCACTGTTTGAATTTGTTATCCATTCAGTAGACCAGAGTAACCAGAGCAATGAAGGATCCCACAAAGAGCAAGCTGCACTACAGTCACGAATAAATCCATCAAGGTGGAGATTGTTAGGGCGATGGCTTTATACGGTAACGTTTTATCATTAAGTGAGACGACGTCGTTTTGAGCAAAGTAAAGATCAATCATGTTCGTTGGCTGGCTGAGAATCCAATGGTGGCAAGTCAGTCTGATAGTCAACAGTATAAAAGCGATGCAACAGTCCATTCTCAGACGATTGAACCTATTTTCGTGTTTTTCCCTTTTCTCTGTAAAACGAACTGCCTCTTTTTAAGGTTTGGGTATAGTTTTGATCTTGAATCTTGTAACAGGGTGTTGAGTGGCTGGTTTGCAGGCCACTTGAGGGTGCTAGAGTTTGCAAGGTATCTTGGGTACTAGATCTATGTCTCTAGGGTGTTACGAGTTCCATAAAGGTTTGGGAAAGGGTTCAATTCTTTGGTCGAGTTGTGTTCTGTATCTTGATCAATATAGTGCAGCGAGCTCGTTGGTTTCCCAAGCTTAACGTGGACGTAGTTTGCTCAAATTTGAGCAAGTGAACCACGGTAAATCCTAGTGTGTTATGTGTGTGATTCTGTTTTGGTGCTGTGTGTTTCTTGTTTGTTTTTTGTTGATCTGTTGCGTGCAGGTATAACAAAAATGAAACTTAATCAACTATTAAGAAACAAAATTAAACATCATATAATTTTAATATTAATTGGCAGGAACATTAGGGAAACTCGTTGGGTAAAAAGAAGTAATCTACTTAAAGCTCTAGCTCAAGATCTCCCACTCGGTACAATACGCTTTGGGTGCAAAATTGTCTCTTTGAAATTGGACACACACATCTTTTCCCATTCTTCAATTCAATAATGGCACTACAATTAAAGACAAGGTATTTTATATTCTTCAATACCAATGAACCTCTATAATAAGTGCATATCTCTGTTCTATAATACTAATATAATTAATATCATATTAGAGAAGTTTATATAACTATTATATAAATGCATTTGACTATTAGTTAACATATTTTTATGATATGAATATTTGTATCATATATATATAATCACTATGAGGGTCTAATAATACAAAATTTTGTCTTTTAACATTAACCATTACCAACAAACGAAGTAATTTTGTCTTTTAACATTAACCATTACCAACAAACGAAGTACCAGATTGTTAAAAAAAAAAAAAGTCGCTCTCCCCTATTATGAGTTAGAATTAAATATTTATCAAATTGTTCTTGGATCGTTTATTTTAATACCTTAAACTTAACGATAAGGAGATTTTTTTTTTTTTTTCAAAAACCTTAAGATAATTGATGTCGGTTAATCAAACCTCAAGGATAATTTTTTTGACTCTTTAATATACATAAAAGTTTATTAATAATTAATGAATTTTACTTGTATAATTAGGAGATATGTGATTGCAGGCGTTGATTGGCTGTGTGATGGAGCCAACTCGGTGGTTGCTGATTTTCTTGAGTTGAAACCCAAGAAGCTTCACTCTTCATGTGGAGCGAGAGGATTTACATATTTTCCTAATGTTCATGGATTTGCCCCCGAGCTTGTCCAAACTATAAGAGATAACACTATGCTTGGATTAGCTCTGATCACTGATAATCTGGCTTTCTGGTTCGTAAATCACCAATGGCATCCTCAGGGTACGCATTTATATGACTTTAATTAAGCTTTTAAATATCGGTTTATTTAATGATCATGATTCTCTCACTATATGAGCAAAAATTATTATTATAATTAGTGGTTAATAGAATAAAATCATTCAGGAAGAGCGTTTCAAAATACGGGGGGGATTATTCTTATTTTCTATAAAGTAATATTAAACCTAACTAGTGATTAATTGATCAGGATTTTATCTTTTAGTGTAATAATCACATCAAGAATGCAAAATTTCTCGCATCAAACTTCCAAAAAATATTGTGTTTTTATGCATCCTCATATCATGAGTGTTGATTAGATAATTGTTTTCTTCATTTCTTCTTACTAGCCGATGTAGAACTATGTACCATTCAACAGAAAATTCCACAAATTTTTGTAGTAAGGGGTTTCTTTTCTCTCCATTTTCATTATTGGCTTTCAACTAGAAATTAAAGACTAGGTAAAATGAAATTCTGACAAATTGTTTTCTAATATTTATAATTCATGACGGAAATTATCATATTTCCCCAATTCAAATATTACAAATCTCCTTTTCATAGTTTAGACCACTCAAAAGATAGAACAACCATATACATAAATATTTAAGTATCTATAATACAAGTCATAAGGCACAGTTAAAAGACAGGTAACGAAAAACATTTCAGATCATGACTAATTTGATGAATGGTGGATCAAGATTCTCTTTTAATTCAAGTTTCAGGGAATTTTAATCATTTATTTAATCAGCTTATCTCAATAAATTTCTTAATCCTTTTAATTTGTTATGTTTACTATTAATTTAAAGGCATTCAAAGATCCAAAGATAATCAAACAAATGACTCTACAAACCATGAAAGGTTTCCCTAAGAAAGTGATAGATGTGGTACAAAACTGTGACCTTTCTACCCTAACATTTAGCCATTTGCATTACCGTGCCCCATGGGACATATTACTAGGCCAATTTCGAAAAGGAACCGTGATAGTGGCTGGAGATTCGATGCATGTAATGACACCATCCATCGGCCAGGGTGGCTTAGCCGGTATAGAAGATGCAGTTGTACTTGCTAGATGCATGGCAAGAAAATTTCAAGCCAATAATGATCATAAAATATTCAAAGGTCACAAGATAATTGAAGAAGCAATGGATGAATATGTGAGTGAGAGAAGAATGAGATTGGTTAAATTGTCTACACAATCTTTACTTGTTGGTTCATTGTTGGATTCTTCTTCATTGCTTGTGAAGTTGATAATTTTGGTGCTTTGTTTAGGGACCAATTTGGTCATGCTTGATATAACTGTGGTTGTCTCTGAGAACCTGTTGCTTCAAGAGTCGGCTCTAGCATAACTTCAATGGTTGCATTTTGTCTTCATGGGTTAATTTTATTTCCATTTTAATTTGAAAGTAGATATTATATGTAATAAATCATATGTGTTGGTTACAACCATGTGAAGATACTAGCATTAGAGTTAACGTTATCGGACAATAATGATTTTCTTGTGGTGTGGTGAACCAATAAATTTTTAATTGGGTTTTTTCGATTTGATGAGTTGTTGTTGATTATAAATTCTAGCTTGATTGTTAAAATCAATTGCTGATATTGCTGTCATGGTTTTGATCATCTGTGCATAATTTATTGAAATTACAAATACTTAGTCCAGATAAGGTTGATAGGATGCATTTGATAGCACGCATACATTAGACTAGACTAGTTATTTCTTATTAGATTGAAGTGGATTCGAAAAAAATTGTATTAGATTTTCAGTAGAGAGGAAATTGTTGTGTTTCATGCATTTTAGACATAGAAATAGAGAGAAAATGATGATTGAGATGATGAACATAAGGTAGAAAACAAACCATTAAAACGTTAACATATTAATGTAAGAAAATGATAGAAAATGGCCGACTCCTTTGCTATTTAACATTTGAATCTTCTATATCTTGGAGTCTTAGTTTTTCAAGTGGACTTGAATAACCTCATAAAATGTGATCCACACAAGTCAAGGAAAAGAGAGCTGAGAGAGTAAGAGGGTGTGATTTTTGTTTCAATTCTTTCAATTCTATGAAAATGGTATAACACTTGGTTTATATACCATGACCACAAAGTGTAATTTTAAATTATCTTGGGAAGTCCTCAAACAATTTAAAATTAATCTTGGAAAAGAGCATTTGTGTCAAGTCCTTGGTTTTATGGTTAATTCATAATTAACCCAAATTTTAACCCAATTAAATATTCTAACTCTTTAGAATAAAACCAAAGCACTTTTGTCCCCATTATTGACTCCGATTTAATATAATATTTAATAAATCCTTATTACCCTTGGTTAGTGCTAGCTATTCATGGATAATCATTTCTCACCAATACATTAATTCGGATGCAACTATTTACGTCTAAACACCATTAATCTAATTAATGATATGTATTACTCTCTCTCATTGAGCTTGGTTTTATGTGTGACCATTTTGGTTCACTGTGATCTAGCCGTGGGCCCAATATCGGATTTTGATATGTTTTTTTATAACTCTTTATAATCGAAACTCTCACTGATTATGGTAGACTTCTAGCAATGTTTCATAACCCCTAAATCACAATGAAGTGTAAACTCCAATGAACCTATTCTGATCGTACATACCGTGTAGTCAAATCCCTCCATTATCTAATACCGATTAAGAATGGTTGATGGTATGTTAAAACTTTTAACTTAATCTTTAATCGAATTGTCAATTGATACAATGGAACTCGTCAACATGAAACTACTTTTCATCTGACATTCATTATACTCTGACCAGAGATTTCCCTTTTCCAATGTTTATTGACATTCGTCTGGGAACTTGAGATTTGACTATTTTGAGTTAACGGATCCCGTCTTGACCATCACTTGTCCTCGCACATGAATAACATATGACCAAACCGGCTTATTACACAAGACATGACTAGTCTTGTGCTTATACACCATATGAACCATATGCGTCCTATGTTGAATCCAACCATGATGTCTCAGGTCTAAGGATCAGTGGTACACTAGCATGATCCTACGATGCATCATTGACCACATCCATGTGATTCATCGTAATTGGTCGTATTCGATAAACAGTTCACTAACTGTTTATCTATGCTAATGCCTTAGTGACATACCTCTTATAATCACCCACACTAATACCATCAAATGATATTCAATGTAGACATTCAACATGCCCACTATGCAATGTTATTGCCCAATTAACATTACCTGCGTAGGGAATTCTTTTATGATTTGATCTTCTGAAGATTCGTGTCATCTGGACATTTCACATGCAATATTAAATATAATATAATATAAATGAAGCAGAAATTCAACATGTTAAATAACAACACTTTCTTTTATTCATAATATATTTACAAGATATAATGTCTTGAAACCGACAACACGATTGGTTCCTAGAAATATTGTAGAAAGAGGAATTTTATTCATTGTTCTCAAATTTCACTGTACAATACAGTAGTAGTAAACTCTAACTAACTCAATTAACTAAACAAATTCAGTTAACCATAGTTACATTTAACCAAAACAACACTAATAAGCTGAGCTGAGCTGAAGTGTGCTGTAAGTGAATTGTATCTCCAATAACACCCCTCAAGTTGGTAAGTGATAAAGATCAAACACTCCCAACTTGGATAAGACGTGATGATGTAACTGACTGCCAAGAGCTTTAGTAAGTATGTCTGCGCTTTGATCACTGCTAGGGACATAGTGAGTTTGAATAAGACTAGCCTACAATTTCTCTCGAACAATATGGCAGTCTATATTAATGTGCTTAGTACGTTCATGAAATATCGGATTAGAGGCAATGTGCAAAGTAGACTGATTATCACAAAACAAAGGAATAAGAGAAGATGGATGATAACCAAGTTCTGTCAACAGTTGCACCAACCAAACTATTTCACAAACTATAGAGGCCATGGCCTTGTACTCAGCTTCTGAAGAAGATCTAGAAACTGTCACTTGTTTCTTAGATTTACAGGATATAACAAAGGATCCCAAAAAAACACAAAAGTCGGTGATTGATCTTCTTGTGAGCAAACAAGAAGCCCAATCTGAATCACGGTAGGTATTAAGCTACAATGAACCATTTGATGGAAAAAATAACCCCAGATCAAGAGCAAATTTAATATATTTCACAGTCTTTAAAGCTGCCTACNAAGCTCGTATCTTGGCCTTAGTCGTGCGGCTTCGTCGGCGTAAGGCTAGGCAGAATCCTGTCCTGAGCCACCCGACTTCTCTCTTCTACAACACTTCTTCTTCATTCCATAGTCCATCCCTGAGACTCCAATGACCAATCTTTGAATTGTGACAAGTCTTTATATTTTGTATGAAATTTGAAGGACTCAAAATAAAGCAATGCATCAAATCCATGGCTTGGCCAGCATTATTTTTCTCCTCCTCTACACGTCATGTGGGTGCTGCCGAGACAAGAACAGTTTAGTTTTTCTTTTTCATAGGTTTCAGTAATGGGTTTCATGGGTTTGATTTTATTTTATTTTTCTTCTCTTGTGCTTATTATGACTATGATTGTTTAGTCGAGATGTAAGATGAATTTGATTATGGAGTTGGGATGGAGGATGAATTTTGAATGTGGTGTTATGAGGGGAGATGAATTTTGATTGTGTTTGAATTAATGGGAGGTGATTTTTTCTGACAAATCTGGATGAATTTGGGTTAGAGTTTGAATTAATGGGAGTTAATAGTTTCTACAAATCTTGGTTGAATGAAAGATTGAGTAGTCATTCTTTCAAATAGTTCACGTGCATTCCCTTAAGCATATGTAAAAGAGCTGCAATTCCGATTTTACCAAACTTCTCCTTCTTCTGGAACTTTCACTTCATCTCTTTAAGATGCAATTTTTGTACGATCTTTTTTGTAAGATTTTTTTGAAATTTGTTTTGGAAGATTTCTGTAAATTTTGTTGCAATAAAGATTAAGTTTAACTTTTTTATTAATTTGATACTAATTTTTTATTAATTAAAACTGTTTTAATAATGGTGGGTTTATGGATTAATTTAAAATTAATGATGAATATTGAAGATTATTTTGAAAATGTATTATTTAGATAATTATTAATAAAGCTAAAAATGACATTTCATTTGTCAAATTTTAATACAGTAAAACCTCTCTATAATGATACCCTATATAGAAATAAAATCTATATAGTCATAGAAATATTATAGTCCCAAGTTTGGATAGTTATAAATAAGAATAAACTCTACATTGTAATTTTTAATTCATGCCTTAAAAAAAGTTATCTTCATATAGTAACAATTATCTAGGCTGCGTTTGGTGTAATATTTTTATCCCTATTCTGGATCATATTTTTCAAATAGCGTTTGGTACAATATTCTCAAAATATTACCCTATTTTTTTTAATTACATTTTAACCCCATAAAGTTATTAATTTCACTAAATACCCCCTAAAAAAAAGTTTAAAAATTAACAAAAACACCCCCATCAACCCAACTTGTCAGATTCCGGCAACCACCGTCGGTGATAGCCGGAATCTGTACAACGGCCAAACTTCCGACCAGAAATGGCCGGAAGTTCACCGCTGTGGCCTTTTCCGGCCAGATCCACCACGGATCTGGCCGGAAAAGGCCAGATCTGGCCGTCGTTTGGCATTTTCCGGCCGTCGACGGCCAAAACAAACGGTAGATCTGGCCTTTTCCGGCCAGATCCACCATGGATCTAGCCGGAAAAGGCCATAACGACGTGTTACGGCACAGATCCGACAAGTCTGTGCCGTAACGAAATTTTCCGGCCAGATTCCGGCGGTGGTGGCCGGAATCTGACACTGCAGATGGTGGGGGTGTTTTTGTCATTTTACATGTTAGGGTCTTTATGTAAATTAGTAAACCTAAGGGCTTTTTTATAAATTTTTAAAATTTACCTCGTAATACTCCCATATCCAATAACCCAATACTATCCCTAAAATCCTATCCAAAATACTAAACCAAACACACCCCTATATATTACAAAAAAAAATATTTTATGTTACATTAAAGATTTGAGTTGAAATAAAATATTTATCTAAAGTTGTTTGGGACAATAATTTATAGTTAAGAGTTGTTACAACTTGCGAGTACGTAATTACTTACTAGCATAGACACTTTCTTATTGAATCCAAAATATTTTTAGCTTCTTAAGCATGTTTAGAGTTTTATGGCACAAAAGTTTTTGTATTTTCATACTATTATCCTCAGGATTATTTCTTTTATCTTCTTATCTAATTGCAATAATGATTTATTCTTTAATTAAAGCAAACACGATTTGTTGCTCGTTTAGATAATCAAGGAAGAAATTAATATATATTCGATTAGTGTAATGAAGTTGTCGAATCTGAGTACTCTATTTTATAATGACTCTTTTATTCTCCTCATCTACTTCATTTGTAACTTGCAATTAATCGACATCAGAGGTCCTAATTTTGCAGTGCTTAAAACCATTGACAATTGTCCGTAATTTCAAATCAATTGACCATGCATCAATTATATTTACAGTTCCATCAATAACACTTTTCTTTGTTAGTTCTAAGACATGATCTTCTATCCGTTTTAAAAATAGGTAATTGGAGCGTTAAATTGAAATCATAATACTACTAAAATATGAATTGAAATTCTAATACTGAATTACTAAAATATAACTTATAAAATAAGAAATCAAAATAATATTTTTTATAACTATACTTTTATTAAGTTATAACATTCTCATAGTAATAAAATTAGTTAATCTTACTATTATGACTATATAAATGTTTTACTATAATAATAAAATTATTAAGTCAAATAATAAAAGATATTTTTGTCTTTATAATAAAATAAACAAATATTTCTAACAGACCATAAGGATAGGTGAAAAAGTGTTATTTTGTCAAACCTTCGGTGGAAAAATGTGGTTCTCCCTATAGTATCCCTCTTTATATATATATATATATATATATATATATAGTATTTCCTTTTACATGTAATGATAACATGTAAAATTAGTGGAGGAAAATGATTTCAAGTTCTTAAACATTCTAATTATATTTTAACCAAAAAAAGCCACGTGTTTGTCAAATTAATTCTTTTATTTTTATTATTTCAAATCCTTACTCTTCCAAATTAGTTTTTTTTTTCTGATTTTAATTTTTAATTTAAATCTAGTCTCTTATCGTTATATATTAAAAATATACTATTTATAATTTTATTAAAAATACTAAAATGTCATTGAATTTTTTAACTAATTTTGTCATTTAAATAAATTTAATACATTTTGGGAATCCGTGATTATTGAGTTGGTTATACGTCCAAACATCTTCTTAACTGCATCTCTTACTCAGCCCTTCTCTAACACTTCTTTGTCTACCAAATCCCTAACACTTTTTACAGAACCACCAGCTGAGAATCCAAGGAATCCACTCAGTGAAGCCGTCGCTTGAGAAACGAAGGAAGTCGTCGCTGAGTACGCAGAGAAACACCGTGAACTGCCGCCTGTAGCTGCCCGAAACAACGCCTTGATAACGACAAGAATTCCGGAGAGACTGACGAAGCGGCAGGCTCTTCTTCTTTGGTTTTTTTTTTTTTTTTTAATTCTCTTATTGATTTGATTAAGATTAATCACATTAAGAAAATCTGCGATTTTTATGCGCATTTTTTTTTTTTTTGGGTAAAAGATTTTTTATGCGCAAAAATTCTTTAATGGTCTTTTTGACTGCTCAATGTTAAATATTTAAAAAGAAAAATATTCTTCTTGACTTGTTTGGTGCGTATATACTTTAGTTAAGAACTGTTCTATAGTATAGAACTCTTTAGACCATTTCCAACCCATTACACTAAATTGGTGTGATTTTAGGTGTAAAATACTATTATATCTCTAATTCATTGATCAAATATTACATGAAAAGAAATATTTTTTAGGATATTCTCCATTTCACTTATTATTTTTATATATATATTAATTAAATATTATTGATGATATTTTTATTGAATAATAATTACTTTAAAAGTTATACTAATTTAATAAAATTTAACATTTATTTAATCAAATAAACATTACATTTAATATAGAAAAATATTACATCTAATATAAAATGATACCAAAAAAAAAAAAAAAACAACAACACAAAAGCAAAATTCTATATTAATAGTAATTTAATTTTCTAAATTAGTATATTTTTCCCACAAATAATCAATTAATGCATTTCGAAGAGCATGGTGAGCCTTTGTATCTTTGATTTGTCTATGTCAAGCAAGAAAATTTTGAAATCGAACATTTTTATCTACGACAATTTCAACTTCGGGAGTTAATGTTTCCATCTGTTCTTTTAATTTTAGTATTTTTAAATTAGAGTAAATTTTTATTTTGAGTTATTGTAGTTTAATATTTGCATTGAATAAAGTTTTGTTTTTAATTTTTCGTCATTTTTTTAATTATATAATTATTATGAATTTATCATTATAAATATTAATATAAATAATAATCAAATTAACTTAAATACAAATAATCAAATTTTGTGTAAAATTTAATAATCAAATTAACTTAACAAAATTTAAAAAAAAAAAAAATTTAATGGTGCTATAGTGCTACACCAAATTTAGCATGACAATGAAGTAATGTTATAGTCATCAAGAGTAGTACACCGAATGATGTAGCAAAATCTTGACCATCGATTAATATCAAGTTATAATTAATCGACGATTAAGATTGCGTCATGTTATTCAATGTCGATGCACTACTTTTAGTGTATCCATTATTTTCCGAGATGCCCTTAGAATAAAGACTAGAAGAGTCATTATACTTTATTTAAGAATTATTTAGGAGTACATAAATATATGGTTGTCTGTTTCTGGTTTGAATTACTACTTTTGATATTTCAAAAGCTGAAAATTAGGATATTTATATGTAAGGATTTCATTGTATCATGCAGCGGAATAAAAACAATTTTTTTTTTTTTTCAATGAAACCCTGAAATCCAAGATCAAGGATTGATTATGTTTGATTTAATTTCAATAAATCAAACCATTCAAGGTTTAATTCATACATGCGATTGGAGGCTTCTTCTCTCTGAAATAGGTTTCGCAAACCGATTCAAGAACAGAATCGCACTCTTGGTATCCACACGAAGGCTTCGCAACTTCAATTGATTCAATTGCTAGAGTGCATCAAATACGAATAAACATGATCTCTGAAATAGGGTGTCGTGAAGGTTATCTAAAAAATTGATTGGGAAATTGAGATGCTTGATAATAAACATGTGCAATTTGATAAGAATGAGCTGTAGACAGCCATTCCTCAAGTTGGGGGTTGTGAGGATTGGGAATGGGGCTTATTGGGGCTCAAATGCAAGTTTGTTGGGAGTTGATACTGATAACTTTGGTGCCAAGGTGAAGATAGAGAAGGGTGTCTATTATAGGAGAGTACTTAATGCAATTGACCATGAGGATATACTTAAACTTGCCTTGTGAGTTTTACTTCTATGGAGAACGTTTATTTTGATAGCAATATATTTGGATCCCATTTTGTTTTCTATTTTCCAGTGCATGGTCTATCTACTATCATTATCGTTTTCTTCTTTGATGACTGATTTAATAACTTTTGTGAACTGGGAAAATGAATCAAATATTCGATTTTCTTTTTAAGTCCCGGAATTGATAACTTCTTATGATCTGATGATGGAATGAAAAACATATTCTACCATCTCTGTGATAAGCTCAGGAAAATTTTTCTATTTCGAATTTTCATATTAGCAGATTTGTTAATCTCTCTCAATTTCCATTCGCTTCTCTCTTTGATGCTATTCAGTTTAATGCACTGGTGATTGCAGGATACCTCATACCTTTACTATGTTTTTATTGACTTCTTTGTATGATGAAATAGCAACCAATTACTGTATATCTTATTGTTTTTGCACTCATACAAATTGTAAAAAAATTTCTTCTGTTGGTCAAGTTATTCTCTTACAAATTGTAAATTTGTTGGTCTTCAATTTGTTTTTCATTATAGCACTGTCACTTTCTAATACTTTCTCTTCCTCTCTAGAAGCTTCGATCTTTTTTCTCCTAGTATAAAGTTCAATCCAAAACCATAGGTATTTCAGTTGTTAGAACCTAGTGTTGTATTAACTTTTAATATGATGAACAGAATGTACATTCAAATGCTCCTCTTTTATATTTATGGTATGCTGAGGTGGAACTGGCTAATAATCCTGGCAGTCCAGGATCATCATTTCATGCAATACATATTCTGTCTTGCTGTGGAAGTGGTTTAGCATACAGTCCAGTCAGAAATTGACCATCAAGTCTACTACTACTAAGAGCACACCAAATATATATGGAAAGAATAAAAGCAGTACGATCATTTATTTTGTATATTAGCCATTTTAAAATCTGATGGATTAGCATATTGCAGTTTTAAAGTTATTCTATCATTGGCCTCTGCTTTCATAACAGAGCTTGTCATACTGCACAAAATGTAATTCATTATTATAAAGTTAAACTCTTTGGACTATGAGGAGAAATCTAATTTTTATTAAAAACTCCAGTTGGGTACTGGAGCAAGATTTGTTTGTGGAAGGCAATGATACACTCTGCCTGGGGAAGCCTTAATTAGAACATCTAGACCAACACCGGTAAATGCCACAAAGACTATGCTTCAGATCTTGTAGAATTGGATTTCAAAAGTTATTTGTGGTAAGAGAAGTTGGCATAATTTTTGCATTGTAGTTGAAGATTTTAGTTTTGTTCTTTTGCCACATGTTGTAGTGACTCTTTGTTGTTAGCCTCCTCCAGTTGCAATTTACTGAAGTTTTCTGAAATCTTTTGATAGGTGTTCCAGTGGTCAATGCTGAAATTTTGGCTGCTGGAGAGTTATGGGAATGTTTGTGTTGAACCCTCTTTCAAAGTTTATCATTTGCAATTCTAGTGGCATAATTTGTAGGTCTTTGCAAAAGATTAACAGCTAAAAGTTCATGTAACTGATGTGGAGGTGAAAAGGAAGTTGTGATTTCAGAGGTATATTACTTCTTTAAAAGTCTTGTTTCTTCTGATGCATTTTTCTGTAATTTTATGCAACCGTATTGTTAGACCACCTGTACACAAGGTCTACAAAGCCAAGGGCAGGAAGAGGAATAGAAATTAGGGTGATGAGGTGTGAGTTTTTAGGAGAGTGTGTGAGTTGGTTAGGAGAATGACGAGGTGTGCAATGGGTGTGAGTTTGTTAGAACAGAGAGAGATTATTGTTATGAGGTGGACACGCAGCTGGCAATTGGTTATAGAATAAGAATTAAATCAGTATATAAAGAAGCTAGGGGAATGAGGGAAGGGGGAGATATTTCCATAGGCTATTTGGGAGGTCCCCTAGCTCCTCGAACTGCTGGGAAACTATCCTTGTTTCTTGTTTCAATCAAATACTACTTAGCACCAGCTACTGTTTACTTTGATTGTGCACTCTTTTGGTTGTTGTATTGTGTGTGTTGTTATGATTGTATGTTGTGCAGGGAAGTTCCATCAGAGTTCCATCAGCTTGGTATCAGAGCCAGATAACTAACAGGCCCACGCTGGGGAATGGTCAAGTCAAAAATGGAAAACAGGATGGAGAGTATGGGAAAAGAAATGAAGTCGGTAGTGGAGGACATGAGTTCAGTCAAGACTGACATTGGCAGTCTCAAGGAGCTCCTAACCAAGATGAGAGAATTGATGAGAATGAGAGATGAGAGGGATGAAAGACGTGACCGCGAGAAAGGGAAGTCCCAATCAACCTCAGGGGATCAAAATAGTGGTTACAATAGGGAACAAGGCCAAGAAACAGATGGGAAAAGTGAGAAGGAGGAGAAGAAGGGCCGGAAACTTGAGCTCCCAATTTTCAATGGAGAAGACCCCTTTGGATGGACATTTCGAGCAGATCGTTATTTTGCAATTAACAGGTATGGGTCATCGGAGATGGTAGAGGCCGTGGCAGTTTGTATGGAAGGTCGAGCATTGAACTGGTACCAATGGATGGAGGGCCGAGAGCCTTTCAAATTGTGGGAAGAACTTAAGGTAGCCGTAATCACAAGATTCCGGCTGTCATTCCAAGGATCCACACATGAAGCGTTGGTGGCGCTGAAGCAAAACTCCACTGTGACTGAGTACAGAGAAGATTTCAAATCCTACACGACACTGTTGAAGGATTTGGGGGAAGAATTATTGATGGGTGTTTCTGTTAACGGGCTCAAGGAAGAAATTAGAGCTGAACTGAGATTGTTAAGGCCCAAGTCCCTTGAGGATCTGATTGAGCAAGCCCATCGTGTGGAGGAAAAAAACTAGGTCATGGATAGATGTCGGCCCAAGCCTTTCAAAACCCAGAGAGCCAAAGAGAGTTATACCCGAGTGTCCAATAGCCCAGATCTGACCCAACCCGTGTGGTGGTCCAACCCAGCGAGAGTACCCAGTAGCCCCGACCCAACCTGACCCGACCCACGTGGTGGCCTAACTCATCAAAACTATCAGAATCCAGCCAAAACGCGTCATCGCGTGCACTCGATAGGAGAGAGAGAGCACTGGAGAATGGAGTTACGGGTTTCTGAGGAGGTTCAGGGGGAACTTTTCGGCGATTATCTAAAGCAGAAATTCAGTTTAAACGGAAGAGGGGGCTCTGCTTCCTATGTGACGAGAAGTTCGAGCCTAATCATCGCTATCGAATTAAATCCTTACAGATTTTGTTAGCCTGGGAGGACGATGCGGCCGAGGAGAGTGAACTTCCACCGGGAAATGACAAAATCCCTAACCCAGAAGGTACTGACTTGGCTCTTTCCTTAAATTCCATAGTGGGTATTACGTCCGACAAAACCCTAAAGGTAAAGGGGCAGATTGGGAAAGCTGATGTGGTTGTGCTGGTTGACAGTGGGGCGTCATATAATTTTATTTCGCAAGATTTGATCGAAAGGCTGGGTATTGTGGTGGAAAAGGGTAAGCTTTTTGGGGTAATGGTGGGAAATGGAGTCACAGTGAAGGGAGAAGGGGTGTGTCTACAAGTTTCTTTGGATGTACAGGGGATTCAGATTAGACAGGATTTTTTCCCTTTTGAGTTGGGAGGAGCTGACATTGTTTTGGGGGTGACATGGCTGAGTTCCTTAGGGGATATGTGCGTCAACTGGAAGAAATTAACCATGAGGTTTAAAGTTGATGGAAACAGAGTTAGTTTACAAGAGGATCCATCTTTGGTGAAGTCAAAGGTCTCCCTGAAATCCATGTTGCGGTCCATTAACAACGCCGGGGAAGGATTCTTGGTGGAGTGTTTTTCTATCTAGAATTACTGCCCAAGGGGGAGGTTGAGGATGTCAGTCCTGATGTTCGGGCAGTTTTGGATCAATACCGGCACCTTTTCGACCAACTAACCAAACTCCCTCCACATCGCACCCACGACCATACCATTCCCCTCAAAGAAGGTGTTCCAACCCCTAACATCAGACCCTATAGGTATCCATATTTCCAAAAGAATGAAATTGAAAAACTGGTGGAAGAGATGTTGACAGCCAATATTATCCAGCCTAGTACTAGTCCATTTGCTAGCCCAGTGTTATTAGTCAAGAAAAAGGATGGTAGTTGGAGGTTTTGCATAAACTATCAGGCCCTCAACGAAATAACAATTCCCGACAAGTTTTTGATTCCCCCCATCGAGGAGTTGCTAGACGAATTGGCAGGGGCAACCATCTTTTCTAAGCTAGATCTTCGGTCAGGATACCACCAAATCAGAATTAAAGATGCAGATATTTCCAAAACTGCATTTCGGACACATGAAGGTCACTACGAGTTTCTGGTTATGCCGTTCGGTTTGACCAACGCACCTTCTACATTTCAGGCACTAATGAACAACATCTTTAAGCTGGTTTTGCGCAAATTTGTACTGGTGTTTTTTGAAGATATTCTGATATACAGCCTGGACTTCGAATCCCACATCACACACCTGCGGCAAGTTCTCAGGATCCTAGACTAGAATGAACTGGTGATGAATGAAAAAAAATGTTTGTTCGGCAGCCCAAACTGGAGTATTTAGGTCACCTAATCTCGGCTGAAGGAGTCGAAGCTGATCCTAAAAAAATTGAAGCAATGATTTCATGGCCCACACCCACTAATGTGAAGGGCCTCTGGGGATTCTTGGGATTAACAGGATATTACCGCAGATTTGTAAAAGGGTACGACGGTATAGCTCAACCCCTCACACGACTCCTGAAGAAAAACTCCTTTAAGTGGGATTCAGAGGCCCAGCAGGCCTTTAATGCATTAAAAGTTGCTATAACTGCGGTCCCAGCCCTGGTCACTCCCGATTTCAACTTACCATTCGAGATTCACATCGATGCCTCGGGCTACGGCATGGGGGCTATCCTGGTTCAATAAAACCGACCCATAGCTTATTTGAGTAAGGCTTTCTCCCCTCGAGCAAAGCAAAAATCAGTCTATGAGAGGGAATTAATGGATGTTGTATTCGCAGTGCACAAATGGAGCCCTTACTTGTTGGGGAGAAAGTTCATCATCCAATCGAATCAGAGGAGCCTCCAATTCCTTAAGGACTAGTGTATTAAGACCCCAGAACAGCAGAAATGGTTGTCTAAATTAATGGGGTTTTCGTTTGACATCCATTATAGGCTGGGGACCACCAATAAGGTAGTCGATGCTTTATCTCGGAGAGATGAGGAACCAGAATTCTCCTCTTTGTCAGTGGTTCAGTTTACGAAATATGAGGAGTTGGCAAATGAAGCCCATCAAGATCCCAAGCTTAGACAGCTGATTCAAGATTTGGTTTTGGCTCCCAACAGTAGACCCAACTATAGACTAAGACATGGCTGCTTACTATACAAAGATAGGTTGGTTCTGCCTTCAAACTCACGGTTTGTCCCAAAATTGTTAACTGAATTTCATTCTAGTCCATCAGGGGGTCATTCAGGCTTCTTTCAAACATATAAAAGGGTTGCCAATGTGGTTTACTGGGTGGGAATGAAGAAGGCTGTACAAGACTTTGTTAAAACATGTTCCATCTGTCAAATTAACAAACATTCAGCTCTGAAACCTGCAGGGTTACTCCAGCCACTGGCTATCCCAACTCAAGCATTTGACGAGTTGACAATGGACTTCATTGGGGGCCTCCCAAGGGCCAAGGGATTCGATAGCATTTTGGTGCTAGTGGATCGGTTGACTAAATACGGCCATTTTCTGCTCTTGTCACACCCTTACACAGCCAAAAATGTGGCACTGGTATTCATAAAATAGGTGGTGAAGCTTCATGGGTTCCCAAGGTCCATCATTTCTGACAGGGACAGACTCTTTATGAGTCACTTTTGGCAGGAGATTTTCAGGACAGCCGGAACAGCTCTGAAATTTAGTTCCACTTATCACCCGCAAACGGATGGCCAATCCGAAGTAGTGAATAGGTGCTTAGAGGCATACCTTCGCTGTTTCTGCAGTTCATAGCCCCGGTAATGGCCGAATTGGTTACCATGGGCAGAATTTTGGTATAACACAACGTATCATAGGTCCGCCAAGATGACACCCTTCAAGGCCTTGTACGGACGTGACCCTCCAACTCTTCTTAGGTTTACCGACTGCCCCTCCCAGGTCGATGCAGTGAACCACCAGATTCGTGAACGAAATGCCATCCTTCAAGAGCTCAAACACAACCTGGAAGTAGCACAAACTCACATGAAAGAACAAGCAGACCGCCACCGACAGGATGTCCACTTTTCCCCAGGAGACTTTGTGTATCTTCGGCTCCAACCCTACAAATTTAAATCCTTAGCTACTCGACTGAATGAGAAACTTAGTCCCAGGTTTTATGGACCCTTCCAAGTCTTGGAGAAAATTGGTCAGGTGGCCTACAAGCTGGAACTTCCCACGACAACCCGTATTCACCCAATTTTCCATGTTTCTCCGTTAAAGCACAACCTTCATAGCTCAGTACCCGTACAACCTTTGCCCTCCTTTCTCACGGATGACCTGGAACTACAGGTTCAGCCGACAGAATTACTGGATGTGCGCACCCTTTTGGATGGATCCACTGAGGTTCTCATCCGTTGGCAGGATCTGCCTGCTTTTGATGCTACCTGGGAATCTCAGGATGTAATACGCAGCCAATTTCCTCAATTCCACCTTGAGGACAAGGTGGCACCTCGAGGGGGGGTATTGTTAGACCACCTGTACACAAGGTCTACAAAGCCAAGGGCAGGAAGAGGACTAGAAATTAGAGTGATGAGGTGTGAGTTTTTAGGAGAGTGTGTGAGTTGGTTAGGAGAATGACGAGGTGTGCAATGGGTGTGAGTTTGTTAGAATAGAGAGAGATTATTGTTATGAGGTGGACACGCAGCTGGCAATTGGTTACAGAATAAGAATTAAATCAGTATATAAAGAAGCTAGGGGAATGAGGGAAGGGGGAGATATTTCCATAAGCTATTTGGGAGGTCCCCCAGCTCCTCGAACTGCTGGGAAACTATCCATTGTTTCTTGTTTCAATCAAATACTACTTAGCACCAGCTACTGTTTACTTTGATTGTGCACTCTTTTGGTTGTTGTATTTGTGTATTTGGTTTGATTGTATGTTGTGCAGGGAAGTCCTTAGAGTTCCATCATTGCACAACTTCCATTCATCACCCATGGGAGGGCACTCTGGATTCTTTCGCACCTACAACGCCTTATGAATGTAGTCTATTGGGAGGGTATGAAGAAACATATTCATACCTATGACGAAGCATGTACAGTGTACATGTCAACAAAGTAAATACGAGGCTCTGAGTCTAGCAGGGTTGCTACAAACCCTTCATATTCCCATTCAAGTTTGAGACGACATTTCAATAGATTTTGAAATGGGGCTACCCAAGGTGCAAAATGTTGATACAATGTTGGTGGTCATTGATCGGCTTACAATGTGTAATCACTTTTTAATGTTGAAACATCCCTATACAGCTACAGAAGTGGTTGCTTTGTTCATTAAAAAGGTGGTGCGATGGCATGGCTTTCTGAAGACTATTATTTCAGATCAAAACAAAATTTTCACGAGCCACTTTTGGAGGGAATTGTTCAAACAATCAAGAACGAAGCTTCATATGAGTTCAACCTATCATCCTTAGACGGATGGTCAAACCGAGGTGGTAAATCGATGTTTGGAGACCTACTTACGTTGTTTTGTAGGAAATCAATCGCGACATTGGCCTAAATGGATTATGTGGGCTGAATTCTGGTTTAATACAACCTATAGTAGTTCTACGGGAATGAGCCATTTTAAAGCACTCCATGGAAGGGATCCTCGTACCTTGTTGAAGCACACTAATCATAGTTCAACAGTAGACAAAGTAAACCAGCAGCTTTGGGATCGTAACAATATCCTTATTGAGCTTAAAGACAACCTCAGTAAAGCTCAAAATCGTATGAGAAATTACGCAAATACAAAAGGGCGAGTTATGGAATTTGAGGTGGGAGAGTCGACCTGTCTAAAGCTCTAATCTTACTGTTTGAAATCCTTGGCCTAGAGATATAATGAGAAGCTTAGTCCAAGGTTTTATGGTCTTTTCTGGGTTACTGAGAAAGTTGGAGCTACAACCTACATATTGGAGTTACCTATGACAACTCGAATTCTCAATGTCTTCCATGTATCCCAATTAAAGAATACCACATGTCCACTACCCAACGTTCAACCTCTCCCTACAAAACTCAATGAAGATTTGGTTTTAGTTGTAGAACCTGAAACAATCATGAAGACCAAACGGTTACTTAATGGAAAGCAAAAGGTCCTCATTAAATGGAAAGGGCTGCAGCATCATGAAGACATCTAGGAGCATTATACCACACTGAACTTATAGTTTCCCTCATTCCACCTTCTCCTTGTGGAATGAGGGAAATAAGAGGGGACAATAGGAGATTATTGGCAATGTAGCAAAAAAGGTTCTGAGCAAGTGAGTATGAGGGAGAATTTGGGAGGATAGATGGTAGCATAAGTGTGGTTAGTGGGTGAATTTTGTTATGGAGTATGGGACTGAATGGCACAAAATTGGACAGAGAGAACTAAGGGGATATTTTGAAAAAGTGGAAAAGTGTCATTTGGGAGGTAGTTGGCCCTCGAAGCCTAGTAAGCTACGTTTTCCTTAGTGTTTTCATTTTTATCTTCATTAATGTTCTGCTTTCTATTTTTCTGTTGAATTAAATTTGTGTTGATTGGTGTAGTTACCTGATATCAATACTAATATCATCATATTTTGTTCATCTTTTGATTGTGTGAGTTTGCTGGTGTGTTTATTGGGCTTATTCTAGGTCGATAGATACTATGGTTGTTTGATTGTTGGATTTGAGATAGGTATCTATCACAATGCTTCTCTCGCACTTGCTTGCAAAGGCACACTCCTCTCTTTCTGGTGTTTTGTGTTTTTCACTTATATTTCTTACTAAGCATTAAGCCCTTCTTTATGATCTAAAGCACAACTAGACCTGGGCATTTGAGACTGGTCCCAAAAAACCTGTCCTAGGACTGATCCTATGAGACCTAGTCCCAAACCCGGATCAGGCCCATAGAGGAGGGACTAGTCCTTAGATCGGGCCCTCCTCCAAAGCCCGGGTCTGGGACCAGGCCCTGGCCCAAACCCCCTCGCATTTTTTCAAAAAAGTCCTCTGAAAAATATCTAAAAACCCCCTGTAATTTTGAAATTGATAAAAATATTGAGGGTTAAATTAATATTTTATAAAATTTATTAATCTCGGGGTGCAAAAAATTTTTCAAGCCCCTAAAAATTACATAAACCCCCCTACATAATTTTATTTAACCACTAAATATATAAAAAAAAAAAGTTGGGGGTGAAATGAAATTTTTCAAGCCTATGGAACTGGCTTTATAGGCCCAAGACTGATCCGAGCCCTAAAATTTCTCATGGGCCTGGGACTGGTCCCAGATGGGACCAATCCCAATCAGGCCCAGACCCAGACCCAGTTGAGACCGGACCTTACCCAAGTCTAAGCACAACCAACACCTTTGTTTATTAGGGTCATTAGCCAATTGTTTCATTTGCTTGACATTCTCATAGTCAACAACCTCAACCATTAGACATGTGGCATAGTCAGAACTTCTAGTTAATGGGGTTAATAGATCTGAATTGATAAATTTACAATAAAATATATATTGAAGCAATAAACATAAAAAAATGTAATCTAAAAATTTAGTTTTAAAAGTTAAATATTTTAGATTATCAATTCTATAATTGTCCTTGACGATTTTTAGATTTTGGAAACCTTACATAATTGCTTTATTGACAATTATGTCATCAAATATCTCCCTCCCCATATATGTAATAAATTACAATCATTTAACAATTGAATTCTCATTCGATTTTGTAGTCAATTTTTTACAATCTTCATCATAAAAAATGTTCTTTGAACATTTATAATTGCAACAGTTAATATCAATGCTAATTTTACAAATAAATGAACTTGTCCAAAATTGAAAAAAGAAAAGAATTTTTATTACTAGAAAAATAATTAATTTGCAATTACACACATTATGATGCATGTGGTAAATACTCAATTACAAACACTTGCATTAATATTATTTATCACTTATTGTTACTTGTGATAAAAATTATGGACTTTTTACCATACCCAATTATAAATACAGTTAAACTTTGATAAATTAATATTCTTGAAACCATGAAAATTTATTAATTTATCGAAGCATTCTTTAATTTTCTTTTTCCAAAGCATTGAACTTAATGCATGTACATATTGTATATAGTTAATGTGGTATAATGAATAGCGGTTGGAAATAACATCATCAGCCTATAGCTAGTAATTAATGTGGTATAGGGAATAGCTCTGCTTAAAAAGTAACATTGGAGTTATATTTTACAAAGGTCTCCTAATTGAGTCATGTATATATGTAATTTTGATGTACAAGAAGATTATAATTTAGTGAATTATTAATTTACCACATTGATCATAAGTCGAGACTGGCCAAAATATTTAATTAAGGTTGTTAATTTATCAAGATTTAACTGTACATCACATGTAAAATGTATTTGGTAAATATACATATACCACTCACAAGTTTGTGGTGGATCCTCTGTTTTGCTATAGTGTATAAATCCATTTAAGGTTGGGGTTGGCACACTTTGTACTTGTACAATAATTATTTTTGTTAGATAATTGATAAACAAATAAATTGAGATGTCTTAAATCGTAGTTTTGATACCAACTTGTCATAGAAACTTTTTTCAAAGATGCGACAAGCTCTCTAATAGCCCTAAGTCTTGCTTAGCCAGCCAACCTAGGTAAACCCAATCATGTTACACACAAACAAAGAACATAACAAGGAAAGAAACACAAAGACGTCGACCTTCAACCTTCAACCTTTCTTTATTCACTAAGAAAAACATTATAATGACCCAATTAGGGCTTATTGCTTTTTGAGACGCACTTTGAAAATGCTTCTCATTGGCACTGGCTTATAAAGAAGACACACTCCGCTCTCTCTAGTATGTTTCTTTTTTTCAGCTCTATATCTCACTAAGCATAAGCTCTATTATTTATAGCCTAAAGCATAACAAACACCCTTGGTTGTTGGAGTCATTAGCCAATTGTTTCACACTACTTAGTAATCTCATAGTGGAATAACCTAACTATTAGGTATGTGGCGATTCCATGTCTCGCCACTTGAAATGATATAACCAGTGATTCGAAACCTGACCCTTGCAGTGACCCGGCTAGGCCATCGGGTCTCAGGTCGAGCGGTTTAACCGGTTTGACTGGCAGGTAAATCGATGTTCAAAGATTTGAAATCCAACAAAAATACCCCTATAAATTACATATAAGTCCTTATAGATTTAAAATCTTGCAAAAACACCCTAAACATCACAGTTGGCGTCAAAAAATAGGGCTTGTTTCTGGCGACAACAACACTCCCCTTAGCCTCCTGACCAAAACTCATCTCACCTCTCCCCTGTTAGCCTCCCCAATTGTCGGCAACAGCAAGCTTTTTCCGATAACTTATTTTTGCGATTTCCGGTCAATTCACTCACTAAAAATCACTTTCGTCATCACCATTCCACTCACCTGTCATTCCTTTTCAAAAGCCCTAATATTCTAGCCTTTAATTATTCGCAGATTGATGTTCTAATTTTCAGGGTTTTGAATTAACAGAAAAATTTGTAACTCGACCCGGTGAAGGCGTCGAGTCCCGATTCAAACAACCGAGCCAAGCCTGGTTCGTAATCACTAGATATGACAATGTCATTTACCATAACAAATAACTTAAAATGTGAAATTTGAAAAATATATGTGTAGCAATACTCTATTATTTATATATCAAAATAATAAAAATAAAAAAATCATTCCACTTTATTAACTAAAAAATAATTTAACTATTTTAAATAATTTTAAAGTTTTGATTACTTAAAAGGTTAAATGGAATCGGAGTTGAAGCTTGTCCTATAATTAATTTCGAATTTTTTTTTTTTTTTTTTTTTTTTTAATGAGAGGATGAAATTTTTCAGTTATGATGGTCACATATGTTCTATTTAAAACTTTTTTATATTTCATAAATTATACTTTAGGGATGAAAAAAATATCATATAATGGGTCTCTATTCTCTAATACCCGACTCAATGGGATTGAGAAATCTTACTTATCAAAAATTAAATTAATATTAGGCTTAAAATGTCGAGAGTAAGGTAAAAGTTAGATAGATTAACCATCTCCTACTCTAACAAATAGGTGCACAAAAAAAAATCTCACCATAGCACTTTGTAAACAATATCCATAGATAATGACGTGCTTTGTTCTAATTATCATAATTTAGAATCTTTTACAGTGTATAACACAATTAATTGTCGACTATTGTTTGTGTTTCCACAAATTCTCCATAATCTAGGGGATTTTTATTTCATTCTATTTGAACTACGTATCACAAATATGCTTTTTCACCATTAAAAATACGTTGTTACGTGGGTGAAGTGAGAGATGGCGAACTGAATTTGTCATCTCAGTCGTCAGAATTTTAGTTTTATATAATAAAAGCTCAAATGTGGCAGCCTGCAAATGGATTAAAAACCGGCGAACACGACTCTCAAAGCTCACAGATCCCAGTGTATGATTTATTTGAACTTGTGACTTGTTGCTAATTCAGGTGCTCAGAGCTTCTTCTTCTTCCTCCACTTGACAAGCCCACTCCACTCATATTACCTGCAAATTTTACTTTGGAAACTGAACATATCTTTCTCACATTCCCATCTCACTACTGATTTTGCACATCCATCATTTTCACTCATGCATATCTTCAGATTTTTCATTTTTCTTTAAAAAAATATATACATATATTTGGATTACATTATAAAATTTTGATTAAAATGTTATCTTTCAATTTAGTTCGCATATGATTGATATATTTTTATTTTAATAAAAAATGAAGATTTTCATATTTAAGAATTTTCAATGTATAAAATTCGAAACTAATCATTAACTATCTGTACCAAAATTTGGAAAGTTCTGAATGAAAATTTGGCTAGGCTAGGGCCATTATCAAAATTGTAGTGAAAATGGTTGACAAAGATATAAAATATATGCTTGAGCCAGCTAACATTTTCTCATCCATTCCATGTACTATTTTTAAGAGTTATTTAACTACGTTGAACTGAAATTTGTCTAGAATAACTTTTTAGCTCCTCAAAATTCTCTCACGTACCAAAGGTAATAAATGCAAATGAGTAGTAAATAAACTACACGCAAAGCAAGTTGCATAGATATTATATTTACCATATTTTCAATACAATATCAAAACTTAATATAGTTATAATTAAAAAAGGTTTTATAATTAAAAAGCCTCTAGATATTACATTTAATGATCAATTCAAGAGGCTTAAGGTGTTAAGGGACTTATTATTAGCAGCCGGGGGTTTTGCCGTTTGGGTTTGTAAAGTGGGGAGAGAGTGAACATACTTGCAATTAGGGCAAGAAGGAGAGGCTTTTGATAGAATTACAAGAAGATGACAATTTAAACAAGCCAATGCCACCATGTTGCTACTTGATGAGGAATTGTTCTTGCTTGAATCATTTGATTTACTGCTTCCCCCTGCACAATTTGAATCGACTGTTGACATGTTCAATTCTAGGTCTAGTTTCTGATTGTTGTTCTCCGGCCAATCCCAGATCTTTCTCAATGTTTTTCTGTTCAGATAATACATTCTTCCTGACTGCAACACCACATCCAATATCTCAAATCATTAATTAAGCTTTTTAGAGAATTAATATGTGATAAATGGTCATAGGTGTGGAGTAAGAAAAAAAATTGGGAGGCCGAAATGTAATATTCAACGAAAGAAGGGGTTTACAGTATAAAAAATGAATTTAAAAAAGTTGCACTAATGGACGTTAAAGTATCAGGTTCAGTGGATAGAGTAGCCAAAATACTAAAAAGTGAATCTGTCGAGGTAAAAATATTATATTAGCATATAATTTTTTTCTAAAAAAATTTGTAAGACCAATGGGTGGCTACGACTATCCGGACCAACAAATAGCTCCGCCACTGGATGATCGATGTGCGTAACTCTAAATCATTATCTAACGTGAAAATTTTGATATAAACTTAAGATATTTAACATTATTGTATGAAGAAATTAATATTGACATAAAATTTTTTGATGAAGATTTGATTTCATAGAGGCAAGTTTGAGAGAAAGAGAGAGAGATTACTTCAAGGTCAAGGCATTGCTCCCAATCCAAAGGAAGACGATCTTTAAGTTGAAGATCAACACTTGGTTGAATAGCAGCTGCAGCCGGTCCAGACTTGAATAATATTTGATCTGAAAAAAGCTTCCTCTTCCTAGAAGGGTTGTTTTCTGATTGTGACAAGGAACCATTGGCGCCACTACTTTTATCAACAACACAAAGTGTTGGAGCCAAAGAGAGCTCTGTCAATTCCATTACCATCAAAAACCCTACTTTTCTTTTCTTAATTTCTCTGTGTATCGATCGCTCAACGTAAAAACAATGGAGAAAGAAGAGAACCCAATTGAGGGAACAAACAGAAAGTATGGTGTCTATAGAACATTTATATTTCTACTCAATCCCTTTGATTATATTATATTGCAGGAGTCATGCAGGAGGGCTTGTCTACTTAAGAGGGTTCTTAAATTGGCTTCATCAAACCCCATTAAAAGAAGGGCAGGTTATGCATTAAAGGTGGCAAGTAGATATCGCTTTAATGCATGCCCCCAACACCAAATCCTCTTCTGTCAAAACAACCTTTAAATACATAACCTACAATCCAACTTCATGCCAATTTCTATTAATTTCATCTTCTTCACAATTTTAAGAATTTCTCTTCTACTTATGTGACAAATTAATTGCAATATTTTCTATAGTTTCACCATTTCATGATGGATATAATTAATAGTGTTGATTTCACCGACAAACTGATGAATTTTATAAATGTTTTTTATGTTTATAAGATTTATGTTATACGTTTACAGGTTCTTTTCTTCAAGCTTATGTTGATGGTTACTGTCTTCTCACTTACGAAACTTTACTCCTGAAGTAAAGATTTCCATGGAATGTTATTTATTAATTCGATGAAATATTAAAATTAATATGATACCTAAGAAAAATAAACATTTGATTATGTAGATCAGTCTTATCAATTCAACAAAATGCTTACTAGAGATATTAAATTATAACTGCAAAGTTTAAGCCATTTAATTATAACTTATAGAAAAGAGGGAAAAGGCTGAATTTAATCTTGCATATATAAACAAATTTAAATCTTCAATCTAATTAGATATGGTGATTATAATTAAACTACATAGAATAGTATTAATTGTCGTGAAGATATTTTAGAAAGACATTAATCTGAGTAAAACTGATGACTGCATTTCATATACCTTAAATAAGTTAATGCCACAAATTGAGTTAACTTAAAGTTGATAATTTATGACAAAGTTAGAAGCCAACTTTAATTTTTCACTTCTCTAAATATGGTAAGGATGAATGCAAAATGGTAAGTAAAAAAGATGTCAGAATTTGTTAATCAATGACATCCTTCAGGTCATGAAGATGAAGCTAGCTACTTAATAACAAGTTTCTGCTAAAAAGTATGGTACAATTCAACTTTAATTAATTGAGTTAACGTGTAAAATTGTTAGTTTTTGCTGTTCTAGTACTTTTTTTATTCTTATTTTTTTTTTTTTAATCAAGGTGTCCAAACCAACTTACACATACATTGAATAATCATCAGAGGAAACAAGCACAACAATCTATTACTACGGTTCCTCACTTAAATCACGAATGTTCAGATAAAGAATCGAACCTGAGACCGTGCGTATGTCCACACTATCTCTAATTTGCCTTAACGATCTGCGTTACTCATATATGGATGTTCTAGTACCTTGATAAGACTAAATTACTTTTATTTCAATACAATTGCTTAGGTAAGTTAATATTGGTAGGCACCGTATTTTCTGAACATTCATATCTATATCTCTCTATATTTTGTAACCTAATTTAATTGTATAAGAATAAGATATTTTAGATGGTATCCTGCCAATTAATTACCTTAGCTCGTATTAGACTAATATAATTTTGAATTCCCAACTATTAATTTAAGCTTTTAAATAAGATGATAACTTAAACAATAACATTACATGGCACAAAAATTTCCAAGGATCATAAGACTTCACTAATCATATCCAAGCTACATCATAAGAGTTTTAGATGAAGGATTTTAATTATTTATATAATTTTGTAATCTCTTTAATATGACATCAGTAAACAGTAATAAAATCCTTGCTCCCTTCTTTTTTCTTGTTCTATATATAACATCTTCATGTATGGAAAAGTTTGCCTTAGATTTTTTGTATATATGACCTATGATCAACTCATGCAAAATCAACGGACCTTAATAAAAGACTAATACTATTTTTTTTTCTTTTTTATGATTTATAAATCCACTGAATCCGAATATGAAAGTAAAACCCCATCAAACTAAACTCTGTCGTCTCTCCAGATCATGTGAGAGTAAACTACGGGTCTAATTATTTGATTAATCCCTGGGCGACATAACTAGAGACGAATACCATCCAGTAACGTAACAATTTCCAAAATAGTGAAAATGAGTACATTGTTTAATTTTAGTGAAACAAATCTAGGAAGTAGTACTGTCAGCTTTTAATGCTGGAACTACTGTTCGCATATAATAGTCGAACTACCAAGCTTTTATTGCCTAATATTAAAAATTCATACAACGAATGTACAGTCATTTTCTCTTCTTTTTTTTTCTATACAAACAATAAGAAAACTCACAGGAAATGCAAAAAATTTTAGTAATTTCTCATCAACAATTAATATTATAAAAAGACCCCATTAAGAGGGCTAATATTCCCATGCATAACTTTCTCATGATTTATTTCACGAGAATAATTTGTACATTATCCGCGTACCATGTATATGTCTTTTCAAAATTTGTTTATAGGTAATTCTTTGAGCATTAAGGTATTGTGGTACGTGGAGCAGAATGTAGATGAATGGTTCAACTACTTGTTATTGCTTGAATTTTGCATTAATTTCATGGTGTGGGTCAATGCATTGATGGCCTGCCTTTAATCTAAACCTAATTTGTAGTAAATGAGGAAGCAGAAGATTTGCAAATACAAGAGGGTATTTACTTGCACATAAATGCTCCCTTTTTTATTATTATTTGCATGCAGTTTAATTTGTCTGACAAGTTTTAGGATCGATCCTATAAATCTATCTCATAATAATTAATGATGAATTGATGATCCTACCTTTTAATGGGTCAAGTCTATAAATTATAATTACAATATAAAAAGTTGTTAATTATATGTGTTTAGAGGAGCTGTACGATTTATCCACCCTCAAGTTTACAAATTTAAAGGATGTTTCGGTTATTATGTTTAAAAATCATAATGCCTTTTTATTTTGATATTGTCCTAATTTTAGAAGTCAATTTTTTTGTCCCTTAATTATCTATTTTTCCTTAACCCTGGTTACAATTAGGGAGTTACATCCCAATACTTTAAACTATAGAATCCTCTATGTGGTACCTAGATGCTAAGCCGGCATCGTAATAGACGAGGCCCCCCCACTTGGAGCTGGAGGCCTTAATTTCTGGCACTCTCCGATGACAGTGCATTCTCATAATGCACCAACGCCACCCCTTGGAGTCGAGGCATTATGATGCCCCGACCATGATGCCCTAACGCTTTTTTGGCACTCATTATTGCACGTTAACTCGTCAAGATGTAAGTGCTGAAATGAAATTCAAACTTTAAATGGAGGATTTAATTAAGCATTGGCATGGTGCAAATTCATGGTGAATAATCAAACATAGTACGTTAAGTTGAAGATAGAGAGAAGATTTTGATTTTGAGAGAGAGGTGGGAATAAATGTAATGTTTAGAGGTCATTACCTGCGCCAACAACAACAATAAATTGAAGAGCGCCTATCTCTTGGTTGTTGGGGCATGAATCCCATTTAATGTTATTTTAAATGTTGCTTACTCATCTATACCGACACCTTTCAACTTCAAGTATCCAACACCACAAGCCAATTTAATGACCTCGTATTCTGAATCTCTGCCTTTTTTCTACTTGCTTCTAATGCTCATCTAACATACTATAACACTATGTAATGCTCTCTCTCTTTGTTTACCTAACGATATGCTTGACATTATAGTGACATTTGTTGTTCATTATATATGGAACAAGATCAGTAAATTTTTTATTGTGTTTACCAGAAAAATAAATTGGATTGAGCAACTGAACTACGCAGTGAGATAATTTCTCCCGTATTAAGGTATAATAAATCATATGCTGATCCACCATAACCTCAATACACTTCTCAATGCAACCAATCACTACCATTCTGATAGTCCTAAACATGATTATGTTGGGCTAGTGTCAAACATCGATCGGTGTACAAGACACTCTGGTGATCTCAAGTCTAGGGATCACATACACTACCATTCATTAGAAGATCTATTCCATAAACACTAGGGTTACCATCTATGTGGAATCCTTTGGTGGGTCAATCTAGTAAACTTGTAGACAGCAAGCACCGATGTATTGCACTAAGTTGTCGCTAAGCAATCTTGACAAGTGAGATCAGTCACTGTCTTTCGATGGGGTCATTCAACACTATGATAGTCTACCGTATTATATGTGCCCTTAGTCAGAATAATATTTGGAGCTACAGACGTTTCTAGAATAGCCACCATATGTGATTCTAGAGTCCTTACTATCGAGATTTAAAACACTCAATACCCTCGTCACGGTTTTACCATCTTAAGGATATATATCAAAACATACAATTATGAATTACATGATATAGAAGAAAAACGCATTTTTTTTTATTAATACACATGATTTACAAAGAGTCAATATTACAATAATTTATTGACTCTAGGGTACCTATACTGACAACTTGATCAATCACATGCCAACTTGAGTGCTCAATGGTAAGACTCCATATGAAATCTTATTTGGAAAACCACCAGACATCAGTCATCTCCGTGTCTTTGGTTGTCTCTGTTACTCTGCTTTCATTGGGTCACATGAAAAATTTAGACCTTGGGTCACTCAATGTGTTTTGATGGGTTATCTCATGCTCCAAAAGGGTTACCTTATGTATGATTCGACTAAGAACAAGTTCCTAGTCTCTCGAGATGTTGTTTTCCATGAAAATATTTTTCCCTTTATTGACAATGACGCCGATTCAAGCTCGCTCACTCAACCGTTGCCTATTTGCTTGGACGATGATCCGTCCGCATCTTCGGTAGGACCTCTTTTTACCATGCTCCCTGCCACTGACATCAGTTTACCTTCGATAGATTCAGATTCTCCATCACCCACTGGTCCTCACTTTGATACAATCTAGCAGAGTCATCTCCATCTAGCGACATGTCACCAGCATCTTCTTCAGGGTCTGTTATTCCGACTCTAAAACCTGCTCAACGGTAGTCCTTCTAGCTCACTCGACCTCCTATCTAGACAACTGATTACGTCTGTCCCATCATACAGGCTTCCTGAAGTACACCTTACCCCAACTCATATTATGTCAATTTTAACTGTCTCTCTTGCTCACAGGATATGTGTTAGCCAGATTTCTGTCGATTAAGAGACATCATGTTATTATGATGTTATCCAACACTCTTATTGACATCAAGCTGATGAACTTACTACCCTCGCTCATAACCATACATGGGATTTACAGTCTCGTCTTGCTCACTAGAAACTTATTGGCTACAAATGGGTATACAAAATCAAACATCATGCTGATGACTCTATTGAACGCTATAAAACCCAACTATCAGAACTTTAAAAGAGCATCTCAATAGGCATTTACGTATAAAAGATTTGGGAGAGCCAAAATTGCAAGATCTCTAGTAGGAATATCTCTTAGTCAATGCAAATATGTGCTAGAGCCCGTATCAGATTTTGGGTTATTAGCATGTAAACCAAGTGTCATTCCTATTGAACAAAACACCAATCTCACCACTCAGGAATACGATAGTGAGACGTAATCTTCAGAGATAGATCCATCATTGATCAAAGACTTGTGGGTCGACATATCTATCTCAACATCACACGACCGGATATCAGTTTTGCAGTGTACATTCTCAGTCAATTCATGCATGGGTCAAAGCAATCTCATATGGATGCAGCAACGAAGATACTCAAATACTTGAAGGGTTGTCCTTGCCTATGACTCCTCTTACCTTAGTATGGGAATTTGGACATCACAACATACTGCAATTTGGATTGGGGCACATGTCCAATGACGAGGAAGTCACTCACTGGTTTCTATATAAAGCTTGGAGGATCACTTATCTCTTGGAAAATAAAGAAATAGTAGACAGCATCACTTTTATCAGCAAAGGCCTAGTATAGAGTCATGGCCAAAACCATGGTTGTCAAATCATGTATCGTATTGTATATCGAAAACCTAATTTTTTGAATCGTGTATCGCGTATCGTATCGTAGGATATGTCTTTTTAAAAAAAATTAAGAAAATAATAAAAAATTTATAAATTTTGTAGTATTATTGGCTTTAAATTATGGTATTACGTAATCAAAATTAATCACAAAACTAAGAATCTCATTTCCTCTCAACCATTCATATCATTTCCAATATCAATATCAATATCTATATCTCCACTTGTATTATTATTATCATGCAAAATGGGTAACACATGTTCCTCTTCACTTTCTCCATACAAAATGGGTAAATTTTGGCAGGTTTTAGTGAACCAGGTTGGGTAACCCGAATCCGTCCTGAAATTTTTTTAGGCCTTTGGCCCAAATTAATAAAGTCGTATCGATTTATATCGATATTTTTAACGATACGAATAGATACATATCAATGTATCGAAAGGTTTAGGATACACTTTCTGATACGTATCATTGGCAACCCGTATCAAATCGTATCGTAAGATACGTATCGCGTATCGTAGGATACTGATTCATTACCAACAAGTTATTGTTGTCACTGATACATATGATTTGGTGATAAGAACTTTCGTCACTTATGTATTGTGAGAACAAGAGATTAAAAATATTTCATCGCTTCTTTTACTAATGTAACATTTTTCTCGGGCTTATTTCATTAGTATAGGTGATGAGGTACATTTTGTTGCTTTTTTTTTCGGTTTATTTCAAATACCACAATTATTGGTAATGAAATGCGTTTCATCTAGGTTTATTTCAAACACCACAATTATAGGTATTGAAATGTGTTTCATCGCCTAATTAAAAAATGGAAGACAAAAATGTGTCGCATATTGTGAGTAGAAATAACTAAAAAAAATTTCATCCTCTTATTTTAAGAACAAGTGACGGAAACGATTTCTGATTCTTATCATCTTATCTAGGACCCTAAAACGGTATTAGGTTTAAGTTTTTTAATGTTATCCATAAACAATTACTATTTTGTTCCCAATGTTGTTAACTTAACAAAAAAGTCTTAACGTTTGACTAACAGTAGAGAGTGGAGAGCCATTTCCAAAACCTCAAAGGGGTTTGTGTTGGAGTAAATGCCCTAGAGCCAATCTATTATTATAAAAATTGACTCTGTAATAAATGTTATTTATCAATAAAAGGCATGCTCTTCTATATCGTGTAAATCATAGTTATATGTAATGATATATGTTATTAGGATGGGAGAATCTTGACGAGGGTATTAAGTGTTTCAAATCTTGATAGTGAGAACCCTATGATCATATATGGTGGCCATTCTAGAAACGTCTGTAGCCTCAGTATTATTCTGACCAAGGACACAGATAATACGGTAAGACTATCATAGTGTTGAACGACCATGTCGAATGACAGTGACTGATTTCACTTGTTAAGGTTGTTTGCGACAACCTGGTGCAACGCATTGGTGGTGCAACGCATTGGTGCTTGCTAGAGGCAAGTTCACTCGACAGACCCACTAGAGGATTTCTTATGGATGGTAACCCCAGTGTCTATGGAATAAATCCTCTAACGGATGGTGGTGCATGTGATCCTAGACTTGAGATCATCGGAGCGCCTTGTGCACCAATTGGTAAAGCTTGACACTAGTCCAACGTAGTTCTATTCAGGGCTATCAATACGGTAATGATTGGCTACATTAAAAATGTTAGTAAATGGTCCCGTATACACAGCGGAAACAAAAATAAATAATATAATAGGATCGTTTACATGAGCCAAGATCAAGGGTATAATTTTACAATTCATATTAAATAAAATCTGCAGAAAAATAAATCTGAGTTTAAAGAAAACAAACGCACGTTGGAGGCTCCTCCAAATTTGTCGACGAATGTTTTGCTACAGATCCAAGTGTAGGATCGAACTTGCGTAGTCCACACGAAGACAATCTCAAAAGAACTAAAGAGGGATTTGCTAGATCCTCTTTGGCTTCAAGAGTAAGAAGAAAGCAAATCAGTTGAAATTGATTTTAGGCTAAAACCCAAAACTGGCATGGGAGGAGATGGGGCTGCTATGTGTGTTTTTAATTTCAAGAGAAAATAATTCCTTTTATTAATTAACACACATTTTTCCTTTTATAGTTAATTAAGTTGCCATAATCCCATATGCAATAGGCTTGGGCTCCAACCCAAACGCCTCATGTTGCCAAACACTCCCAATTTGATTTATTTTATTTTCCATCATTATCTCAATTAAAATCAATTAATATATATTTAAATATATATTAACATTTAACAATAATGATAATATATTTAAATATGTGCGAACACACATTTAAACGTAATTTCACTTATTTAATTTTTCTAACAAATTAAATAAAGGCTACGACCTCAGCAAATTTAATTGCATTGTGAAATTACCAAAATACCCTTTCTCCTTAAAAGACGAAAACGCCCTTCTTTCTTCTTGGATCTTAAATTATCTTCTATATGTGTGACCCATAGGCTCCTCATCATATCAGTAGTGTATAGTATCGCGATTAACACCAATTAATCGTCTCACTAATACACATACCAAGATTGGCCCCTAGCAAGGCATCATGACCACTCGATAGATTCAGATTCAGCAAAGTAGCTACTTGTCAATGATATGGTTACCGTACAATTCGATCCTTTCATCATACGTTATCTCGACGAGACGAAGGCATAGAAATAGTGTCAACCTTCGGTTACTCTCGATATTATGTATTCAGTTTCTGGACCAATGACCCGTATTATAAACTGGATAGAGCAACAACTCAATCCCACTGTGGCCACAGTTTTAGTGTCATTGCCATATACTGAATTGCGCCGTGAGATAACTTTCTCCCATACCCGGGAGTGATAAATCCTCTGTCAATCCACCATAGTCTTGATACACTCCTTGATGCAGCCAATCACCACCGTATTGACAGCTCTGAAAAGAACTGCGTTAGGCTAGTGTCAAACTACACCAATCGGTGCACAAGGCGCTCCGGTGATCTCAAGTCTAAGGATCACATGCACCACCATTCGTTAGAGGATTTGTTCCATAGACACTAGGGTTACCATCCATATGGAATCCTCTGGTGGGTCAGTCCAGTGAACTTGCTGTGGTGTAATCGCCTACAACAAACACCCATGTGTTGCACCAGGTTGTCACCAAACAACCTTGACAAGTGAGATCAGTCACTGCCTTTCGACAGGGTCGTTCAACACTATGATAGCCTTACCGTATTATCTGTGCCCTTAGTTCAGAATAATACTGGGGCTACGGACGTTTCTAGAATGGCCACCATATGTGCTCATAGGGTTCTCACTATCAAGATTTGAAACACTTGATACCCTCGTCACGGTTCTACCATTCTAAGGACATATATCAATACATATTGCAATAATAATGATTTACGCGATATAGTATAAAATGTCTTTTATTGATTAATGAACATTATTACAAATAGTCAATTTCACAATAATTGATTGGCTCTAGGGCACCTACTCCAACAAAAAAGTGTATCTAGACTATGGTAAATCAACAAAGGATTCATCACTTCTGGGTACGGGAGAAGTTATCTCACTGGGTAATTCAGTAAATGGCAATGACACTAAATCTGTGGCCACAGTGGGATTGAGTTGATGCTCAATCCAATTTATTATTCCGATCATTGGTCTATTAACTGAATACAAACATTTCGAGGATATTTGAGGTTGACACTATTTCTGTACCTCAGTCTCGTTGAGATAACAGATGATGAAAGGATTTGATTGCACGGTAACCATACCATTGACAGGCTACAGTTTTACTGAATCTGAATCTATCGGGTGGTCATGATGTCTTGCTAGGGATCAATCTTGGTCTTTATGTAGTGAGACGATTAATTGGAGTTAATCGCGATACTACACACTGCCGCTATGATGAGGAACCTACGGGTCATACACTTAGAAAATAATTTAAGAATCAATTTGTGAGAAATGTATTTTTGCCTTTTATGACAAAATGGTATTTTGGTAATCTTACAGTGCAATTAAATTTGTTGAGGTTGTTACTTGTATTTAATTTTAATATTAAAATTAAATTAGTGAGATTATATTTAAATATATCTATATATATATATTTAAATGAATTATTATTATTAATTAAATGTTAATATATTATTATATATTAAATGATTTTAATTATAATAATAATTAATTAATTAAAATACCATAAAGGGTGTGTTTAGTTGCAAGGGTGAATTAGCGTTGGAACCCATGGCCATTCCTAGGTGGAAGAGGGTTTTAATTGTTACACTATATAAGTGTAACTTAAAATTAAAACAATGTGAGATATTCATTCAATCAAAAACCCTAGCCACCCTATCTCTCTCTCTCTCTCACTTTACACTATTGTGTGAAGAAAGAAATTTTTTTTGTTCTTCTTTCTTGATTTTTTAATCCCTTGATTGTTCTAACAAAATAATCAAGGATTCTACAGATTATCTTCGTGAGGACTTCCATGATTACAATCCTACATTTGATCAATTAGCAAAGAATCACGTGAACAATGTCGTTGAACAGTATCCAGTGAACAGTGTTCATGTCCGAAGTCAGAGATACTCGGAGAAGCCTCCAAACGTCAATATGAACTAAATCCTTGTATAGATTTGTTTTTACTACAGTTCAATTTTACGTTTCAGTTTATGCATGAAAATGTTACAATCTGTACTCGGATCTTGGTTCATGTAATTGATCGATTCGTTTTACATATTACGTTTTTTCCGTTGCGCGCATCCGGTCAATTACTCACAGTTTGTACAATATCCATATAGTTTAGGGGTCTAGAAATATTCCAAAATTGTGTGTCAACTTTTATATAGTATGGTTAATATAGTATAGTTGATAGTATAACTCGGGAGGAAAATTAAAATCAAGGCCAACAAATCCTTAAAAAAAAAAAATGGCATTAAAGTCAATAGGAGAACTGCCATTCAACCCAACAACCACCAAGCTCATATCTATCTGGATACAACATCTGCAAATCTTACCTTAAAAGAGCACATGGATTACTTGGGAACTTCATTTTGTAGTTCTTGTAATCTTTTGCAGGGTAATCCCTTCTATCTAAGGACGTCCATTTTAACTGACATCCAAAGCAAAACAATAATTCTCGTCGATAACATCAGTTATGGTGGCGAACCTCAATAATACGAGGATAAATTGTTCAACTGCAAGAAAAGAACTTGGTATGTTCGTAATCACCGTGTTCTTTACAGGAGAATACACTTGATCAGCAAAATGTCAAATGCCAGCAGGTGTCCTATTTTAGGCTCCATTCAGACGATTAAGAAACTGATGTTTTCACAAATAGCATAGTATAAGTGCTTGAACTATAACCAGAATTTTGTGATGTGATACCTAAGCATACAGTTGTTTCATGGTACAACGACAACAACAATAATAATATGATGAGTTCATTGGCAGTTGCAATGAAGAAATATCATAAAATAAATGAATAAAAATGGTGAAAATTTCTATGAAAATTTCGATAACCATTAGCTGAAATCAACTTCAACTGATTTTCTAGATTATGACATGACAAAAACTGATTATACCTCTTTTTCATTCTTTTAAATAAGTTTTTAAAAGGGAAAATACTTCTATAGCAACCGAAATTAAAAGTAGAAACAAGCTATTAGCTGGTGAAATATTTTGCATTCTCAAACACTCGTCCTCACCAGGAGGCAGAGCAACCAACATAAAATACATATGCATCTTCCGCAATTGAAAGTCTTAGGTACTTTTCTCAACTAATTTTCTGTCTGCATGGACACATATGTTCGTCTTTGCTGAGTTAGTCAACATATGTGCATATATATGAAACATCAAGGCTTCAAACAGTAGCCAAATAGGGCGTGATGTAATTTTTTTCTTGTTTCAAGAAACAAACATAAATCGATCATTATTTGTTGAACCACTATCTAACCAGTTTAAAAAATTAAACATTTTTGTGCAGTAACTTAACTCAGTGCCAGAGTAGGTCAATCAACGGGTTCTATGTTGTAATAAGATGTATGTATTCTCATGATTGTATTAGATCCGAATGCATTGCACTTCAAAAGGTGTGTTAGAGCTTATATATTACTATCGAGGCATAACCTAGAAGCTTAAGTTTTTGGCTGAGAGATAACAAATGTAACATACCATGAGAGGATACTGTATGATCCATCCAACAACTGGAATGTGGAAGAGGAAAACCTTCACAGTTGGCCAAAACCCACTGCAACAAGACATCGAAGTAATAAACTTTTTTAGCAGCACAAGCACATTAATCCAGTTCAATGTTTATGATCGAGAAAGGAACTAACCCAAAGAGAGCAATGCAACCATAGATTTCCAAGATTAGTCCAACTAGTGGCCATCGTACAAATAAGAAAAAGAGCCCAAGAACAAAGCAGCCAGTACCCTGCAGAAGAAGGAACAACAATGAACTATAGCACGTCTCCATCACCAAATGCGTCTAACTTTTAAATGACACCATTCTCAGGCATTAACTTTTGGTGTCTAACACCAAATATGCAGATCAAAGGTAGAAATGAGGCCTGATCCACTGTAAAAGAATAATGTGGCAGCTACCGTAACCAACTTAGACAACCACTATCAATATCTTGCCCATGGACAATGAGTTACTTCGTAATAACACTCTCTTCAGTGGGTCGGCAATGCCAAAGACTTCACAGAAATGAAAAGAGAATCCGATTTGGGTGGGGCAAGTTCTGTTACAGTGAAGCAGGACAGAAGCATAATTTTGGAAGCATTGTGCTCCCTTGTTTAGCCAACTAATATTTATACTCAAAATACAAGAGTTCTCTTGTTTGGCTTCTATTAATGTGCATATTACTTTTTAATTCGGTAATGTGCTTGAATTAACATTCCTCAACATGCCCTCTTAGAAATGTCACTTGGCTCCAGGATCCCTTAGAGCCTAAATGTCCAAGGACAGCTCAATTAATACCCATGGTCACAAGATATAAAGATGGTTCTGATATTAGCTAGATAGTCCGGGCTACTAGGTTTTTACCAAGGGTAGCCAACAGAAATGCTTAGTTTGCCACTGGACACTGCACTTGTCCAGGGTGGTATATTCATTTGTAACGGCAAGGAGGTAGCCGTCCGGGAGAGTTGTTTTCCAACACTGCATAATTAGTTCTTGTGTCACCTTAGGTTTTGCTTTACGCCTTAACTCTTTTACAAAGATCTAACTTAAATGAGTTTCTACCTTGAAAGGAAAAGGAAAAAAGAAAAGGAAAATAATTAACTATCCCAATGGATTTAGAATGAAAACTGCCAATGTGATACCTTGTAGTTACTAGTAAAGAGCTTCCAAGTAGACTGCCAACCAAGCAAAAGGGCCACCCCTGTTAGCCAAAATATCTGGTCATAGATTTATAGTTAGTTAGTTTTATAGGCTTTTTCAATGATCTAAATTACAAAAATTCGAAGTTAGAGAGAGAGTGCCTTACATTCCCTAGAGCAAGCAATCCCTTATCAAAGAAAAGAATTACAGCAAGAAATGTGAAAAAGATGCCAAAACCAATGAGACCCAATCCAACCTCTGTAAATGAAAGACAGAATTTCTAAGATACAAATCATATTCTAATTTCACTAGTGAAATCATGTTGAGAACAACAGATAACAAGTAAAGAATTGGTAAATAAATTCAGAAACTAACACTTTGAAAACCTTTTCAGTAGAAAATATGAAAAACAAGTGGGAGAAGCATTGATTTTTTCCTTTTTCAGAAATTTACACATGAAACTTGTGTCCTTTAAAAAAAAAGTGTCTTCTTGATGATAATACCCTGGCACAAATAATGGACAAAAGTTTAATAGGTTCAAGACTAAAATGAGAAAATCTGAAATAAGAATCATTCTATCAGTGATTAACAAAAGCTTCCAAAGTACAAAAAAATATACAAAAAGATAGTGTCTTATAACTCTATTCTTGCTGAAGTGACTTTTAATGCTTAACACACGACAAAACATGACACCGGGATGTCACGAGAAAACCCCAATCTTGGCAAGGTTGGAAACCTTATTATGGATATCAATCGTGGTGAGATTAGAATAAACCCCACTATGGCAAGATTAGCCAAAAGGCCACCTTGGTTGGTTAAGCCAAGGATAACTATAACATCAAAGAGAAAGTGAAAGCAAATGGTTAACTCAAGATATATTTAATAATATTTAGGGATAATTACAAAGGATAAAGTAAGACTTTATTTATAACCTTCTAAGTGAAAAGTTAAAGCATATCTCTTCCATAGTCAACATAATAATAATTAATTTTTTTTTTTCTTTTTGCTCTCGCATCATTCTTCTAGGGTTGGAAGAGAAAAAAAATTAATTATTATTATGTTGACTTTTGTTGTGTCCCACATGGGAGAGATATGATTTAACTTTTCACTGAGAAGACTATAAATAAAGTCTTACTTTATCCTTTGTAATCATCCCTGAATATTATTAAATATATCTTGAGTTAAGCATTTGCTTTCACTTTGTCTTTGAGGTTATAGTTATTTTTGGCTTAGTCAACCAATATAGCATTTTGGCTAATCTCGCCATAGTGGAGTTTATTCTAATCTCACCACGATTGGCATCTATAATGGAGTTTCCAATCTCGCCAAGATTGGGGTTTCTCTCGATGTCCCAGCGTCAGTTTGGTATCAGAGCTTTAGTTTCTTCTTCAGTTATTTAAATTCGGAATGGTCCGTTAACTCGAGGAGACAACTTCATACGCAACTTACGGAACCATTCCTTCCTTAGATGAATCCACACTAAATCTCCTTCCTTGAATTTAGCCGGTCTTTTGGGCTTGTTGGCTTGCCATTGATACTTAACATTATGACGAAAAATCTTCTGTTGAACCTCTTCATGAAGCTTCTTTATATGTTTGGCACGTCTATCAGCATAAGCACTACATTCACAAGTAGTGGGCAATGGCGGAAGATCTAAAGGGCTAAGAGGATGTTTGCCATATAATACTTCAAAGGGACATTTTGAAGGAGTATAACCCCACTATGGCAAGATTAGCCGAAAAGCCACATTTGTTGGCTAAGCCAAGGATAGCTATAACCCCAAAGAGTAAGAGAAAGCAAATGCTTAACTCAAGATATATTTAATAATATTCAAGGATGATTACAAAAGATAAAATAAAACTTTATTTATAGCCTTCCAAATGAAAAGTTAAAACATATCTCTCCCATGTGGGACAAAACAAAATTCAACATAATAATAATTAATTATTTTTTTCTTTTTGCTCTCGCATCAAAACATTAGAGGAACAAACATTTACCTTAGCGAATCAAATTTTCTTTTTACTTTCGCAACAATGCTTCCCTCCATTGTTCGAACTCCTATTGCTGTTGAACCTAGAAAATATAACTTCGCCAGAGGATACTTCACATCTTTGAGTTTTAAGAGTCAAGTTCACAACTTTTCAAAGTCAATGGAAATCCATGTTACAACCTTGTAGGATCTTGGATCTTTCAAAAATATACATTAACAAAGAACTCATACCTAGGGGTGAAAATCGAGTCGAGCTACTTGTGAGTTACTCGAACTCGACTCGATATTAGCTCGAACTCGACTAGCATTAGTCGAGTCGAGTTCGAGTTCGAGTAGTTAATCGAATCGAGTTCAAGTTCGAGTTCAAGTTCAAGTAGTTAATCGAGTCAAGCTCGATCACAATAAAACTCGACTCGATATGTTTGCGAGTATTTCCAAGCTCGATGGTTAAGTTGATAGTTTTTAAAGTAATAAGGGTCATATGTAATTTAAAAGTTATAGAATTTGCAAATCCACCCCTGTTAGATGAGCTCGAAATCGAGTTCAAACTCGAACTTAGTTAAAACTCGAAAAAAAACTCGATTATAAGAACTTGATTTCCAATTTCAAGTATCGAATTAGAATTTGAACTTGATTTATCAGGCTCGAACTCGAACTCGAACTCGGTACTATAGCGATCGAGTCGAGTTTGATTTACCAGATACTCGACTCCATTTCACCCCTACTCATACCTAGAACTTTAGTGTAGGAGTGAAGAACATTATAAATAATGGAGAAGGTGTACTCGAAAGTGTGTTCAATAGTTGTTCAAAGTAAGTTGGTTATTGTCATACCCCACAACCCTAGGAAATGAAAATTATGGCTAGTTTATAAGACTTGTGTAACGCCCACATTGAGGTACGTAGCTTTACGTATTCCCTAATACCCTTAGTTGAATTTTGTTAAAGTTATATTGAACAAGTGTGAAGAAAATGCCTTAAAATTTCATTAAGGGTAAAATGATCTTTTCACTCATAATTAGTTAAAAAAGTGAGGAGTGAAAAGAGATAGAATTCATGGAGAAGTTAATAAAAATAAGGGCATTATTGTAATTGCCTAAAGGACATAGATGAAATTTCATATAAAGTGCAAGGGCAAAATAGAAAAGTAGAAGTAAAAAATGAGATATTTTGAATTCATTCTTCAAAACTCTATCATTCTTTACTCCCTCACACGCCACTTTCATCTCTAAATTCTCTGATTTTCTTCATCAAATTTCCAAATACTGATGGCTTGAGAAAGAAGTAGAAGTGTAGCTAAATAGAGTTTGAGTATACATGCAATTTGTTTGATGAAAATCCTAAGAAAAAACATGTTACCATGGTTGCCCTGTCACAGTCGTGACCTTTTAAGTGATTTTTGGGCATCTTACCGATTGAACTGGGTTGAGACCTAAACATAAAAGTTATAGCCATGTCTCTAAGCTTTAAAACGAGACCTCCGTTGTGTATAACTCGAGATATGCTTTCTTGAATATGAGGCGGCATGTATGTGGGACTATTCTTCTCTGCCACTCACGGGTTCCCCATCGCAACAACCTTCTCTTCTCTTATCTTTTTGCAATTAATTCTTTTCTTTCTTTTTCTTCATTCTTTACTATTCTCATCCATGTGCATGTGCATGTGCATGTGCATGGAAATATGCTCATTCTTTGCTATTCTTTCTAAATGCAAATGTGAGAATGTGAGAATGCATTATGGCATATAAAAATATCATTAGAGAACTAGTATTTTCTACCAACAACATTCCCATACTTGAAATCCATCATAGATTATTAGACTACAAAATATTTTGAGGTAGTCATTCTGCACCAATATTTGGAGCAAAACTCCATTAAATCAACACTAAACCTGGCTAGAAAACTACACTCCATAAAGTCTACTCAAACTCTTTCTAAATTCAACTAAACTTCCATCAATCACCATATAGGCAAAGTCTACATTCTCATGGCTGAATTTTAATTATCATCAAGTATCAATCTCATCAAAACTTCTCAAAAACATAAGCACATACATACATATACAAATCTCTATAAACTTACTCAAATCAAACTTAGGGTTAGATTTACTTATCTTGATCTTGGGTAGTTCCACACTAGAAACTCTCTCTTTGGGTAGATCTCCTCTTCTTCTTAAACCCTAAGCATATAACTATAAGAATTTAACACTTTAAAAATTAATCTCACATCATATTATAAGAACTCTTACCTTTGGATGCTTAGGATTAAATATCTACCAAAATCCAACAAAAAATCCTCTAAATTGCCTTGGAAATTTGATGAAGAAAATGAGAGAATTTTGAGACGAAAGTGGCATGTGAGGGAGTAGAGAATGATAGGGTTTTCAAGAATGAACTCAAAATATCTCATTTATTACTTCTACTTTCCCATTTTGCCCTTGCACTTTCTATGAAATTTCATCTATATCCCTTAGTCAATTACAATAATGCTCTCATTTTTATTAACTTCTCCATGAAATTCTATATTTTTTCACTCCCCACTTTTTCAACTAATTATGAGTGAAAAAACCATTTTGCCCCTAATGAAATTTTAAGACATTTTCTTCACACTTGTTCAAGAAAACTTTAACAAAATTCAACTAAATGTATTAGGGAATACGTAAAGCTATGTACCTCAATGTGGCAGTTACAATTCTCCCCCTTTCACAAGAATTTCGTCCTCGAAATTCAAACGAACAACTCAGGGTGGCGGTTCCGCATATCTTGCTCTACCTCCCATGTTGCTTCTTCTACCTTATGATTCTTCCATAGGACTTTTACTAGTGGAATACTTTTGTTTCGGAGCTCTTTAATCTTTCTATTTAAGATCTGTATTTATTGCTCCTCATAAACGAGATTATCTTCTAAGTCCACTTCTTCTACTTTTAGTATATGGGAGGGATCACTAACATACCTTCGAAGCATTGATACATGGGAAATATTGTGCACTCTATCCATATTTGGTGGTAGCGCCAATTTGTGAGCTACATTTTCCACTCGTTGTAACACTTCAAAGGGCCAATGAATCTAGGTGCTAGTTTTCCTTTATCACCAAACCGCATTACCCGCTTGTAAGGAGAAATCTTAATGAACACGTTATCATCCACTTCAAATTTTACATCCTTTCTCTTTAAATTCGCATAGCTCATTTGTCTGTCTTGAGCTTGCTTCATTCTACGCTTGATCAGCTGGACATCTTCTATCATTTTTTAAGTCATCTCTGGCCCAAGAGCTGTCTATAACTCATCTTTCTCTCCTATCTCGTCCCAATATAATGGAGTTACTCCAATTGTTCTTACATGTTAGAAAGTGAGAAACAAGAATAGAAAAAGAATAAAGAGAACAGAGAGATAGAACAAAAAAAGAATAGAGAAAGAACGGAAAGATAAAACAAAAAAAGAATAGAAAAGAACAAAGAAGAAAAGAGAAGTGTGCTGTAAGGAAAGAATTCAGAATATGAGCAACGGAGATAGAAGGGTAGCATAGCGGGTTTACTTACTGAGCAATTAGTGCTCACCCCGTTGTTTTCAATGTTTTTGCAAGTAGTAGATGAGATGTGGTCGCTTGGAATGTTAGGATGCGGAAGGGTCGGGCAACACTGTCAAGCTTCTTGAGAAATTTATATACAATATGTATAGTTTTGTATATATAAAGAAAAATTGGACCCATTATTTTATACTCATCTACATGTATATTTTTGTAATATTTATATTTAGTGAGTTTTAGTGTTTATTTTACGAGTATACTAGCTAAAGAGAAAGAGTCATTACAACTTAGGTCCCCAAGTAAATGTGTTTTGGGTGAAAGACACTTGTGTGAAACCCAAAAGCAAAACCGTGCAAGCTAGACCCAAAACAGACAATATCTACTCGGTTGAATCTGGACCCAAATTCTTTAATTGTAATAATCCAAACCCAACCAAGTAGATATTGTCTGCTTTGGACCTAGCCTGCACAGATTTGTTTTTGGACTTCATGCAACTATCCTTGCCCAAAACACATCCACTAATTGATAGAGGAGACTCAATCTCACCTTAAGGTTTATAAACTAGCTTAGACTATTTCATTCGCTAGCAATGTAAGATGCAACAATTATTGTGGCAATAATGATTAGGCTCTAAATGAGTTTGTTACCAAGATAACTCTAAGGGGGCATTTGGTTGGGGGGTATATCAGATTATTAGGATTATGTCATCTTATATTACTTGATTACCACATTTGGTTGTCAAGTAATATAAAATTCCAATAAATCTTTCAATACCAATAATAGTTACTGTTGGTAATGTTGGAAGTAATCTGATAATCTCTATTTTCTTATGTATTGTAAGATTACTAGAGTAATCTTAATTTTGTTACGATTCTAACCCTTATTAATACAAAGTTCGAACAATAATACCCTTATTTTTAAATTAATTTACATGAATCTGCCATTTACTATCTAACCCCAATTAATTAACTTTTTAGACAAAATTACCCTTTAATTCAAAACAAATTGCAGCCCACCCAAGCCACCATCCCCACCCACCTGTCGCCGTTTGCTGCCACCGCAAATCACCGCCAGATCAATGATCCATCGATCTAACCGGAAATAGCCAGAATAGATTTAGCCATTCCCAGCCAAATCTACTCTGATTGGGGTGTTTTCGGCCATCAATATGGCCAGAAACAACCATATTGGAGCCTCCCGGTCACGGTAGGCTACTCATAACGACTCCAAGGGACTTCCGAAGACTTCCAGCGGTGGTTTGCGGTGACAGCAAGCGACAATAAGGTGGTGGGGGTGATTTTGTTATAAATTAAAGTTTTATATAAGCAGTGGTGTTTTAGCTAAATCTGAAATGTTGAGAGCTAAAAAGAAATTATTCAAAAATTAATAATAAAAATAATATTATATTAATATTTTGAAAAATGACAATTTAGTAATTTAAATAACATACCTACCAATTTATTCCTTCTAACCAAACATATTAATATAACATACCTACCATTTATTCCAACTAACCAAATACATTTTCCTAAAGATTCACAATAATCTTCAAGATAATATAAAATTTCAGTAATCTAACACTCTTTAAACCAAACGCACACTAATAGTATAGATTTGGGCTCTACTCTAGCAAAAAAGTAGAGGTGGACAAAGGATCGGTCTCAATTTGGCTGGGACTGGTCTAAGGCCTATGAAAATTCTCAAGGCCCGAGCCGGTCCTAAGACCGACCATAGGCTAGGATCAATCCTATGGGCCTAAAAAATGTTATGATTAAACATGTAATCTCTTTAAATTAAAACCATATAAATTTATAATCAATTAATCATCCATTTATATTTATTTAATTGTTTAAGTTCAAATTAAATTTTCAAAGCTAATATTAAATTATCTCTTTAAATTAAAATCATTATAACCATTCATATATATTTATTTACTAATTAATTAAAAAAAATTACGAATCAAACCTAAAAAATTACATAAACCCCCTTACATAATTTTTAATTTAACCCCAAATATATAAAAAAAAATTATGGGTGGTAAAAGAAATTTTCCAGACCCATAGGATTGATCCAGGACCAGTCTTATGGGCCCATAGCCAATCCTAGGACCAATCCAAGCCTTGAGAATTTTCATGAGCCCAAGACCGGTCCCAATTTGGGACCAATCCTATTGTATCCAAACTCGGACTCGATTAGGCCCAGGCCTTACCCACCTCTATTAAGAGAGTGTTTGTTTTTTTCACTAAATAAAGTTTCGTACCACATGTCACTTATTAGATCTAAACATTTAAGAGAATTTAGTTTCTTTGTTTTTATATTTTTCCCATATCTTAAGAAATGTACTACCTTGCTTGCTTTCTATGACCTAAAACATATTTAAGAAACAATTTTGCATATTTACCTTGCAAACATAAACATCTAATACTTTATAAATGCATTATTTCATATGATATAAACATTTGAAAATCAATTATTAAGTAAAACTTAAACCAAAACCATCAATAATAATAATAATTTATAGTAATATTAAAGGCTGCAGTTGTTTTACTTGTTCAAAGCTTATTCTACTATTTTATTTGTCTGAACAATAAAAGTAAAGCTTTGTTTTAATATTCAAACAAAACAACTTTCAAAATCCTATTCTACTAATTTTTTTATCATTATCTCTCTCATTATTTTTATCTGCTATGTTAGTTTTAAATAAAATAAATTTAAATTTAAATTTAATTGATTTTGAGATGTAAAATAAAAGGAGTTTAAAAGGGGCTTAAATATCACATGATATGTTAGTTTTAAATAAAATAAAATAAATTTAAATTTAATTGATTTTGAGACGTACGAGAAAAGGTGTTTAGATGGGGCTTTAAATATCACATCAGTTATGTTAGGGAGAACAGATAAAAGTAACGAGAGAGACAACGGTCAAAAAGTCATTAGAATAAGATTTTGAAAGTTGTTTTGTTTGAATATTATAACAAAAACTCGCTTTTACTGTTTAAACAAATAAGATAGTAGAATGGACTTTAAAAAAATAAAACAAACACAACCTAATATTTTATATAAAGATCAATCATTTTAATTTAAAATTTTTTGACAAATTGATGATAGTAAAGTCAATCAACAACATCATTACAGTGATCTAACAACAATATTGGTATCAAAATGATCATGTTAATAATCTATCTATTCATGTAACTTTCAACAATAATAAGAGTGACGTTCGGCCAAATTTGGAAAAAAAAAAGATTCTGCAGCCAAATCTTTCCCTGTTAGATCTGGTCAGATAGTACCTCTATTGCTATTAAAACTTGTATGAATAGAAAGATCATTCAAAGGCAATCATTTGACACCAATGGTTTTTACCAAATGCTCTTTGACAACGTTGTTGATCATCTAATTTTGGCGGTGTGCAAAATAATCTGATATCCGGTCCAAATCTGATCCGATTCAATCTGAAAAAACAGGATATCCGAAAATTCGGATCAGATATATAAGAAGATCCGGATTTTCGGATTGGATATCGGATCGATTGTGCAAAAAACCAAATATCCGTATCCGATCCGGTTTTTAAAAACCAAATAAAAATAATCCCAAATCATTTTTTGCTTAACCCTAGATCCCAAATCCCCAACTTTTTTCCTCACTCAAGACTCAACCAAAAAAAACCAAACAAAATCGGCATCACTTCTCCACGATTTTGAGAGATATGTTTTCATTTCATCTCAATTTTAGATCTATTGAAAGCCTTGGTATCCTATAACTTAGTTGGTTGAATCTCAAGAGTTTGTCTGTTTGAGAATACGATGGTTGTGATGATTTAGTGGTCATTGTTGTTCCAACATTTGTTAAGATTGACTTATTATTCCTTCTCCTTCATTTGTTAGGTTTGATAGATATTTAGAGCAGTAGTTTTCATGTTTTGGTAGATAGGATATTGGTCTAATGGATAGCAAGATAGGTTCAAAGTTTTAAATAAACAGTAAGCAACATATTCTTTGTGAAAAATATTCTTTGTCAATGTTTTAAATAAACAGTAAGCAACATATTCTTTGTGAAAAATCGGCACTGAAGGAAAGCAAACAAAAGGTATTGGTCTGCTCTCCAGGTTTACTGGCATTTTTCAAGCTATATGGTGGCTGCAGTTTCAGTTTCTTGATACTATTTTGTAGTCTGTACTGTTCATTGCTCTGTCAACGTGTTTTGGTGTTGTTCTGCTCTGGCATATTTTTTTGTGTTCCATTTGACTGTTGTTTTGTTATTTCATCAAATCTTTATGTCTTTTAACTCCAATTTAGTTTAATTTTAGATAAATATAAAAGATTAATTTCAAATAAAGTTCTTGTTGTAATGTTGTTTTGAAATTCGGATTAAAACCGGATATCCGATCGATCCAAACCAAAAATTCAGATCAGATCAAAACCAGATCAGTCAAGAAACCGGATCGGATTCGAATCGGTTTCTTCGCTGATCCGAATATTTGGATCGGATCAAAAAAAAGGCCAACCGGATCGGATATCCGGTTTTGCACACCCCTATCCAATTCTGACTGTCAATCAAGAACTTTGCTGGTCTAATTGTTAAATTTTTTTTCCAAATAAACTAATTTCACATTAGCAATACTTTAATGTCATTCAATAATTTCATATAATTTTATTCTGTATTTGTTACGAAATCAGGGTATTTTTAGTAATCTAATTTACATATTTCTAAAATCTTCAGATTTTAGATAAACGTTAGAAAATATTACTTTTTATGAATTAAGATTTATTTGGATAAAAAAAAGAAGTGATAAATTGAAAAAAGAAGTAAAATATATATATATATACACACATTAAATCTGAAGAGATTAAGATACAAGTGAAATCTAAAAACACAACCTTCGACTTGATAGAATTCCATTTCGGTATTCTTCCTAAGAAAGAAATATTTTTAAAACAATAATTACTTTTAAGATAGCTAATCATGGTAGGAGACAATCTCCTAGTTTTAAAACTAATAAGGTTATTTCCAATAAAATATTCATTATCTGAAAGGATGTAATTTGATAAATAATTATTTTATTTTTATGATATTCATATTATAATCCCTTCCTATTTATGATTCTATTACGTTAATTCAAAATTATTAAACTACACCTTTTATTTAAAATTTTATAATCCTTAAGGACTATAAGTAGTTTATTAGAAATAATCCTCTTATTTCTAATTTAATAAAGGGGAGAAAAGATCCTAATAGGACTAGTTTAATTCTAAAGGAATTATCTTGCAATAAAAATTATTTCAATTAGGATCATCTTTTAAATGAAATCCTGGCAAGACTAAGCCTAAAAGCAGGTTCTAATTCTCTACTTTAATGCCAAAGTATGGCCAAAGCCTATATATCACCATAAATGATTTACGTTGAGCATAATCACTGACCCAAACACATTAATTATTAAATACACTTACCACAACATCTTCTCCAGTATTTACCATAATTTTCACCCCTATGAAAACACTCTCAAGAATGAGATCTTTTACAAACTTCAAGGCTAAGCAAGGTTGCTACTAGATTCTCCTTGGTGTTATCACCACTAAAGTCGTGAGCTTAACTCTGAAAACTCAAAGAGGTGATGCACATAGTGTGAAGTTTGATTTTGGGGTCTGAAAAAGGTTGCAATTTCAACAGTTTACAAAATTAGTTCAGCAACAGAAGAACTGATTCACTGATGTAATTATTATTCCTCCAATATTTTGTTGCATGTCAAGTATGAAAAAAACCACCTCAACAATACCATAAAACTTCAATCTCCTCAATGACACTATTATCAAACATCCTCTTATTCTTTTCCAACCACATGACCAATAATACAGCTAGCAAACCCATCATAGACATCTCCCTAAACATTAAAGAAATAAATGTATTTGAAGTAGGATCCATAAACAATAGGGTAACCCAAATACAACACCCCCAAAAATTGGAACAGTGAGAAAAAAGATTATCAACACGTTTTTGCAATCCTTTCTAGATATGAAACACCAATGAGACAAGCAATATGCCACAAGAGTTAACTCTTGAGCAGATATGGCTGTACACCAAAAGTAACAAATGATTTACAAGCAAATTCTCTTGAAGATTAAAGACCCCATTCTATTTTCTATCTTTTTCTTTTCTTTTCTCTTTTATAGTAAATAGGATATTTGAATGCAAAGGAACATTTTCAACATCTTCAATCAAATTTTTAATAAAAATAAACTTTGAGCCCACTTGTGGCAAATCAAAAGAATGGGCAATGAAGACATAGAGTCATAGATGGTCAAAACATTTCCTCATCCTTTTTAGATGAGATACCCGATGAGGTTACAGGAAAGGCCTTTTCTAATGCATTATGGGACAAGTTTTTTTTTTTTTCTTTTCCTCTCAAATAAAGAAACTCAAGAAAACTTAAATACATTGAAGAAAGTAATACAAAGAAGTGTTAACTAAAGAAGAAGAGAAGGATTTACAAAAGAATTCTCCTGAAGATTCAAGGGAATTCAAAAGAACATTTTCGCTAAATGAAAATGATGAAGCATATTCAGCTTTTTCATTCAAATGTGCAATGAAAATAAACGTCAAACCACTTGCCACAAGCCCACATCCACTAAACCCACATGAGTTCATAAGGAAGCAATTGTAACCTTTTTCCATATAATTTATTATAAATAAAACAACCAATTAAGTGGTGAATATTATGCTCCTTTCCTTTTTATGTAAGGCGTTTAAGAATAAACTTCTATTACTTTAATATAACAAAACAGAATCAATCTTTTTGTATAACTATAAGGTTTCCAATGTACGTTTAAAGTTTTTGCTGAGGGCAAAGTCTTCAATCCAATAGTTAAATAATGCATGTTCTACTAATTTTGACACAGGTTACCCACAATAAAGATCGTTGAATTTGATAAAAACTAATAGTCATGGTTTAAGGCACTAAACAATCAAGAAACAACAGCATAGGCACTAATTATTTCATCTCACTACAGACTAGCAAAAAATAGAATGTCGAAGCAATTACTTATTCATTTCCTGTAAACAAACTATAGGAAATATGAATATAGATAGTAAAATTTGAACTAATTTCAGTATGTGTATGCATGTAGAAGTCAGGAGAAATAAAAAGAAAAATTGAATTTTATCAATTTAAATGATTGACGCCAAAAACAAGTTGTTTAACAAAACATATTGGTTTGGGCCATTAAACTAAATGACCTTCAGACTAATAGGAGTCCTTGAAAATCAATTCCCGAATATTTCCAGACAAAGATGATTATGTTTCAAGACAGCAACATCATGCAAAGATAAGCCATGACCCACAAGAATACCAGCACATGAACATATTTAATTTTCACAAGAGCGCACAAAACAATCCTTACTTTTTTGCTCGTTTATTTCATAAGCCATCTTGATGACTACAGTTAGACTCCGTTGACAACAGCAATCATGTAGTAATTTTCAATCAACTGCAAAGTACATTAATAAATGTCACAAGATGACATAGAAACAACAAGTTGAATATAAATTTCAAGTTGAAACAATCAGAATAATAAAAAACACAATATGCTAAGAAAGACATCATAAATAAATTACAATCAACAAAAGGTAATAGCAAATGACCAAAAACTTTACAACTACAAGAAACAAATCCAATTCAATTCAAATCTATCAATTCGAGAAATCAATGTCTTGAATCACTTTCTAGTTTCCATTTTTTCAAACAATACAAAACATGCATCTGGGAGTGCTTAATAAAAATCGATTTCGAGGAAAAGCATTGTCTACAAAAGCATACACACACTAAGTGCTCCTCCGAAAACCAATTCTAAAGTTAAAATTAATATTATAAGTCATTTTTTAACCAAAACAAAAAATTCAAATGTTCTTTCTGATATCAATAAATTTTAGCTACACTCCGAACACTACAAAACACACATAAAACCACAATTGACAATGATAAAAGCACTAAAAAGAATCATTATAGCACTTTTTTATTTTAAATGCAAATCTTTGAGTCATTCTTAAAAGAAAAAAAAAACTACAAATGCTTTTAGTTTTCTATATCAATTAAACTTCTATCTATTTCAACCGAACACTACAAATCAATTAAAAAGAAAACAAAATTAAGTATGCCAAAAGAACTTCCAATCTCACAAAAAAACCAAAAGCACAAACGTTGCGCCATGCTTGATCTGGATTAACCAACGAGAACAGTAAATCACAAACGATGAATAAAAATCAATTCAATAGAAACAAAAGCAAAAAGAAATGAAAAATTAATCAAGAAAAGAATGAGCTCAATAAATTTTGAAAAATTAAAAAGAACATTTATTTATTTACCAGGAAGTGATGAAGCCGAGAAAGTCGAAGAAGAAGGAACGTGTACTGTTTTGTTTTCGGCAAAATAAATACGGATTTTGACTACTTTACCCTAAACCCTAAAATTAAAAGACCGGGTTAAGATAGTTTACGGGCCAAACCGGACATGGCCTATAACATCTCGCGCTGGGCTTCTATTTTCAGGGTTGAAATTATGGATCCAATTAAATATGCATATAGTAAGGGTATCGGAAATTCACTGTAACCTTTTGTGTAATTTTCAAAAAAACTTATTATAGTTTGGAAAATTATGGCTAATATTTTTTTTTTTTTTTGTTACCGTGAGTATCCGAGTCAGCTTATGTGCACCTCGAGTCCTCAACTAGTCCTTTAATCTCAAACAAGGCTTCCGAAACAGGACAACCTCTACGATCCGTAACCAACAATATAAACAATCGTTCTTGTGATCAAACCTGAGATTACAAGGGGAGCAAACCCCTTGGCCCAAGCTTTTATCACTCGATTAACCCATTATTGGTTAATTATCGCTAATATTCCTATCATTAAGAAAAATCTTAAAGGAGATTAATAATAGGTGTAGTTTTATTCTTACAAAATTAAGTATACTACTCCCTCCGTTTTTATATGAGTGTCGTTTTGAGGGTAATAATTTGTTTCAAAATAAGCGACGTTCTCTTCTTTCAATGATCCACTTCTTCATTCTTCAGTCTTCCCCTCATCTCCTCTCTCCACCTTTTTCTCTACCCTACCCCACACTCCTATCTTTCCCTTCCCCTCATCTCCTCTCTTTCACAATTTGTCTCTCTCTTAATTAATATTTCACTGTCTCACACACGTTTTGCAAAATGAGAAACAAAATTTTTTCACCGAAAAAGTCAATTCTCTGCACACTTTTTTATTCCTTAAAAACTGTGTAAAAACTCAAAATGACACTTATATAGAAACGGAGGGAGTAAAAGATATGACATTGCTCCTTAATTAACATATCATTTAGGGATGGCAAAACTCGAGGCCAGATCCAGGAACCTCTATTCCTAGCTCCGCCGAGTATTTAATTACTCGATGGCCTCTAGTAATTACCCAGGTTTAAAATCTGGGGCCAAGGGGCAAGGGATGGCCCGACCTTGGTGTAATCACCGCGTTGCTTAGAAACATTAAAAGGCCCACTTTTTTGGGCTACAGTTATGGGATTTTCTTTATGAAGTTTATAGGCCCATGAGACTACAAATGGGTGGTGTATTGATCTTATGTTAACTATGTGACAAGTGCTTTACTCTTCTTAATTCATATAACATTTATACCAAAACTATTTATTAGTTTGATATATAAGTTTTTACATGGCAACGGACAATAGTGTAAGATTGAAACCTGAAAAATATAGTTAGAAAAACTCCAATAATTTGCTTTGGCTTAAGAAGATAAATAAAATCACTCTAATTTCCAAATCCAGCATAACACTATAAACAAATAAATTCATTCTAACATATAACTATAAAATCATTCTAACATAAAAGTACTAATCCATATAATATATTGTAGATAACATATTTTGCTAGGCTAAGAGAATGTGGCCAAGTGGATATTATCCTATATTAAAGGATTTGTTATATTAAATTACTAATGGAATATTTCTATATTATTTCTAAGAGATGTTTTCCTAAACTTATAGAGATATTATAATAAATGAGTTATCTTTATATAAAGGAAATATGATATTGGTTATTAACATGATAAATATTCCCTAGATATTATCTTAATCTAAAAGGAAAAGATTAACTCTTTATTGCCTTATCCTTGACTCATTTGACCCAAAGATCTCTCTTGAAGAGCAAACCATATCAATTTAAACCTCCCAAAGCTCACCTATATAAGGACCTATACATCCAAAGGTTATTCATTTTAAGCTCAACGTATGCACTCTAACGCTCGAGGGCTCAAAACATCCCAAATAAACAAAGTTGTGAAATATTTCTCTACCTTCCCTTTATCTAGTTTAGCAAGAATGATATAAAGACTTGCTCATTTTTATGTCCGAAATGATAACAAATAGACTACAAAGATGTTTTAGGATACAATTTGCCACATCCCACATCATCAACAAAGAAGTTCGGGATTTAGTTTATAAGCTTTGGGTCCTCTTAACTAAGTAANTTAACACTTAACAATCTTTTAGTGTAATCAATAATACATTTATTCCATAAATTTCATTTCCAAAAACTTCTTAAATAAACAACAACATCCGAACTTCAATATATTTTTAGAAGCCTATTATAATTCATAGTTATATTGAAATAATCATACCTTATCATAAAATACAACCCATAAAATAGATAATATTTCCCAAAAAATGTTACCCCACAAATAATTGTTTGTTTCTTGGGAAAATAGAGAAGAATAAGAAGAGAAAAAAGTGATAGTTGCTGGTGGAGTCGGCCTTGTCTTGATCAATTATAGGAGTGGATAAGATGGCGCCGGCTGAATTATTATTGATAGGAAAAAAAATGGCAAGAGACACGTGGTCACTCAAATTCTTTTCAAGTTAATTTAATTTAATTTTATTGTTTTTTTATTACTAATATCCCGAGCATGTTCTTCACATATACGTATTATGGTTGTTTCCATTATCATTATTGTTAGAAGGTTCTTTGGCAATTAGCTCCAGCAACCACGTTTTCTTATTTCTTATTTTATCTTTTTTAATTTTTTTTTTTTAAATATCCCATAACATTACTCAGTTGATATTATATAAATTCTGTTGAGACGACAGTCTATAGTTTAAATATGGATTTTTATTTTTTGAAAACAAGAGATCCTTTGAAAATGTGCTTACTTGAAATCAGATAAAATATTTAGAAAACATTTTTTACACAAAATTTTAAAAATTAATATAAAATTATAAAACAGGGAAAAGTCGTTTTGTCAAAAAAATTTTTTTTTTTAGTTTTAATTTGGAAATTTCCGAATATTATATCAGACATAATTTCAAATATTAAAAAGATTTGTCCAAAATAGGATTTTAGTTTAGTTTATTTAATTAGAACAAGTTTTATTTTAGTCAAATTTATGCTCCATTTGGAATTGTTTTATGGTGAACTCAACAATTTGTTTTTGCATTCAAAACGTCTCTTCGTTTAGTGAAATTATTTTACGTGTCTTCTCTGATAGGTGAATCGTGATAGCTACTTGGTAATATTATAGTGCATTTGATTCGAGAATATATACTCCCAGTCTCAAGCAATTTGATTTGTTTGAAACGGATGCTCAATGCAACGAACAAAAAGACACAGATCTCGTATTAATCGGCTAGTCACTTGAAGACTCATTAGTAGCCAATAATATACTTTATTTTATGACGGATTAATTTAAGATTTATTAAATATATAGTTATAGTTAATACATGAATCAATTTTCATTTGAGAAGTGAACCAATTTTATTTATTATTCCTGACAAGATTTGAGTTCAAATTTTAACCCCACCAAAATCTCAGTTGTTCACCCAACTATCTCCCTTGCCATGCATGTGGCCCATCTTGAAATTATCCTATTGTAAATATATATGCCATAAAACTTGGTTCATTATTAGAAAATCATTATAATCCATATAATGTCATATTTTAATTAATTTATGTTTTTAATATCTACATAAAGTTGATGTTCATTTTAATTTTTAAATCAATGTTATCAACTTTATATTTAAGATTTAATCTTTAAATCACACATCAAATTAAAATATTATATTCTCTCAACTATATGAAAACTATTTACGAAAAAATCTCCCCCATCTTTCTGAAAGATCTTCTTCATACTTTTTTTTTTTTAAATAAATATCAATTGTACACAATTACACCTAAAGTTTACATGTTAAATAAAACATATCACATAAAACTGATTAAGTTTAAGATCAATTAACGTGTTTTTCTACAAACTAAATTTTACGATAGACTCTATTATGAATGTCGTTGAGGATGTTAGTGATTTCCCAGCACTAGATTGATTGACTTGCGTCGATCATTCTGGTATCAATTGTCTTTGAGCGCGTTTAATTCAACTATTATTTATTTAAGTAATCAATATCAATTTGAAATAAAATTTCTATTATTATTTAAGGGTAGGTTTTAAATTCCTTCATAAAACTAAATATAAACAATTAATTTCAAAACAATATCGAAAAAATAAATTATAGTGTAAACTCAGTATATATATTTACACAGAAGACACTCATCTCGTATTTGAGTTGATGAAGATAACTGTGTTTTACGGAGAAAGGACAATAATTAAGTGTCAAGACTTAAATAATTAGGTGATTAAAGGTCTAAAATTATAACTAGAACTTTACTTTACCTGTACATTTATTTAGAGAATTTGTCAAAGAAATTGATTTGATTGATTGAAATTTAAGAATCTTTATCAAAAATTATTTAATCATTGAAATATAACATAAAATTAAACACAATCTTCAATTCTTCATCTCTAGCTAATTAAGCTATTAGTGATGGGGTTATAGTAATGACATAACATTTATTTAAGATTTTATAATGATTAAAAAAAAAATCAATCAATCAATCTAATTTAATAATTTTAAAAAATTAATATATATTTGATCCCATCTTTCAAGCAATTTCATATTTTTTGGTGTTGCAACATGTATAGGGAATATTAAGCAAATTATTTTTCAATGTTTTGATTAAATTAAGACCAATGCCCTATTAAGATGATTCTTAATCTCAAATAAAAAAATTTAATTCACTTTTCCTCTGTCCAGTGAGACTCTCACATGCAATAGAGGAAATTAATTAATTAATTATAAGCTTAATAGTGAACAATTTTGAAAGTCAAATCATGCACATGACTTCTTGATCTAATAATGTTAAGGAATTTCTGGTGAAGTTTAACACTTGAAATGAATTGAATAATGAAAAATAATAAAATCAAAATTAGAAGAAATAGAGATGAGCTTATCCTAAAGGAACATTAGTAGCATATCATAATCTATTCACTTCACCTAAAATGTATAGAATATTATTAGTCATAGGGATTAGGTATACTTTCTTTTGTTCTTATTTTCAACTTTTCTGTTCACCTGTCAAATCAATTCTGCTTTTAATAAATAAATATTTAGGAAAATATAATTATTTTTATTATGATATCTATAGTTTCATGACTATATTTCAATCAAATAACAAAAGTAATAAGCCCCACCCTCTTTCAATTCCAGTCTTAATACGATAAAGGGATGTATGAACAAGTCATCAAATAGATCCTAATTAAAAAGGAAAGTGAAAGCAACTAATGAACTTACAATCACAAATGTCAATATTACTCATTCAATCTTTCGAAAGAAATTTAACTTTTGGAATGTCCATAATAATCTCATTTCATTTCCATGGTTATTCCTGTCATCTAAACATAAATTACAAATTTAGAAACAAATACAAAAACAAGGTGAAAAACATTTGACAAATGTTACATGTCAGTGGATGTTAGGGCCAAAAATCGACCTTGGCCCAAATAGGAAAACGAGACTGACAATGAGGAGAGACAGGCCCAATCCTGATGCAGCCGAATCTGGATTAGGCCCATTTGATATAAGGTACAGTCGGCCCAACCATCCGGGCACAAGCCTCCCAATCCCAGTTACTTCCTAGACCTATGAGCAAGTTCCAAAGCCCACGGACATCCACATATCACTTTTCTATTCAAGATCACTTTCCTGTTCGATGTCACTTTCATGTTCGAACACTAGTAAGGCAGCTCACCACCGCCCTAATTCCTCTAGGGTCCGTGTCAGAGTCATACTAGGATTCCCTCTCACGCCCGATAAGGGGATCAAAGGCGTATCCCTAAAAGGAAGGGGATTGCTACGAGAACTCCCATCCCACCAGATTGGAGACCAGACAGTCACTATATAACAGAGGTCACCCTCTCACAGACGGATATACTACACCCACACCCGAGTTCCTACTTGAGAACTTCACATCACCGTCGTAGTCACAGTCCCCGACTAGACTCCTGGTAATCTCTCTACTCCTTAGCCCTCACTAAATTACCTCTTTCAGCCTTGCTGCACTTGAGCGTCGGAGTGCCTACGGCAAACCCCATCCCGGGTGTTTTTCATTGCTTCACGTTGTTTCTCTACGTGTGCAAGTACACGGATCGCTATTAGCTTAACCTTACCGGGATCAGACCCTCCTTCCGTACAAGTAGATTTTATGTCTACGTGGATTAATTACATTTAAGATTTTTTGTATTTCAATATATACAGATGTTACGTTTACACTCAATGTATAAGATTTGGTCATTTTAAGACTGTATGTTAAAAACAAAGCTCTAAGAGGATGACAATAGCTCTACCCTTTAATTTTTATTGGTAAGGATACAAACCACTATCTTTAAACATAATTTTTGAAACATTAAGACTCGGGATACTATGCATAAATAACACAAATCAAATTGAATATCTACCATCCACATACATTTATATAAGAGTCTAAATTAATTCAATTAAGATACTCAGAAACTCGTATTAGTATATAAGTTGGTTGACAATATCTATTTTATCAAATAAATATTCCATAACTTTTTATAACTTACTTTTGTGAAAGTTAAAATTAATTATTTAATTAACAATAAATTGACTGGGAAATTTTATTTTAATCTCGAGCCAAATGTGGCTACATGCTCTTGCCCATTGGCCTTAGTTAAGATGTAATTATCATAATCTAATCCAACATTAGGCAAAGCCTCTCAATCCATAAAAGTCAACTAATTAAAAACCACATACATATAGATTTGAAATGAGCCAGTTGGGTAAAGTGCTGTCTAAGTTATGCCTCACACCAGGACTAAATTCTAGTATCTAAAAATGTTTTAAGTATTTGGTGAGATTATAAGTTCTAAAAAAAACAAGTTTAGTTATGCCAACTTAATTAATTAATTATTTTCTATCTGTAGATTCCAGCTAATTGACGTGGACGCTGTCGTTTACTACTATTTATATTCTAACTTCTTGCTTTAATGAAATAACCAACAAGTTTCTATCCTCTTCTTCCCAACCAGTAAAACAGTTCCACAACATTGTCAATTGGTCAATTCATTAAAATAGATTAGCAATGTGATATCTAAATCATCGGTTAATTAAATTAGATAATTTTATCAATTTGATGATATAATCATGAGTTTAAATAAAGAGGGATTACTGCTATGATTCAGCTAATTAGAATAAAATGATTATAATTCAGATGATGAGATGAAACGACATAAAAAATTAATAGATCTATGATTAAAAAATTGTGTAAATAATTTAGATTAAAAATTTAAGTTCATATAGTCTAACCTTATACCAAAGATAAAATTAATGAATTAAATTCCCTAAGATTTTATAGAAATAATAAAAATCGTTTAAGAAATAACTGAATTCCTCGTGTTGTTAAGTTTTAGGTATTAAAATAAACGTAAAAGAGTAATTTGGTTATATTTATCAACTCACAACAGTGTAAATTCTAACATTTCATTAACGACAAATTTTTTTTATTATTTCAAAATCCTTGAATGAATTTTTGTTATTTTATCATAACTCGAAGGTCTATGTCTTTTAACAAGGTCAACCGGTGAAAGAGATAAAAAAAATAGCCAAATGAGTTGATTGATTAAGATCAAGAAGCAAGTTGATATCTTAACTATAGAATAATTTAACAAATTAAATTAGAGAAGGAAACTCCATAATTGATCAATCTAATAGTAGAAAATGATTCGAAAATAATACTAAACTAAATTATCATATTTATACATCTCATTAATTAGAATTTGATGATAAATATTACAATATTGATGTTAAAATACTGGATAGGTAATATAATATATTGGAAAATTATATTAAAAAATCTTTTTTTTTTGGGTGTGAGTTGAGAAATAATATATTTGTAAAAATCTCTCAGAAAATAACCCCATTCCAAAATTTCAACACTAGTTAGATCAAATTATCTTTTCTTAACTAAAAACCCAAAGTAATGGATACATTTCTATTGTTCAACATTGTTTCATTTATCATTTTCTCTATATCGTTTCTATTAAATATAGTCTAAAACAAAATAAACTTTATATGATAGAACATTATCAGTTAGTCGATAAATGTCTATCTGCTCCTATATGTTTTTATTATTTGACTGATAGATACGTATCAATTGGTTATCGATCACCTTGGGGTTTTAGTTAAGTAACTGATATTTTGATTCAACAGCGGTCGAAATTTTGGAATAAGACCCTTTCCAGAGATTTTTTAGAAACAAACTATTTTTTAATTATTTAAGTCCCTAAAATTAGTTGTTTAATATAAATTTACTAACATTTGGTTTTTTTTTTTTTTTTTGGCCTTTTCTTTTAAAGTTTTGAGCCGTTGGATGTGAGAACCAAAGGCCCAATTCATCCGGCAGCACTTTAGGGACGCATGACACGTAGTAAAACTTTTCATTAGATGATGTAATACGTGAATGAATAAAACATGTTAATCTTGTTAAGTGAGCATGTGCAATTAGAATAGAAAATAAGATGGTGCTGGACAGCTGGAGACAGGAATAAGTCAAGAATAAAGAGTGTATAAAGAAGAAGACAAATAATAATAGGTTGATAATTAATTAATGAATTAATAAATATAATTAGTTAGAAGAATGAGGTAATGAAGCATGGATCCTAATGGCATCATCAACATTTTGTTAATTAATTAAAATAAAATTAATTAATTAAAGTTCAACCACAAAATCTCCGTTGTTCACCCAACTATCTCCCTTGCCATGCATGTGGCCCATCTTGAAATTATCCTATTGTAAAATATATATGCCATAAAACTTGGTTCATTATTAGAAAATCAATTATAATCTCATATAATGTCATATTTTAATTAATTTTATGTTTTATAATTATCTACATAAAGTTGATGTTATCATTTTAAATTTTATATCAATGTTATCAATTTTATATTATAAAATTTAATCTTTAAATCACACATCAAATTAAAATATTATATATCTCTCAACTAATATGAAAACTATATTTAATGAAAAAATCTCCCCCATCTTTCTTGAAAGATCTTCTTCATACTTTTTTTTTTTTTAAATAAATATCAATTGTACACAATTACACCTAAAGTTTACATGTTTAAATAAAACATATCACATAAAACTGATTAAGTTTAAGATATCAATTAACGTGTTTTTCTACAAACTAAATTTTACGATAGACTCTTATTATTGAATGTCGTTGAGGATGTTAGTGATTTCCCCAGCACTAGATTGATTGACTTGCGTCGATCATTCTGGTATCAATTGTGTCTTTGAGCGCGTTTAATTCAACTATTAATTTATTTAAGTAATCAATATCAATTTGAATAAAAATTTCTATTATTATTTAAGGGTAGGTTTTAAGATTCCTTCATAAAACTGAATATAAAACAATCAATTTCAAAATCAGTATCGAAAAATTAATAATATTATAGTGTAAACTCAGTATATATATTTACACAGAAGACACTCATCTCGTATTTGAGTTGATGAAGATAACGTGTGTTTTACGGAGAAAGGACAATAATTAAGTGTCAAGAACTTAAATAATTAGGTGATTAAAGGTCTAAAATTATAACTAGAACTTTTACTTTTACCTGTAACATTTATTTAGAGAATTTGTCAAAGAAATTGATTTGATTGATTAGAAATTTAAAGACCAGATCTGTTAAATCATTTATCATAAAAAATTATTTAATCATTGGAAATAATAACATAAAATTAAACACAATCTTCAATTCTTCATCTCTAGCTAATTAAGCTATTAGTTGATGGGGTTATAGATAATGACATAACATTTATATTTAAGATTTTATAATGATTAAAAAAAATATATATCAATCAATCAATCTAATTTAATAATTTTTAAAAAATATAATATATATTTGGATCCCATCTTTTAAGCAAATATTAATATTTTTTGGTGTTGCAACATGTATAGGGAATATTAAGCAAATTATTTTTCAATGTTTTGATTAAATTAAGACCAATTGCCCTATTAAGATGATTCTTAATCTCAAATAAAAAAATTTAATTCACATTTCCTCTGTCCAGTGGAGACTCTCACATGCATAATAGAGGAAATTAATTAATTAATTAATTAAGCTTAATAGTGGAACAATTTTGAAAGTCAAATCATGCACATACTTCTTGATCTAATAATGTTAAGGAATTCTGGTGAAGTTTAACACTTGAAAGAAATTGATAAATGAATAAAAAAATAATAAATCAAATTAGAAAGAATAGAGATGAGCTTATCCTAAAGGAACAATTTGTAGCATATCTATAACTATTCACTTCACCTAAAGGTTAGAAATATTATTAGTCAAGTAGGGATTAGGTATACTTTCTTTGTTCTTATTTTCAACTTTTCTGTTTCCCCTGTCAAATCAATTCTGCTTTTAATAAAATAAAATATTTAGGAAAATAATAATTATTTTTATTATGATATCTATATTTCATGACTATATTTCAATCAAATAACAAAGTAATAAGCCCCACCCTCTTTCAATTCCAGTCTTATACGATAAAGGGATGTATGAACAAGTCATCAAATAGATCCTAATTAAAGAGGAAAGTGAAAGCAACTAATGAACTTACAATCACACAAATGTCAATATTTACTCATTCAATCTTTCGAAAGAAATTAACTTTTGGAATGTCCATAATAATCTCATTTCATTTCCTGGTTAATTCCTGTCATCTAACATAAAATTCAAATATTAGAAACAAATACAAAACAAGGTGAAAAACATTTGACAAATGTTACATGTCAGTGGATGTTAGGCCAAAAATCGACCTTGCCCAAATAGGAAAACGAGACTGACAATGAGGAAGAGACGGCCAATCCTGTGCAGCCGAATCTGGATTAGGCCCATTTGATATAAGGACAGTCGGCCCAAACCATCCGGGCACAGCCTCCCAATCCCAGTTTACTTCCTAGACCTATGAGCAAGTTCAAAGCCCACGGACATCCACATATCACTTTTCTATTCAAGATCACTTTCCTGTTCGATGTCACTTTCATGTTCGAACACTAGTAAGGCAGCTCACCACCGCCCTAATTCCTCTAGGGTCCGTGTCAGAGTCATACTAGGATCCCTCTCACGCCCGGATAAGGGGATCAAAGGGCGTATCCCTAAAGGAAAGGGATTGCTACGAGAACTCCCAATCCCACCAGATTGGAGACCAGACTATCACTATATAAACGAGGTCAGCCCTCTCACAAACGAGTACTACACCTCCACCCGAGTTCCTACTTGAGAACTTCACATCACCGTCGTAGTCACAGTCCCCGACTAGACTCCTGGTAATCTCTCTACTCCTTAGCCCTCACTAAATTACCTCTTTCAGCCTTGCTGACTTGAGCGTCGGAGTGCCTACGCAAACACCATCCCGTGTTTTTTCATTGCTTCACGTTGTTTCTCTACGTGTGCAAGTACAGCGGAGGCTATTACCTTAACCTTACGGGATCAGACCCTCCTTCCGTACAAGTAGATTTTATGTCTACAGGGGATTAATTACATTTAAGAGTTTTTTGATAATTTCAATATTACAGAATGTTACGTTTAACACTAACAATCTTTTGTGTAATCAATATACATTTATTCCATAATTCATTTCCAAAAACTTCTTAAATAAACAACACATCCGAACTTCAATATATTTTTAGAAGCCATTATAATTCATAGTTATATTGAAATAATCATACCTTTCATTGTACAACCCATAAAATAGATAATATTTCCCAAAAATGTTACCCACAAATAATTGTTTGTTTCTTGGAAAATAAGAAGAATAAGAAGAGAAAAAGTGATAGTTGCTGGTGGAGTCGGCCTTGTCTTGATCAATTATAGGAGTGGATAGATGCGCCGGCTGAATTATTATTGATAGGAAAAAATGGCGAGAGACACGTGGTCCTCAATTCTTTTTATTTTAATTTAATTGTTTTTTATTACTAATATCCCGAGCATGTTCTTCACATATACGTATTATGGTTGTTTCCATTATCATTTGATTTATTGTTAGAAGGTTCTTTGGCAATTAGCTCCGCAACCACGTTTTCTATTTCTTATTTTATCTTTTTAATTTTTTTTTTTTAAATATCCCATAACATTACTCAGTTGATATTATATAATTCTGTTGAGACGACAGTCTATAGTTTAAATATGGTTTTTATTTTTTTGAAAACAGAGATCCTTTGAAAATGTGCTTACTTGAAATCAGATAAAATATTTAGAAAACATTTTTTACACAAATTTTAAAAATTAATATAAATTATAAAACGGGAAAAGTCGTTTTGTCAAAAAATTTTTTTTTTTAGTTTTAATTTGGAAATTTCCGAATATTATATCAGACATAATTCAAATATTAAAAAGATTTGTCCAAAATGATTTAGTTTATTTTATTTAATTTTAGTATTAATTAGAATAAGTTTTATTTTAGTCAATTTATGTCTCATTTGGAATTGTTTTATGGTGAACTCAACAATTTGCTTTTGCATTCAAAACGTCTCTTCGTTTAGTGAAATTATTTTATGTGTCTTCTCTGATAGGTGAATCGTGATAGCTACTTGGTAATATTATAGTGCATTTGATTCGAGAATATATACTCCCAGTCTCAAGCAATTTGATTTGTTTGAAACGGATGCTCAATGCAACGAACAAAAAGACACAGATCTCGTATTAATCGGCTAGTCACTTGAAGACTCATTAGTAGCCAATAATATACTTGATTCTATGACGGATTAATTTAAGATTTATTAAATATATAGTTATAGTTAATACATGAATCAATTTTCATTTGAGAAGTGGACCCATTTTATTTATTATTCCTGGCAAGATTTGAGTTCAAATTTTAACCCTACTTAATTCACCCTTTTACAGAATTAGAAAAAAATTAATCAAAATTATCTTGTACAGTGTTTGGTTCACTCTTATTTAGTGGTGGACACCCCACCAAGTAATGCAACGATTTTCACAATTTACTTTAAATAAATTACAAATTAACAAATATTATGCAATTTTCTTAATTAATTAGGATTTAATAATTAAAGCTTTTCAAAATATTGACATAATTTTTCGAATGTTGCTAAAAACTATTAAGTAATTTAAACTCAGCTAAACGATAAACTATCAATTACGAGATTAATACTTGCCAACCACTATAAAAATTAACTTATTAGATGATACTGTGTACTCACAAGAAATATCATATCACGATATTCTCTTTTATATAATAATATGATACTCTAATCATATCAGATATTATCTCTTATCCGTTCAACATTCTCTCTTTTTATGGTTGATTATACTCAATCATTTTTTTCAATTTAGGGAACTCCGATTAGAACATTACTTGTCTAAAAGCTAATTTATTAAGTAATGCTACCTATTTATGCCACGGAGACAGATTATCTAGAAGTGGGATGTGTAAATTGATTTGAAAAGAAAATACACTAGTAAAGTAAGTTGGTGAGAATTGTTAAAACATTAGGCAAAGCCCTTAATATTTTAGTTATTACATATTTGGAATGAACAAAAATATAAAAATTCAACCTACTGATTTTTACTTGTTTGGCCAAGAATCTATAAACTCTAAAATTAACCCAAAAAAGATCCTTACATGACAAAATGGACAAGTCATTTAAACAATTCTTGATTATATAATAAATTACATATCTACCAAAGAATTATTAGTTATAGTGTTAAGTGAATATAAGATAAGATATAGTAATTAATTATACAATTAATATGAATGTGTACCAAAAAACAACAACTAAAAATTTGAAATTAAAGAGAAATTAATTAAAACATAAAAGAGGTGGTCCTCTAATTTAATTATCTACTGAAATTGGTAAAACATTTCTTTATTATCGTCTATAAGCATTGAAAGTTTGAATGGTCCTCGTTAATTAATAATTTTTTTTCTCTTTTTTAGTTATAGTTCTTGCACTGTCCTCCACTATTATGTCTTGCCCACTTCAATATAATGAGTGGAAAAAGATCTCCGAAATTATTAATTTTCTACGGCACAATATATTTGGTAAGGTACAAGGGATTATTTCATCAATTTATGCTAATTGACTTAGTTGATTGTTCATTATTTTGATAATTTTTAGAATAATATTTTGAAAAAAATTAAATTGGGTGGGTATTATGATATAGGATTTAGAAATTAATAAAAATATCCCCCATGTTTGTTTATTTACTAAACACCCCTATAATAAAATATTAAAAGTTAACAAAAATATCCCTAACCCACCCATTAAATACGGACAGCCGGCCACCATTGCCGGATGGTGGCCGGAGTGCTTTTGCAATTTCTTAAAAAAAAATTTGGGAGTGTTTAGTTAAATTAACAAATTTATGAGGTTTAAAAGAAATTGAAAAATCTAGAATAATATTTTAAGAATAATAACATTTTACTGTTTAACTTTTTTGGGAATACTAATTATAGTATTCCCAAAAGCGAAACAAACGAAGCAGTTTTTCTTGTTTTAAGACTTTTCTACCATTATTTTTTGGAAAATCTTGGGAGTAGTTTTTGACTAATTTCAAGAAAGCTTTATAGTGATTTCTAGAATTGTAAGAGAAGCTCTTGACAAATTTTGAAAGTTTTATATTATTTATATAATCCTAAGGGAGCTTTTTAACAAGTTTCACAATTGAATTAGGTTTATTTTATTTTATTTTAATCAGGGTGTTTGGGTTAGTTATCGCTCACCTCAACTAATCTCTTAGGACCCTAAAATTATCGATCGGGTAAGATCTCGAGTGACTATCCTATTAGTAACCGATGAACGACTTAAACTTAGAACCTCTTGAGTAATACACTCGAGAGTCTCTCTCGGATCCTCCTTTTTTTATTTGAGCTTTTTCGAACTTTTTTTGAATCTAAAGGGACGTGTAAATTAATAAACGTGTATGGTTTTTTTTTATTTTTTTTATTTTCTATTTCATCATTTTATTAATCGCAATAATGAGTTTGTTTGTATTTTGCTCCGACAAAGTTCAGATTAAGAAAATATCTTGATCCAAAGACTTAAAACACAATATTCAACTATTACTTCTGAATCTGAAAAACCCTAAAATACAAAGATAACAACTCATAATTGTTATTTTTTATAATCTTCCCATTTTATACTCTATAGTTTTCACAACATTTCGTATCAAATGCATTTCTAACAACAATAAAAAATAAAATAAAAAATAAAACCAAACTTTATACCTAACATTTCAGTCATATTCTCTCTTTTTATCTCCTCATCTCAACAACTCCAGAAGCATATTCATTTTCCTAACTAAACACGCCATTGGTTATCTCCAAAGAAGACATAAATTTGTCCAACACATTTTTCTCAAGAATCTTCTGTTCAATATGACCAAATTGATATTTAAAAAATCAACGGCCTGAATTGGTTTATTAGCCTAATTGCATAACATCCAACGGTTCAAATGCGGACAAATCATAATTCACAATTATAAATTAATGATTTGGGTAATGATTGGTTGCTTTTATATACAAGCTTTCTTTGGGTTTGTGACTCAATATTTTTTGTTTGTTTAGTGTTTAATTAAAATTTAATATAATTATTGTCGGATTGTGTAGCCTTTAATAATCTTTAAATTTGTATTTATATTATATACATTATGGGAAAATGATTTCTTATCATCCAAATTCATAAACTTCCAGAAACTAATGATTTCTCAATAATTTTCATAAGCAATTTTAATTTTATTTTTAAAAAATTAATAAATATTGATATGTTATAACCTTTGTATGGATTAACACTAAAGAAGTAGTAGTTGTTGTTGTTTTTGTTTTTGTTTTTTTTTTTAATGAGAGAATTAGACTGAAATTTTATTTTTGGAGTGATGATTGACGCTATGACTGTAATTTAAACAATTTTTTTTTTTTAAAAATATTAAGCTGAATTTTTATTTTTTAAGTGATGATCAATGCTATTAAACAAACATTAAATCGAGCTAAATTTTCGATATAAACATCTGTAAGAGAAGTTAGGTTAAATTCGCTTTTTCATCATACTAATTTAATTATTTTAATATAAAAAAATTAAATAAATCATCAATTGGAAAACATAAATTATATTTATAGAAAACAGAATGAATAAGAATGATATTACACTAACAGCTCTCTCTCATAAATTTTCTCTCACAATCCTGACGTGACAGTTTATAATTGGTTACTTCATAATGGGTCTCACATAGATCCTGCATGGGTCTTACTAATTAATTATAAGTTGATCAATTATGAATTGTCATATTAAGATTTTGAGAAAAAATTATTGGTATAACATTGCGCATTCAATAAACATGTATAAAGAGCCTGCCCTACCAACTATTTATGGTTAAATAAAGTAATTGCGTTTGGTAATTGAGTTTCATTTTAATTAAAAAGCTGCAATAATGTTCCTACATGTTTGACTTTAAAGCAAGGCTTAGCTGTACTAAGAACAAATTTTAGAAATTCAAGTAAAACCCATTCCCACGTGCAATATTTTTATCCAGAATTCAAAATAAAAGTATATATTGTACTTCAAAATAAAACCATTCTATTCTTTCCCACTTCTACCAAACTCCATTTAAATCACCCCATTCCCAAGTTTCCATCATTCTTATTATCACTTTGTAAAATTCACTTTTATTAGGGTGGTCCAAACGCACCCCTACTCGTAGTTATTTTCTCGACCAATACCAAAAAAAAATCTAAAATTTCACGACGAGAACAAAGGAAATTAAAGTCATGGGTAGTTCCTTCTGGCTCCGGCGTTTGTGAAATTTTAGAAATTTCTTAATCATAATATATAGTTTTTTTTTTTTTTTTTTCCAGTAATTGCAGCATGTTAAAAGGAAACATAAAATTATTATTTTGTTGCACGAAATGAAATTAAAGGAAGTGCAATATTTTTGCCTTTTTGCTGTAGCTGCAAAAGCTGCAATGTCACTTGATTCATTCACATGCCATTCTCACAATTCATAATAATTGAGATATCACATGCAACTCTCAGCCTTCCATTTTAGTGAAAGCAAGGTGGCCTAAACGTGTTTCTATTAACTATTATACTTTTAACTCTGAGTTATTAGTTCGTTTTATACATGAGTCCACTCACTTCTTTAACACCACTGACTCAGTGTAGAATTATCGAGTTTGTATTAGTTATGAATAGAGAGAGTTTTCCAGGAAGATAAAGCAAGTAGAAATAATATAATTAAATTAAAAGAGTAGTAATGTAATGTGTAATGTTAAAAGAGCAGTTGATGATTAGTTCTCAGCCAAATGGAGGAATCCAAGTGATTTAAAATTTTAATAAAATAGTTGAATTATCAAATGGTCTGGACAGCTAGCAATGCGAAGCTGCATTAATCAAAAGCACAAATTGAATTAGTCCTCATTGACAGCTCCCCTTTAACGACTACTCCTACTATATAAACTCACTCTCCCACGCATCTCTAACTCATCCAAAAAACCCCTTCCTCACCATTCTTTCCCCACACTCATCCCTGAATCCCACCCACATTGGCCAGAATTGGTCATCTCCTCGGGAAAGCCATGGCAATTCCGGGTCGGAAATCGGCCCCGGGTCGATTTTGGCCCCAATTTGTTGTCGCATTGGCCATGTTACTTGTTTCGAGTAACGTAGGTCAAGTTTATGGTGATGCTTATCCTTACTATTCACCCCCTCCACCATCTCATCCTTATGAGTATAAATCTCCACCACCTCCTGAGAAGTCTCCTCCTCCACCTTACTACTACAAGTCTTCACCACCACCAGAGAAATCTCCTCCTCCACCTTACTACTACGAGTCTCCACCACCACCAGAGAAATCTCCTCCTCCTCCTTACTACTACAAGTCTCCACCAGGTGGAGGCTATCCTGATAGTCACCCCCTCCCCAATCTCATCCTATTGAGTATAAATCTCCCCCACCACCTTCTCCTTCTCCTCCCCGCCTTATGAGTAATAAATCTCACACCACTCCTGAGAAGTCTCCTCCTCCACCCTTACTACTACAAGTCTCCACCACCAACCAGAGAAATCTCCCCACTTACTAATACAAGTCTCACCCACCAGAGAAATCTCCTCCCATCCTCTACAATTCCCACCCACCAGAGATCTCCCCCTCACCTTACTACTACAAGTCTCCACAACCACCAAGAAATTCCTCCTCAACCTTACTACTACAAGTTCCCACCACCAGAGAAATCTCCCTCCTCCTTACACTACAAGTCTCCACCACCACACAGAGAAATCTCCCCTCTCTTACTACAAGTCTCACCACCACCAGAGAAATCTCTCCTCCTTTTACTAATAAAAGTCTACTCACCACAACAGAAGTCCTCCTCCTCCTCCTTACTACTACAAGTCTCCACCACACCGATAAATCCCCCTCTCCTACTACTACAAGTCTCCACCACCACCAGAGAAAATCTCCTCCTCAACCTTACTACTACAAGTCTCCCACCACCACAGAGAAATCTCCCCCTTCCTTACTACTACAAGTCTCCCCACCACCAGAGAAACTTCCCCTCTCCTTACTACTACAAACTCTCCACCACCACCAGAGAAATCTCCTCCTCTTACTACTACAAGTCTCCACCACCACCAGAGAAGTTCTCCTCCGCCTTACTACTACAAGTCTCCACCACACCAAGAAATCTCCCCTCCCCCTACTACTACAAGGGTTCTTCATCTTTGTACGCCTTATGGGCAATATCATAGAAATAGTCAGAGATCAATAAAATAACAGTGGATGTAGGAATCACTTGTTTGAGCATCCGAACCACTATAAAAACCATTCTTGCCAATCTTTTATTTATGTTTTATGCAACATATATAATCTCAGCTCCATATTCAAATCTCATAGATCCATTCACGTGTGTCTCTTGAGTTAGCTCAGTGTTTCCCACGTGCGAGTCGTTGGCATCCAAAATCAAGCTTTAACAGTTTGGTGGCCCATACAGGTCTGATTCTCAAACCTGCGTCCAAGTTCCCTGATGGCGTGCTCAAATCTCAAACTTGTGTCAGAATTCTCCAATCGCGTGGCCAGATCGTAGATCGCACACCTTAGAATTCTCCAATCGCGTGGCCAGATCGCATGCGTCAGAGTTCTCCAATTGCGTGGCCAGATCACAGATCGCACGCGTTAGAATTCTCCAATCACGTGGCCAGATCACAGATCACACGCGTTAGAATTCTCTAATCGCATGGCCAGATCGCAGATCGCACGCGTCAGAGTTCTCCGATCGTGTGGCCAGATCGCAGATCCCACGCACAGGTCGTCCTGATCCTCGACTTCAGATCGCTAATCTTTAGTTTCAAATCACGTGTTCAGATCGCTGATCACACGTTGAGATCGCTGATCTCTTGTGCTCTTAGGTCAAGCTCGTTAGCTTGTTATAACCTTTTCAGGTCGAGTTCGTTATGACCTTTCAAGTCGAGCTCGTTATGCTTTGAAGTTGAGCTCGTTTTGCTCAGATTGGGCTTGTTTTGCTCTCAAGTTGAGCTGGTTTTGGTCAGATTGGGTTCGTTATGATCTCAGATTGAGTTCGTTTAGCTCAGATAAAGCTCGTTTTGCTCAGATTGAGCTCGTTTTGCTCTCAAGTTGAGCTTGTTTTGCTCTCAAGTTGAACTCGTTTTTCTCAAATTGGGTTCTCTATGATCTTAGATTGAGTTCGTTTAGCTCAGATTGAGCTCGTTTTGTTCAAATTGAGCTCGTTTTGCTCTCAAGTTGAGTTCGTTTAGCTCAAGTTGAGCATGTTTTGCTCTCAAGTTGAGCACGTTTTGTTCTCAAATTAAGCTCGTTTTGCTCTCAAGTTGAGCTCGTTTTGCTCAGATTTGGCTCGTTTTGCTCTCAAGTTGAGCTCATTTTGCTCAGATTGGGTTCGTTATGATATCAGATTGAGCTCGTTTTGCTCTCAACTTGCAAAACACTCATTACATTGAGTGTTTAGGTGTATAAATTGACATTTCTCTTCCCGAAGAGGGGGGCGGGGTATATGAGAGTTAACCATAGTTTGAGCTCAATTCTTTCTCTCTGTAAACACTGTATTTCTTCATCTTTGTACGACTTATGGACAATATCATAGATATAGTCAGAGATCAATAAAATAACAGTGGATGTAAGAATCGTTTGTTTGAGCATCCGAACCACTATAAAAACCCCTCTTGCCAATCTTTTATTTATGTTTTCTGCAACATATATAATCTCAGCTCCATATTCAAATCTCATGGATCCATTCACGTGTGTCTCTTAAGTCAGCTCAACGTTTCCCACGTGCGAGTCGTTGGCGTCCAAAATCAAGCGTCAACAACAATATATAGTTTTTTTTTCCAGTAATTGCAGCATGTTAAAAGGAAACATAAAATTATTATTTTGTTGCACGAAATGAAATTAAAGGAAGTGAAAATTATGTTGTGAAATATTTTTGCCTTTTTGTTGTAGCTGCAAAAGCTGCAACGTCACTTGATTCATTCACATGCCATAATAATTGGAATATCACATGCAACACTCAGCCTTCCATTTTAGTGAAGGCTAGGTGGCCTAAACGTGTTTCTATTAACTATTATACTTTTATCTCTGAGTTATCAGTTCGTTTTATACATGAGTCCACTCACTTCTTTAACGCCACCGACTCAGTGTAGAATTATCGAGTTTGTATTAGTTATGAATAGAGAGAGTTTTCCAGGAAGATAAAGCAAGTAGAAATAATATAATTAAATTAAAAGAGTAGTAATGTAATGTGTAATGTTAAAAGAGCAGTTGATGATTAGTTCTCAGCCAAATGGAGGAATCCAAGTGATTTAAAATTTTAATAAAATAGTTGAATTATCAAATGGTCTGGACAGCTAGCAATGCGAAGCTGCATTAATCAAAAGCACAAATTGAATTAGTCCTCATTGACAGCTCCCCTTTAACGACTACTCCTACTATATAAACTCACTCTCCCACGCATCTCTAACTCATCCAAAAAACCCCTTCCTCACCATTCTTTCCCCACACTCATCCCTGAATCCCACCCACATTGGCCAGAATTGGTCATCTCCTCGGGAAAGCCATGGCAATTCCGGGTCGGAAATCGGCCCCGGGTCGATTTTGGCCCCAATTTGTTGTCGCATTGGCCATGTTACTTGTTTCGAGTAACGTAGGTCAAGTTTATGGTGATGCTTATCCTTACTATTCACCCCCTCCACCATCTCATCCTTATGAGTATAAATCTCCACCACCTCCTGAGAAGTCTCCTCCTCCACCTTACTACTACAAGTCTTCACCACCACCAGAGAAATCTCCTCCTCCACCTTACTACTACGAGTCTCCACCACCACCAGAGAAATCTCCTCCTCCACCTTACTACTACAAGTCTCCACCACCACCAGAGAAATCTCCTCCTCCACCTTACTCCTACGAGTCTCCACCACCACCAGAGAAATCTCCTCCTCCACCTTACTACTACCAGTCTCCACCACCACCAGAGAAATCTCCTCCTCCACCTTACTACTACCAGTCTCCACCACCACCAGAGAAATCTCCTCCTCCACCTTACTACTACAAGTCTCCACCACCACCAGAGAAATCTCCTCCTCCACCTTACTACTACAAGTCTCCACCACCACCAGAGAAATCTCCTCCTCCACCTTACTACTACAAGTCTCCACCACCACCAGAGAAATCTCCTCCTCCACCTTACTACTACCAGTCTCCACCACCACCAGAGAAATCTTCTCCTCCACCTTACTACTACCAGTCTCCACCACCACCAGAGAAATCTCCTCCTCCACCTTACTACTACAAGTCTCCACCACCACCAGAGAAATCTCCTCCTCCACCTTACTACTACAAGTCTCCACCACCACCAGAGAAATCTCCCCCTCCTCCTTACTACTACAAGTCTCCACCACCACCGGAGAAATCTCCTCCTCCTTACTACTACAAGTCTCCACCACCACCAGAGAAATCTCCCCCTCCTCCTTACTACTACAAGTCTCCACCACCACCAGAGAAATCTCCTCCTCCACCTTACTACTACAAGTCTCCACCACCACCGAAAAAATATCCTCCACCACCATACTACTACAAGTCCCCACCACCACCTTCACCTTCTCCTCCACCTCCGTACTACTACAACTCTCCTCCACCACCTAAGAAATATCCTCCACCTCCATACTACTACAAATCTCCTCCACCACCTAAGAAATATCCTCCACCTCCCTACTACTACAAATCTCCACCACCACCAGTGCATTCCCAACCACCACCATACTACTACAAATCTCCTCCACCACCTACACATTATGTTTCACCACCATACTACTATAAGTCTCCGCCGCCACCTGTCCCATACCCTCACCCTCACCCCCATCCCCATGAATTTGTTTTCAAGGTAGTTGGAAAGGTTTACTGCTACAGATGTTATGACTGGAAGTACCCAGAGAAGTCACACGACAAGAAGCATCTAAAAGGTAAAATTTGTTCCCAAATTCTCATCGTTTAGTAAATAGTCCATATGAAAGCTGTTTTTTTTTTTTTCCTTAAAAAGAATTTTAATTTAACTTGGTTTAGTTTCTACGATTTTTACCATAAATAACTGTAGTTGTATAGATAATAAGGAAGTTTCTAAATTGGGCAACCATAGTGATTTGAAAGTGAAAGAACACACTCGCAAAAATTTTAGGTAATAATAATAAAATCCTATTTCCTATGTTTTTTATTAAATCATATAATTTACTCTAAATAAATGGTATCATTTCTGAATAATAAAGTTATAAAATATAGTTTATTATTCATAAATAATGTTATCATCATTTGTTCTTACGTTGTATGGCACTTCTGAAAGACAAAGGAAGCTGCCAATTAGCTGTACATAACAGAACAGTTTGAAAACTAATGGTTAATTGGCGATTTGGCCCCAAAATATTAATTAATTAAACCATCAATTGATTTGATTAACCCACTAAGACACGACAAAAATTTAATCAGTTATAGTAGTAGGTAGAGTTTAGGAATATATTATAAATTTTTAGTTTGACCGGCAACAATTATGCTTACATTATTCTTATTGTCACATTTGGGAAACAGGAGCTGTTGTTGAGGTGACTTGCGAGGCCGGTGAAAAGAAGATTAAGGCATACGGAAAGACAAAGATCAATGGAAAATACAGCATCACTGTTGAAGGATTTGATTATGGAAAATATGGAGGAAAAGCCTGCAAGGCCAAGCTCCACAAGGCTCCCAAGGATTCTCCATGCAACATTGCCACTGATCTTCATTGGGGTAACAAGGGTGCTGAGCTTAAAGTGAAGTCCAAGACTGAGTATGAAATTGTGCTTCAAGCTAAGGCATTTGCTTATGCTCCTAAGAGTCCTTATGAGGAGTGTGAGAATCAACCACTCCAAGCATATTCATTTTTCTTACTAAACACGCCATTGTTATCTCCAAAGAAGACATAAATTGTCCAACACATTTTTCTCAGAATCTTCTGTTCAATAGACCAAATTGATATTTAAAAAATCAACGGCCTGAATTGGTTTATTAGCCTAATTCATACATCCAACGGTTCAGACGCGACAAATCATAATCCACAATTATAAATTAACGATTTGGGTAATGATTGGTTGCTTTATATATAAGCTTTCTTTGGGTTCGTGACTCAATTTTTTTTGTTTGTTTAGTGTTTAATTAAAATTTAATATAATATTGTCGGATTGTGTAGCTTTAAATAATCTTTAATTGTATTTATATAATTACATACATTAGGGAAATGATTTCTTATCATCCAAATTCATAAACTTCCAGAAACTAATGATTTCTCAATAATTTTCATAAGCTTTTAATTTTATTTTTAAGAAATTAAAATATTAATAAGTTATAACCTTTGTATGTATTAACACTAAAGAAGTAGTGAGATTTTTTTTTTTTTTTTTTTTTCATGAGAGAATTAGACTGAAATTTATTTTTGGAGTGATGATCGACACTATGACTGTAATTTAACAATTTAAAAAACTAGCTGAATTTTATTTTTTAAGTGATGATCAATGCTATTAAACAAACATAATCGAGCTAAATTTTCGATATAAACATCTGTAAGAGAAGTTAGTTAAATTCACTTTTTCCATCATACTACTTTAATATTTTAATATAAAAAAATTAAATAAATTATCAATTGAAACACTAAATTATATTATAGAAAACAGATTGCCAAGAATGATATTATACCAATAACCCTCCCTCATAATTTTCTTTCATAATCTTGACGTAACAATTTGTAATTGGTCACTTCACAATATGTCTCACATAGGTCCCTCTAATTAATTGTGAATTGACATTTTTAACTGATTGTGAGAGAATTTATGAAAAATGATTTGATATAACATTACTCGTGAATAACATGCATAGAGCCTGTCTTTCCAATTATTTGTGGTTAAATAAGTAATTGCGTTTAGTAATTGAGTTTGATTTTAATTAAACTCAATAATATTCCTACATGTTTGACTTTAAAGCAAGGCTTAGCTGTAGTATGACAAATTTTAGAAATTCAGTAAAACCCATTCCCACGTGCAATATTTTATCCAGAATTCAAAATAAAAGTATATTGTACTTCAAAATAAACCATTCTATTCTTTCCCCTCTTCTAAACCACTCCATTTAATCACCCCTTCCCAGTTTCCATCATTCTTATTATCACTTTGTAAAATTCACTTTTATTAGGGTGGTCCAAACGCACCCCTACTCGTATTTTTTCTCGACCAATACCAAAAAAAATCTAAAATTTCACGACGAGAACAAGGAAATTAAGTCAGGGTGATTCCTTCTGCTCCGGCGTTGCAAATTTTAGAAATTTCTTAATCATAATGTTATTGTCTCAAAAGTCACGTTTATGTCAGCCTAATAAATATCTTTCTATACTAGCTGCCAAACCCATATCTTCTCAAAGATATTCATACCACCCCTATCTCTGTTTAAGAAATGAATGGATAAGAGTTTTCCATGTGTCAAGTTAACTTGCAAAAACTCATTACATTGAGTGTTTAGGTAATAATTGACATTTCTCTTCCGAGAGGGGGTGAGGGGGGGGGGGGGGTGGTTCTTCACTTTGTACGCCTTATGGGCATATCATAGAAATAGTCAGAATAAAATAACAGTGGATGTAGGAATCACTTGTTTGAGCATCGAACCACAAAAACCATTCTTGCCAATCTTTTATTTATGTTTTATGCAACTATATATTCACTCAGCTCCATATTCAATCCATAGATCCATTCACGTGTGTCTCTTGAGTTAGCTCAGTGTTTCCCACGTGCGAGTCGTTGGCATCCAAATCAAGCTTTAACAGTTTGGTGGCCCATACAGGTCTGATTCTCAAACCTGCGTCCAAGTTCCCTGATGGCGTGCTCAAATCTCAAACTTGTGTCAGAATTCTCCAATCGCGTGGCCAGATCGTAGATCGCACACCTTAGTTCTCCAATCGCGTGGCCAGATCGCATGCGTCAGAGTTCCCAATTGCGTGGCCAGATCACAGATCGCACGCGTTAGAATTCTCCCATCACGTGGCCAATCACAGATCACACGCGTTAGAATTCTCTAATCGCTGGCCAGATCGCAGATCGCACCGCTCAGAGTTCTCCGATCGTGTGGCCAGATCGCAGATCCCACGCACAGGTCGTCCTGATCCTCGACTTCAAGTCGCTATCTCTTAGTTTCAACACGTGTTCAGATCGCTGATCACACGTTGAGATCGCTGATCTCTTGTGCTCTTAGGTCAAGCTCGTTAGCTTGTTATACCTTTCAGGTCGAGTTCGTTATACCTTTCAAGTCGAGCTCGTTATGCTTTGAAGTTGAGCTCGTTTTCTCGATTGGGCTTGTTTTGCCTCAAGTTGAGCTGGTTTTGGTCAGATTGGGTTCGTTATGATCTCAGATTGAGTTCGTTTAGCTCAGATAAAGCTCGTTTGCTCAGATTGAGCTCGTTTTGCTCTCAAGTTGAGCTTGTTTTGCTCTCAAGTTGAACTCTTTTTTTCTCAAATTGGGTTCTCTATGATCTTAGATTGAGTTCGTTTAGCTCAGATTGAGCTCGTTTTGTTCAAATTGAGCTCGTTTTGCTCTCAAGTTAGTTCGTTTAGCTCAAGTTGAGCATGTTTTGCTCTCAAGTTGAGCAACGTTTTGTTCTCAAATTAAGCTCGTTTTGCTCTCAAGTTGAGCTCGTTTTGCTCAGATTTGGCTCGTTTTGCTCTCAAGTTGAGCTCATTTTGCTCAGATTGGTTCGTTATGATATCAGATTGAGCTCGTTTTGCTCTCAACTTGCAAAACACTCATTACATTGAGTTTTTTAGGTGTATAAATTGCACTTTCTCTTCCCGAAGAGGGGCGGGTATATGAGAGTTAACCATAGTTTGAGCTCAATTCTTTCTCTCTGTAAACACTGTATTTCTTCATCTTTGTACGACTTATGGACATATCATAGATATAGTCAGAGATCATAAATAACAGTGGATGTAAGAATCGTTTGTTGAGCATCCAACCACTATAAAAACCCCTCTTGCCAATTTTTATTTATGTTTTCTGCAACATATATAATCTCAGCTCCATATTCAAATCTCATGGATCCATTCACGTGTGTCTCTTAAGTCAGCTCAACGTTTCCCACGTGCGAGTCGTTGGCGTCCAAAATCAAGCGTCACAACAATATAAGTTTTTTTTTCCAGTATTGCAGCATGTTAAAAGGAAACATAAAATTATTATTTTGTTGCACGAAATGAAATTAAAGGAAGTGAAATTATGTTGTGAAATATTTTTGCCTTTTTGTTGTAGCTGCAAAAGCTGCAACGTCACTGGATTCATTCACATGCCATAATAATGGAATTAATCACATGCAACACTCAGCCTTCCATTTTAGTGAAGGCTAGGTGGCCTAAACGTTTTTCTATTAACTATTATACTTTTTACTCTGGTTATCAGTTCGTTTTATACATGAGTCCACTCACTTCTTTAACGCCACCGACTCAGTGTAGAATTATCGAGTTTGTATTAGTTATGAATAGAGAGAGTTTTCCAGGAAGAAAGCAAGTAGAAATAATATAATTAAATTAAAAGAGTGTAATGTAATGGTAATGTTAAAAAGCAGTTGATGATTAGTTCTCAGCCAAATGGAGGAATCCAAGTGATTTAAAATTTTAATAAAATAGTTGAATTATCAATGGTCTGGACAGCTAGCAATGCGAAGCTGCATTAATCAAAGCACAAATGAAGATTTGTCCAAAATAGGATTTTAGTTTAGTTTATTTAATTAGAACAAGTTTTATTTTAGTCAAATTTATGCTCCATTTGGAATTGTTTTATGGTGAACTCAACAATTTGTTTTTGCATTCAAAACGTCTCTTCGTTTAGTGAAATTATTTTACGTGTCTTCTCTGATAGGTGAATCGTGATAGCTACTTGGTAATATTATAGTGCATTTGATTCGAGAATATATACTCCCAATCTCAAGCAATTTGATTTGTTTGAAACGGATGCTCAATGCAACGAACAAAAAGACACAGATCTCGTATTAATCGGCTAGTCACTTGAAGACTCATTAGTAGCCAATAATATACTTTATTTTATGACGGATTAATTTAAGATTTATTAAATATATAGTTATAGTTAATACATGAATCAATTTTCATTTGAGAAGTGAACCAATTTTATTTATTATTCCTGACAAGATTTGAGTTCAAATTTTAACCCTATTTAATTCACCCTTTTACAGAATTAGCAAAAAATTAATCAAAATTAACTTGCGCAGTGTTTGGTTCACTCTTGTTTAGTGGTGGACACCCCACCAAATAATGCAAAGATTTCAGCATTTACTTTAAATAAATTACAAATGAACAAATATTGTGCAATTTTCTTAATTAATTAGGATTTAATAATTAAAGCTATTCAAAACATTGACATAATTTTTGTTGCTAAAAACTATTAAATAATTTAAACTTAGCTAAACGATAAACTATCAATTATGAGATTAGTACTTGCTAACCAATGTAAAAATTAACTTATTAGATAATACTGTGTACTCACATGAAATATCAGATCACGACATTCTCTCTTATAAAATTATATGACACTCTAGTCATATCAGATATTATCTCTTATCCGTTTAATATTTTCTCTTTTTATGGTTGATTATACTCAACCATTTTTTTTTTTCAATTTAGGGAACTCCGATTAGAACATTACTTGTCTAAAGGCTAATTTATTAAGTAATGCTACCTATTTACGCCACGGAGATAGACTGTCTAGAAGTGGGATGTGTAAATTGATTTGAAAAGAAAATACACTAGTAAAGTAAGCTGGTGAGAATTGTTAAAACATTAGGCAATGCCCTTAGTATTTTAGTTATTACATATTTGGAATGAACAAAAATATAAAAATTCAACCTACTGATTTTTACTTGTTTGGCCAAGAATCTATAAACTCTAAAATTAACCCAAAAAAGATCCTTACATGACACAATGGACAAGTCATTTAAACAATTCTTGATTATATAATAAATTACATATCTACCAAAGAATTATTAGTTATAGTGTTAGGTGAATATAAGATAAGATATTGTCATTAATTATACAATTAATATGAATGTGTACCAAAAAACAACAACTAAAAATTTGAAATTAAAGAGAAATTAATTAAAACATAAAAGAGGTGGTCCTCTAATTTAATTATCTACTGAAATTGGTAAAACATTTCTTTATTATCTTCTATAAGCATTGAAAGTTTGAATGGTCCTCGTTAATTAATAATTTTTTTTTCTCTTTTTTAGTTATAGTTCTTGCACAGTCCTCCACTATTATGCCTTGCCCACTTCAATACAAAGAGTGGAAAAAGATCTGCGAAATTATTAATTTTCTACGGCACAATATATTTGGTAATGTACAATGGATTATTTCATTAATTTATGCTACTTGACTCTAATTGATTTAGTTTTTCTTGTTTAAAGACTTTTCTACCATTATTTTTTGGAAAATCTTGGGGAGTAGTTTTTGACTAATTTCAAGAAAGCTTTATCGTGATTTCTAGAATTGTAAGAGAAACTCTTAGACAAATTTTGAATTTGAAAGTTTTATATTATTTATAAAATCCCAAGGGAGCTTTTTAACAAGTTTCACAATTGAATTAGGATTTTTTTTTTTTTTTTTTTTAAATCAAGAGAGTTTCGGTCAGTTAACGCTCACCTCAACTAATCCCCTAAGACCCTGAAATTATTGGTCAGATAAGAGCTCCAGTGGCTTACCCTGTTAGTAACTGATGAACGACTTAAACTAATGACATTTTGATTAATATACTCGAGAATCTTTACCAGATTCTCTTTTTTTTATTTGAGTTTTTTCTAACTTTTTTTGAATCTAAAGGGATGTGAATATTAATAAACATGTATGATTTTTTTCTTTCTATTTCATCATTTGATTAACCGCAATAATAAGTTTGTTTGTATTTTGCTCCGATAAAGTTCAAATTAAGAAAATATCCTGATCCAAATACTTAAAACACAATATTCAATTATTACTTCTAAAATCCGAAAAACCCTAAAATACAAGGATAACAACTCATAATTGTTATTTTTTATAATCTTCCCATTTTATACTCTATAGTTTTCACAACATTTCGTATCAAATACATTTCTAACAACAATAATAAAAAAATAAAAACCAAACCAAACTCTATACCTAACATTTCAATCATATTATCTCTTTTTATCTCCTCATCTCAACAACTCCAAAGCATATTCATTTTTCTTACTAAACACGCCATTGATTATCTCCAAAGAAGACATAAATTTGTCCAACACATTTTTCTCAAGAATCTTCTGTTCAATATGACCAAATTGATATTTAAAAAATCAACGGCCTGAATTGGTTTATTAGCCTAATTGCATAACATCCAACGGTTCAAACGCGGACAAATCATAATTCACAATTATAAATTAATGATTTGGGTAATGATTGGTTGCTTTTATATACAAGCTTTCTTTGGGTTTGTGACTCAATATTTTTTGTTTGTTTAGTGTTTAATTAAAATTTAATATAATTATTGTCGGATTGTGTAGCTTTTAATAATCTTTAAATTTGTATTTATATTATATACATTATGGGAAAATGATTTCTTATCATCCAAATTCATAAACTTCCAGAAACTAATGATTTCTCAATAATTTTCATAAGCAATTTTAATTTTATTTTTAAAAAATTAATAAATATTGATATGTTATAACCTTTGTATGGATTAACACTAAAGAAGTAGTAGTTGTTGTTGTTTTTGTTTTTGTTTTTTTTTTTAATGAGAGAATTAGACTGAAATTTTATTTTTGGAGTGATGATTGACGCTATGACTGTAATTTAAACAATTTTTTTTTTTTAAAAATATTAAGCTGAATTTTTATTTTTTAAGTGATGATCAATGCTATTAAACAAACATTAAATCGAGCTAAATTTTCGATATAAACATCTGTAAGAGAAGTTAGGTTAAATTCGCTTTTTCATCATACTAATTTAATTATTTTAATATAAAAAAATTAAATAAATCATCAATTGGAAAACATAAATTATATTTATAGAAAACAGAATGAATAAGAATGATATTACACTAACAGCTCTCTCTCATAAATTTTCTCTCACAATCCTGACGTGACAGTTTATAATTGGTTACTTCATAATGGGTCTCACATAGATCCTGCATGGGTCTTACTAATTAATTATAAGTTGATCAATTATGAATTGTCATATTAAGATTTTGAGAAAAAATTATTGGTATAACATTGCGCATTCAATAAACATGTATAAAGAGCCTGCCCTACCAACTATTTATGGTTAAATAAAGTAATTGCGTTTGGTAATTGAGTTTCATTTTAATTAAAAAGCTGCAATAATGTTCCTACATGTTTGACTTTAAAGCAAGGCTTAGCTGTACTAAGAACAAATTTTAGAAATTCAAGTAAAACCCATTCCCATGTGCAATATTTTTATCCAGAATTCAAAATAAAAGTATATTGTACTTCAAAATAAAACCATTCTATTCTTTCCCACTTCTACCAAACTCCATTTAAATCACCCCATTCCCAAGTTTCCATCATTCTTATTATCACTTTGTAAAATTCACTTTTATTAGTTTGGTCCAAACGCACCCTACTCGTAGTTATTTTCTCGACCAATACCAAAAAAAATCTAAAATTTCACGACGAGAACAAGGAAATTAAAGTCATGGGTAGTTCCTCTGGCTCCGGCGTTTGTCAAATTTTAGAAATTTCTTATCATAATTGTTATGTCTCAAAGTCACGTTTATGTCGCTACTAATAATATCTTTCTATACTAGCTGCAAACCCATATCTTCTCAAAGATATTCATCACCACCCTATCTCTGTTTAAGAAATGAATGGATAAGAGTTTTCCAGGTGTCAAGTTACTTGCAAAACACTCATTACATTGAGTGTTTAGGTATATGAATTGACATTTCTCTTCTCGAAGAGGGGGTGAGGGGGGGGGGGGGGGGTGGTTCTTCATCTTTGTACGCCTTATGCAATATCATAGAAATAGTCAGAGATCAATAAAATAACAGTGGATGTAGGAATCACTTGTTAGCATCAGAACCACTATAAAAACCTTTCATGCCAATCTTTTATTATGTTTATGCAACATATTTCCAGCTCCATATTAAATCTCATAGATCATTCACTGTGTGTCTCTTGAGTTAGCTCATGTTTCCACGTGCGAGTCGTTGGCATCCAAATCAAGGCTTTAACAGTTTGGTGGCCCTACAGGTCTGATTCTCAACACCTGCGTCCAAGTTCCCTGATGGCGTGCTCAAATCTCAAACTTGTGTCAGAATTCTCCAATCGCGTGGCCAGATCGTAGATCGCACACCTTAGAATTCTCCAATCGCGTGGCCAGATCGCATGCGTCAGAGTTCTCCAATGCGTGGCCAGATCACGATCGCACGCGTTAGAATTCTCCATCACGTGGCCAGATCACAGATCACACGCGTTAGAATTCTCTAATCGCATGGCCGATCGCAGATCGCACGCGTCAGATTCTCCGATCGTGTGGCCAGATCGCAGATCCCACGCACAGGTCGTCTGATCCTCGACTTCAGATCGCTAATCTTTAGTTTCAAATCACGTGTTCAGATCGCTGATCACACTTGAGTCGCTGATCTCTTGTGCTCTTAGGTCAAGCTCGTTAGCTTGTTATAACCTTTCAGGTCGAGTTTCGTTTGACCTTTCAATCGAGCTCGTTATGCTTTGAAGTTGAGCTCGTTTTGCTCAGATTGGGCTTGTTTGCTCTCAAGTTGGCTGTTTTGGTCAGATTGGGTTCGTTTATGATCTCGATTGAGTTCGTTTAGCTCAGATAAAGCTCGTTTTGCTCAGATTGAGCTCGTTTTCTCTCAAGTTGAGCTTGTTTTGCTCTCAAGTTGAACTCTTTTTCTCAAATTGGGTTCTTATGATTTAGATTGAGTTCGTTTAGCTCAGATTGAGCTCGTTTTGTTCAAATTGAGCTGTTTGCTCTCAAGTTGAGTTCGTTTAGCTCAGTTGAGCATGTTTTGCTCTCAAGTTGAGCAACGTTTTGTTCTCAAATTAAGCTCGTTTTGCTCTCAAGTTGAGCTCGTTTTGCTCAGATTTGGCTCGTTTTGCTCTCAAGTTGAGCCATTTTGCTCAGATTGGGTTCGTTATGATATCAGATTGAGCTCGTTTTGCTCTCAACTTGCAAAACACCATTACATTGAGTGTTTAGGTGTTATAAATTGACTTTCTCTTCCCGAAGAGGGGGGGCGGGGTATATGAGAGTTAACCATATTTGAGCTCAATTCTTTCTCTCTGTAAACCACTGTATTTCTTCATCTTTGTACTACTTTGGACATATCATAGATAAGTCAGAGATCAATAAAATAACAGTGGATGTAAGAATCGTTTTTGTAGCATCGAACCACTATAAAAACCCCTCTTGCCAATCTTTTATTTATGTTTTCTGCAACATTATATAATCTCAGCTCCATATTCAAATCTCATGGATCCATTCACTGTGTGTCTTTAAGTCAGCTCAACGTTTCCCACGTGCGAGTCGTTGGCGTCCAAAATCAAGCGTCAACAACAATATATAGTTTTTTTTTCCAGTAATTGCAGCATGTTAAAAGGAAACATAAATTATATTTTGTTGCACGAAATGAAATTAAAGGAAGTGAAATTATGTTGTGAAATATTTTTGCCTTTTTGTTGTAGCTGCAAAAGCTGCAACGTCACTTGATTCATTCACATGCCATAATAATTGGAATATCACATGCAACACTCAGCCTTCCATTTTAGTGAAGGCTAGGTGGCCTAAACGTGTTTCTATTAACTATTATACTTTTATCTCTGAGTTATCAGTTCGTTTTTACATGAGTCCCACTCCTTCTTTAACGCCACGACTCAGTGTAGAATTATCGAGTTTGTATTAGTTATGAATAGAGAGAGTTTTCCAGGAAGATAAAGCAGTAGAAATAATATAATTAAATTAAAAGAGTATAATGTAATGTGTAATGTTAAAAGAGCAGTTGATGATTAGTTCTCAGCCAAATGGAGGAATCCAAGGATTTAAAATTTAATAAAATAGTTGAATTATCAATGGTCTGGACAGCTAGCAATGCGAAGCTGCATTAATCAAAAGCACAAATTGAATTAGTCCTCATTGACAGCTCCCCTATAACGACTACTCCTATTATATAAACTCACTCTCCATGCATCTCTAACTCATCCAGAAAACCCCTTCCTCACCATTCTTTCCCAACATTCATCCCTGAATCCCACCCACATTGGCCAGAATTGGTCATCTCCCCGGGAAAGCCATGGCAATTCCGGGTCAGAAATCGGCCCCGGGTCGATTTTGGCCCCATTGTGGTCGCATTGGCCATGTTACTTGTTTCGAGTAAGTAGGTCAAGTTTATTTGGTGATGCTTCCTTACTATTCACCCCCTCCCCAATCTCATCCTTATGAGTATAAATCTCCCCCACCACCTTCTCTTCTCCTCCTCCGCCTTGATGATAAATCTCCACCACCTCTGAGAAGTCTCCTCCTCCACCTTACTACTACAAGTCTCCACCACCACCAGAGAAATCTCCCCCTCCACCTACTACTACAAGTTTCCCACCACCAGAGAAATCTCCTCCACCTTACTTCACATTCTCCACCACCACCAGAGAAATCTCCCCCACCTTCTACTACAAGTCTCCACCACCACCGAGAAATCTCCTCCTCAACCTTACTACTACAAGTCTCCACACCACCAGAGAAATCTCCCCCTCCTCCTTACTACTACAATCTCCACCACCACCAGAGAAATCTCCCCTCCTCCTTACTACTACAAGTCTGCACCACCACCAGAGAAATCTCCTCCTCCTTCTACTACAAGTCTCCACCACCACCAGAGAAGTCCTCCTCCCCTCCCTCTACTACTACAAGTCTCCACCACCACCATAAAATCTCCCCTCCTCCTTACTACTACAAGTCTCCACCACCACCAGAGAAATCTCCTCCTCACCTTACTACTACAAGTCTCCACCACCACAAGAAATCTCCCTCCTCCTCTTACTACTACAAGTCTCCACCACCACCAGAGAAATCTCCCCTCCTCCTTACTACTACACTCTCCACCACCACCAGAGAAATCTCCCTCCTCCTTACTACTACCAGCCCATCTTCCCCACCACCAGAGAAGTCTCCTCCTCCGCCTACTACTACAAGTCTCCACCACCACCAGAGAAATCTCCCCCTCCTCCTTACTACTACAAGTCTCCCCCACCAAAGAAATCTTCCCCCTCCTTACTACTACAGTCTCCACCACCACCAGAGAAATCTCCTCCTCCTTACTACTACAAGTCTCCCCACCACCAGAGAAATCTCCCCCTCCTCCTTACTACTACAAGTCTCCACCACCACAGAGAATCTCCTCCTCCACCTTACTACTACAAGTCTCCCACCACCACCGAAAAATATCCTCCACCACCATACTACTACAAGTCCCCCCACCACCCTCACCTTCTCCTCCACCTCCGTACTACTACAACTCTCCTCCCACCACCTAAGAAATATCCTCCACCTCCCTACTACTAACAATCTCCACCCACCACCAGTGCATTCCCAACCACCACCATACTACTACAAATCTCCTCCACCACCTACACATTATGTTTCACCACCATACTACTATAAGTCTCCGCCGCCACCTGTCCCAACCCTCACCCTCACCCCCATCCCCTGAATTTGTTTTCAAGGTAGTTGGAAAGGTTTACTGCTACAGATGTTATGACTGGAAGTACCCGAGAAGTCACACGACAAGAAGCATCTAAAAGGTAAAATTTTTCCCAATTCTCATCGTTTAGTAAATAGTCCATATGAAACGTTTTTTTTTTTTTCCTTAAAAAGAATTTTAATTTAACTTGGTTTAGTTTCTACGATTTTTACCATAAATACTGTAGTTGTATAGATAATAAGGAAGTTCTAAATTGGGCAACCATAGTGATTTGAAAGTGAAAGAACACACTCGCAAAAATTTTAGGTAATATAATAAAATCCTATTTCCTATGTTTTTTATTAAATCATATAATTTACTCTAAATATGGTATCATTTCTGAACAATAAGTTATAAAATATAGTATATTATTCAAATAATGTTATCATCATTTGTTCTTACGTTGTATGGCACTTCTGAAAGACAAAGGAAGCTGCCAATTAGCTGTACATAACAGAGACAGTTTGAAAACTAATGGTTAATTGGCGATTTGGCCCCAAATATTAATTAATTAAACCATCAATTGATTTGATTAACCCACTAAGACCGACAAAAATTTAATCAGTTATAGTAGTAGGTAGAGTTTAGGAATATATTAAATTTTAGTTTGACCGGCAACAATTATGCTTACATTATTCTTATTGTCACATTTGGAAACAGGAGCTGTTGTTGAGGTGACTTGCGAGGCCGGTAAAGAAGATTAAGGCATACGGAAAGACAAAGATCAATGGAAAATACAGCATCACTGTTGAAGGATTTGATTATGGAAAATATGGAGGAAAAGCCTGCAAGGCCAAGCTCCACAAGGCTCCCAAGGATTCTCCATGCAACATTGCCACTGATCTTCATTGGGGTAACAAGGTGCTGAGCTTAAAGTGAAGTCCAAGACTGAGTATGAAGTTGTGCTTCAAGCTAAGGCATTTGCTTATGCTCCTAAGACTCCTTATGAGGATGTGAGAAGCCCAGCCCGAACCAACTCCTGCTCCTTCCTACTACAGTCCTCCTCCCCACCACCGACTTCGTTTACAAGTCCCCGCCACCTCCGTGTACTACTATAATCTCCGCCGCCACCGGTTTTTCTCCCCATACTACAAATCTCCACCGTACACACAAGTCTCCTCCCCACCACCAGTTTATTCTCCACCATACTACCATAAATCTCCACCGTACTACTACAAGTCTCCCCACCACCGCCAGTTTATTCTCCACCATACTACCATAAATCTCCACCGTACTACTACAGTCTCCCCCACCACCGCCACGCAGTTTATTCTCCACCATACCACTACAAGTCTCCACCACCACACCAGTTTACTCTCCACCCTACTACCTAAGTCTCCACCATACTACTACAAGTCTCCACCCACCACCACACCAGTTTATTCTCCACCGTACTACTACAAGTCTCCACCACCCCCGTTTACTCACCACCATACTATCATAATCCCCACCATACTACTACAAGTCCACCTCCACCGGTGTACTCCCCACCATACTACCACAATCTCCCGCCGTACTACTCAAGTCCCCACCACCCCCAGTTTACTCTCCCACCATACTATCATAAATCCCCACATACTCCTACAAGTCACCACCTCCACGGTGTACTCCCCACCATACTACCACAAATCTCCACCATACTACTACAAGTCTCCACCACCACCGGTCTATTCCCCGCCACCAACCATACAACCGATTACTACAAATCCCCACCGCCACCATCGCCATCTCCTCCACCTCCCTACTACTACAAATCCCCTCCACCACCATCGCTGTCTCCTCCAAAACCTTACTACTACAAATCCCCACCACCTCCCTACTACTACAAATCCCCTCCACCACCGGTACATTCCTCACCACCTCCCTACTACTACAAATCCCCTCCACCACCGGTACATTCCCCACCACCTACCGACTACTACAAATCCCCACCCCCACCGGTACATTCCCCGCCACCTTCTTACTACTACAAATCTCCACCCCCACCATCGCCATCTCCTCCACCTCCCTATTACTACAAATACCCACCACCTCCAGTACATTCTCCACCACCTCCTTATTACTACAAATCCCCACCACCACCATCCCCATCTCCTCTACCACCATACTACTACCACTCTCCACCACCACCCGTGAAATCACCTCCAACCCCAGTCTACATTTATGCATCTCCACCACCGCCAACTCACTACTAGTTTCTAAAAGCTTTGCCAGCATTCAGGATTCATGTAAGAATTCATTGAATTTCTGTTCAAAGTTATAATTTATTTAGTTTTATAACAAATAGCTATTTAACTTTAAATTAATCTAATTTTTATTTGTTTAATTTTCAGGTTTTAGTTTCAGCAATGAAATAAAAGAAGGCTCCAGGAGCAGAAGATATGATCATCAAGCTTCCGGTCCAAGGCAATTCAATAAGAGTCTGAAAATTGCATTTGATAGGTTCAATTTTGATCATACAGACCAGATTGTTTCCAGTTCTCTAGTGGCCATTTTACACATGCTCATATTGTATTATTCAAGTGGATTGCCTTCAAATGGTATCCTCAAGAAAAACAGGATCAGGAAGTGAATGTTTATAGGATTTGGAAGTGATTGTATTAGTTTGGCTTTATAAGTTTTTGGTTGGTTTTTCCTTCTAATTTATTATTGTTGTATAGGGTTACATCCTTGTATGATTATTCCAGTTATCGTGCGGATCTGTTTCTTGGGCCTTCTAGTGATTTGTGCACTCAGATTGTTAGTAATAAAGGAAGACATTTCTGTCACACTCTTAATTTCATGTGTTTCATCTTCATCATTTGGTGCAGCAAACCATTTCACTTTATTTATTTATTTTGGTTTTTCACTTTCCACTTTTTTTCTTTACATCCATTAATTCTTTCTTTCTCTCCTGCATTAAAACCCTAATACTGAAGAAAAGAAAGAAAAAAAAGAAAGAAGTGAAAATCATTGTGAGAAATGATAACTCATTATTTAAAGCCAGCAACATTGCTCACATTTATTTATTACTACAACTTTTTGGCCAAATACATGTAGATAGAGAATTGAATTATAATGGTTCGGTAGATAGAGAAAAAAAATACATGTAGTTTTAATTTACTCAATAAATTACAGACAAATGATATGGTTTTGAACTAAAACCAAATAAAACGTTTTCATCTCCTCAAAACGCCATTACAGGACGTTGCAGCTATAACTACTCTAAATCTAAGCTACATATGGTTAATTAATATACCAAACAATGCAGATATTGAACACATTCAGTGATTTGACTAAAATTATTGACAAAAACATTTATTTCTGTGCACAACTAATTGCAGTCAAATATTGCTGGAGTCTTTATCATTTTGCTTTCAGTATTTGGAATTCCTGAGCTTCCATTCCATGAAGCAGGTGAAGTTACAGCTGGGAAGTCCTTATCATCATCAACTGCTACTCATCACAAATTGCCAAGTCAAAAGTTCATTGTGAAAAAAAATACTTTGTGATAATGTTGTTTGTTTTTTCTTCTGTCTCTTTTAAGTCTTATTTTGCTTTTTGAATGTTTTTCTTCAAGTGGCCAGTTTGTTGACTTTAAATGGTCCAATATATATATATATATATATTGCTTCTCATTTCTTCGTTTGTGTTGATGATTGATTTTGACATCAGCGTGCAAGTATAAAGTGTTAAATTGACTTAGAAATTACATGTAAATTATTTATGAAAAAGTAAATAAATAGAAGATAATTTGTAAAGTGGTTTGGATGTTCAAAGCGAATCTTACGTCCACTGTTTTTTAATATATATATGAGAGATTACAATCATTCTGCGTATAGCGAGCTGAGATATAATTAGGGTATAGCTTTTTTCTTTTTCTATCGAAATCCTCAAAATGAGAGGGGAAGTCCTCTATTTATAGTCGAGGGATTCAAGGTAATGATCACAAGTTTGCAAGTGGGTAGGAATCGTACAATTCTTACCTTGCTTCCCATTGATTGATTACATAAAAGATATCCTTAAATCGCGTGGGGCTTAGACAAGTGTGCGACTCTTATTCACTCACAGACAGAACCTAAATCTGCTAAGTTTATGACAACTATATTCTTTTTGTCTCGGCCAACATGGCAGCTCCTGGACGGCATGAAGTCTTTCTGAACTCTGAGTGGTGGTGCTGACATCAGTATGTATTTTTAACACAACAATTTGTATAGAAGAAGAGTTTGCTATTGCCATTGGCCCACTTGTCATATATTACACCAAGAATTTCAAGTCACTACAAATAAAACCACATCCTCTATAAGATAATATATATAAGTATGTATAGGTATAGATAGGATTTTAGTTTAAGCTAGAGTTTTAGGAACTATCAAAATTTCTTTTATATTAATTATTAAAAGGCTATTATTATTTTGGGGACACTTACTTTAAAAATTAAAACGAATGAAACAAGTTTTATTTGTATCATTAAACATATATCTTTAATCACTCAAACATGTCACTTTTTAAAATATGTCTCTAAAACAGTGTCTGTTTATTGATAAAAAATGTAAAAAAAGGATAAAAAGAATATTCTTCTATTGATAATATATGTTTGTTGATGATAAAATTATCTATTTATTTATACGAATGAAACTTGTATTTTTATTTTTATTTTTAGTTATTAAAATAAGTGTCTTCCAATTGATAATCACCTAATTATTAACAATAATACTAGATGTACAAACAAATCTTATAAAGATTTGTGTACAAACTGATGTTGCATAAAATAAATGGAAGAGTGAATATAAAAAGTCAAACTTATCATATTCATTCTTCTATTTATTTTGTGCCACATCAGTTTGTATACAAATCTTTGTAAGACTTGTTTGTACATGTAGCATTACTCAATTATTAAACCCCTGAGATATGTTGTTTTGATAATAATAGTAAGTTTTTAATACTTATAGAGCTATGATTTTTGAAGGTTTCCAACAACATTAAATACATTTCAAATTAAATGATCACATAAGGGTATAAGAAAATTATTTATTTAAACAATGCTGTATTAAAATTTTATTTTGTAAGTGGGATTTTTATTGAAATAAGTGAGAAAATAAATCTTAATTAAAGACTTGAGTGTCAACTGTACATCACATAAGTTGTTTGACAGGTAGATGGTACTCGTGTTACATCATATCACATAAATATATAATTTATTCAATTCAGTCACTTATGTCATTCGCAAGATGTAGAATAATTAGGTCATATTTAGCAAGATGTAGTATACCGTATAAAACATTTTGCATAGTACTAATTAAATTATCCTGTACATGTATTTTGCCATTGCGTTATAATTATAATTTTGAAACAATCTAATTGAGCAGATCAAAGTCCAGTTTATTTCCTGCTCTTATGTAGGTTTTTATGTAGATTTTCTTACTGAATGTTTCCATAAAAAAGTAATTATGATTAAACATTAAAATTGTTATTTCCGACAAGGGTGAACTACACCATTGATGTCCAAATTTGAAATGTTATGACAAAAGCATGGCCCAACTCAAATTCGGGCCAGACCCAAGCCTGGCCTTACAAAATGCCCATGGGGTCGATCCAAACACAGGTTTTATTACAAAAGCTTAGGAGATGGACTTATAATTCCAATAAGGGTAGTGATTTTTAACCACCACTTATTTTATCATTGAACCCAATATTTAATTTTAAAAGGGTTAAAAATGTAATCTCATTTTTATATAAATTACTTTTAAGGTGTTATGAACCCATTTTCATGTAGGAAGGTTTATCAATTTTTTAGAGCTTTTTCTTTATTTTTTTTAGTTTTTCAATTAGAATAACTTAAATTGTGTTTTGGGAAGAAAAAAAGATATTACGAAGAAATAAGATGAGTAAAAGTTACAAAGTGTATATGTTTTAAACAAAAAATTAAAGGGAGATGCTATTGGTCCTCTACTATTTATCTTAGAATACTACTACACTTACAAAGAATATATACGAAATCTTTACGTGCTAATATTCTTGTATTGTCATGCCATTCACTATCATTAATGTACATTAATTAATTTGATTTTTTATATCAATTCATCCAATCATATTTTGATATATCAATTTTAATGTAAGACTTTGTATAGATTCTTAATAAAGTGTAGTATTATTCTTTACATTATCAAACCCCTTTTATAATCTTTTTTTCTATTTCCAATTTTATCCTTCTTAGAAATTAGTAATAGGGAAAATTAAAAATAAAAATTACATCTAAGATATATAATTAGTACAAAAACTCTAATTTTTATTCTACATTATAAAACTTTATTTTAAATTAATTTTTTTTAATGCAACTTTATCAATTTTGGTTTAACTTGCTTTCTTTCTTTTTTTCTTTTTTTATTGCTAGAACAAAATAAATATGTTCATTCACCCGATGATAGTATTTGTCGATGAATAACTTAAAATCGTTTTGTGTGACTTAGTATGTTAAATTTTTTCAAAACCACTTATAGTTTTGAATGAAAAATATTTGATAGTTGTATCTCATTTAATACCATAACAAGATTTTATAAAACAAAAAATAAGTTATTGTTATTTAAATCCATTAAAAAAAATAAAGATTAATAAAGTATGAGATAGTTACTTGAAATTTTAATAAAAAAGGATTGCTTGGAAACATAGGGGGTTTATTTAGATATTTTAATACTTTTAAAAATTATAATTGAGTTTTTTTAGACATGAGATTAAACAAGATAAAATATAGGGGACAAATAGCATCACTCAAATTAAATTGGAGGGTATTTTTATGAAATTTATGGGTCCTATCAAAATAAGAGTTAAATTAAAACTTAAGAACGAAGAGAGACCCAATGGTTAATAGAAGGCCAAAATGAAGCAAGCCCAAGGGCCAAGTTGTGGCTAAGGAATTAGAGCCTAGTTGGGGGGTGCGAGACTCCGAAATGAAATGATGGTCTCAGCAGGCCATCAAAATGGTATTACTAATGTGGTTTACTAAGCAAAACTGACGTCAGAAATGAGGAAACCACTTAGGGGGACAAAATTCAAAGGAGAGGTTGTACAACAACTTACAAGCCGCCTTACAACCACTTTGTACGCACATACATCACATGGTCGCCTCCTAGACCGCAGGGCTGTCACCTAGCAGCCACATAAGCCGCATGACAACCGACTAGTACCCACCACACGAAGGTTGAATGCAAACAAAGCGACATATAGCAAGTCCTAAACAAGGTATAAATTAAGAGTGGAGTTACATATACAAATTACGTATACAAAACTCTTATATACCAATTACTGTATCACAAATATTTTATTGCCACATCATTCATAAATATTAATTAGCATTTATTATGTTGATTTTGTATACAAATTTATCAATTCACTTTAAAGTACATCAATTTGTCCCCAAAAAATTGTATAATAAGTTTGTAAACCTATTATTATATATAAATTAATGCAACGAGGGAGAGAGAGACTGTAATGAATTCTTTTTTGTAATTTTGAAACTCTACTCTTGATGTCTTATGCCATGGATTAGTAAATTTAATGTGCTTAGAATTATTCTTCAAAGGTTATATGCTTGTGAATTTATTAATAAATAATGAGAGAGAACATTTTTTATATTTAGATATTTTAGAGAGGTTAGGACTAGAAAATATTATGTGAGGTGCGTTTGTTTAGATATTTGGAGTAGTATTTTTGAAATATTATTGTTAGGTAGAGTTGAGTGGTTATTACAAGGTAGGATTTGAAAATTAAAAGTAGTTGAATAATTTGGAGTAGTATTTTGAGAATAGGGAAACAAATGTGTATTTTTATTTGGAATACGAATAGAATATTTAAACAAACGCACTCATAATTGCTTAAAAGGAATTAAGGATGAAGATAGGTTAGGTCTCGAATGGGTATACATAGTGTCACAACCTTATTACATAACATCGAGACAAGAGCCGCAAGTGTGGAGAGTGTAAGAGGTTAAAACATTTCGAGAACCATTCACGTGGGGTCTAACAGTTGAGGTATCAAGTATGTTTCCTTCTAGCACATTGAAAATGCTTCATAAGACTCTTTAGGAAGGAGGTGCTTTATAAAAGGGAGTGTAGGAGCTGTAAGGAGTTGTTTCCTCATAGTCGACGATGAAGAAGGGATTAGGTCTACCCCTGCACAAATTGGTCGAGAGCTGGAGCCGCTTCCCTAATGAGTCCATGGCAAGACGAAACTGGTAGACTTCAAGTTGGTGAATGGCGTACGTGTAAGCTTACTCTAATGTAGAAAATATATTATTAGAATTCTTTAGGAAAAAAAATTATATTATTTCCTTATGTTTACACTTTTCTATTCCTAAATTCATAATTTAATTTAGTAGTTCTAATCAAATTAGATTTCTTGTTTTAGATGTTTTCCATATTAAAATAAGATTTGTTTTAATTTTAGGTTTATTGCTTTCCTAACTAGTTATGGTTAATTCTAGTATAAATAAAGGTTTTTGTAGCATTTTTGGTAGAAACTTAATAGCTTTTTGTGGTTATTTCAATTAATCCAATATCCGAATCTTGATACAATTCAGTGGTGGTTATCGTATCGGTTTCCTACATTCAGTCATCTCTTGATTGTTTCGGCATCATTTGGTATTAAAGTTTCAGGTTTGTTATCGATGGTTGAACAATATTGTGGTCGAGGTCGGTGAGGTCGCAGCAGGGGTCGTGGAGTGGCTCCTAGGAGAGACGCTGTTGATTATCAACATGACCACCGAGATGTAGAGATCGACAATTTGAGGAGGCAACTTCAAGATCTACAATGGCAGCTTGCGCAATTCGAGATCCCAACGGACGAAGAGGAGTTTGAGAATATTGTTGATGATGAAATTGTGGTTAGCGACAATGATTACTTCAATGATTATTTTGATGATCATGATTGTTGTGTGTGATTTTTCCTTCAAGCTCGGGGAATTGTGAGGTTATCGCTAGATCCAGAACCAGTTCGACTCAACCGATTGTCCACCTAGCATAAGCTCTTCGAGTTGTAGCTCAACCTAGCATAAGCTAGTCGCGACCAATCCTTATACTTGTTCAACCAATTCATAGATAACTTCAGATCTTGGGTATCTTGGAAATGATTAGATCGACAACAATCTTTGCGCAATCATAGAGCTCAATCGCGAGAATATCAAAGTTGCATTTCAAACTTAATTGTAATCCCTTTATTTTCGCTCTTTCGTTTGTACAAAATCTGTATATAAACCCCCTCCAACGATGAGAAAGGGGTTAGCAAATTATTCTAGGATTGTCATTATAAGCTCTCACAGCAAATACAAAAATAGTAGATGTAGGCTCAAGATTATAACTCGTCAAACCACTTTAAAAACTTTCTTGTCATTTACTTTACTGCATTTTTCGTTTATTCATTGCTGGTTACCTGTAATCACGCACACATCAGTTCCGATTCTGTCAAGGACTCAAGGTTGATTGAATCGCTCTAGATGGTGTATTCTTGCATCAACATTTTGATGCTAGAAGGAGGGCCTCCATCAAAATCTCAGAATTTTTGACAAATAACCCTAGTGATCTAATCACTCAAGGCCCAAAATGATGGGTACAAGATCGAAAACCACCACTGAAAACCACGACAATGTGGAAACCACCCACTAAGAGGTGCAACAAGACGCTGCTGGGCATCGACCACTAATGCCGCCAGGTCAACAGGTCGTGAATAACCAAAGGGTAGGGACGTTGAATCCAAAGAATGGCCAATTGGCGGAGATGATCACAACAATGGTTGCACAAGCGATGCAACAGAACGTGGTTGAGTTAAGAAATCAACAACCAACCACCCAGGACCTTGACCAGCCATGCTTCATAGATATCAGCCTGACATGTCAGAATTCAGTCGGCGATCATTCTGGTTCATTGGCATGAGGGGTAACTGACATTTCTCACGTCACAAAGTCCATTCCGCTCACGAACATGAGTCTCTCAAGCAAACAAACCTTGGGAGGCGACCAAGAAAATAGCCAATGAGGGAAAATGAAGGTAATGGTCGCCTACGAGACACTCAACTTGCCTAGCGGTATCCCTTGCATCAGCGTGCCAGTTTTAACCCATGCCCAAGTAGACTCAAACCTCGCAAGCTCGCGAGGTGAGTCATGTGCACCAATCTGGCCATGATCGACATTTCGGTTATAACCAACATCACGAGCAACGCACTGACGAACATTATAGCACCTACCAGCCCAACCATCATGACTCAACCTCGTGCATCAATGCGTATAATGGAAGGGGCTCACAAGCAACATATTTGCAAACTCACTTGCTTGAGGTAAGGCTGAACAGAGCTAGCCAAGGCAATCTTCACAATGAAGACTTAGATCAGGTACAAAAAATGCTCGATGATCTAAGAGCCCGCTAGAACAATGCAGCAGAAGAAATAGTGAGCTCTCCCTTTACAGAGGAAGTTCCTAGGCCCCGTTTCCCTAGGGATTTAGGGAGTTAGAAAGTAAGTTCGTTGGGAAATGAGATCTCAAAGACCACCTCGACACTTTCAACGACTTGACGAAGTTGCATCAGGTTTGTGACTTGGCAAAGTGTCACTGCTTTGTGGTCACACTGGTAGGGGATGCCAAAAGGTGGTATAAAAGACTCAAGACGAACTCCATTAGTTTTTGGCAACAATTTTCCTCACTGTACTTGCAACAATTCCAGGCGAGGAGACAATTCGCAATGCCGCTTAGCTACTTGAGCAACATTCGTTGGGAGAGAGATGAAACGCTGACCTCATATCTGACGAGATTCCAGAATAAACAAGCAAAGGTTGTGGATGCACCTGAAGAATCAATCCAAACTTTGCTAATTATGGGCATCAGGCCACAAATGGAGTTGTGGAAAGAGCTCCAAAGCAAAGATTATGTGAGCCTGACAAATTTTTACCAGATGGCAGCTAAGCATCAACGAGTAGACGAAAAATCGCGGGGAAAGGCAGCCTTTCCTGCGATATGTAGAATACACCCCCTCTCACACAAGACATAGCTCAAATATATGAAATCTCTCATGAGGCTAAGAGACTGCTTGCTCCAGAAAGAATAAGGGGGCTCCGGGCATAAGAGATAAAAAAAAGTATTGTCGATACCACCAGGACATTGGGTACAACACCAATAAGTGTCGGGCTTTAAAGAACGCCATCAAGGATCTGATTTAGAGGGGCTACTTAAAAGAATTTGTTAAGAAGGCATCAGCTTGCGAAAGTACTGGTGAGAAGAATAACCTGATCTAACAAGCCCCGACCAACACCAACAATGAAGTCTTGGTAGGCATGATCTACGGGGGTCCCAACATTGCAAGGTGTTAGGAAACGACCCGATTGCGCAGCGGAAAACAAAAATTTTACAACTACGGATCGTTCCTTAGAACCCAAAATCAGGGCATAGATTTTACAGTTTATGCATAATATGAATCTGCAGAAAAATGAATCCAAAGGTTTAGATTTATACCCACGTTTGGAGGCTCCACCAATGTTGTCTCTGAATGTGTTTGCTACCGATCCAAGTGTAGGATCGAACCAAGAAGTCCACACGAAGACAACCACCAAGAACCAAGGAGGGATTTGCTAGATCCTCCTTGGCCTTTATTCTATTTATTTTCCGAAATGAAACTTGTATTTTTATTTTTATTTTTAGTTATTAAATAATGTCTTCCAATTGATAATCACCTAATTATTAACAATAATACTAGATGTACAACAAAATCTTATAAGATTTGTGTAAACATGTTGCATAAAAAAATGGAAGAGTGAATAAAAAAGTCAAACTTATCATATTCATTCTTCTATTTTTTGTGCCACATCAGTTTTATACAAATCTTTGTAAGACTTGTTTGTCATGTAGCATTACTAATATTATAAACCCCTGAGATTGTTGTTTTGATAATAGTAGTTTTTAATACTTATAGAGCTATGATTTTTGAGGTTTCCCACAACATTAAATACATTTCAAATAAATGATCACATAAGGGTATAAGAAAATTATATTAAACAATGCTGTATAAAATTTTATTTTGTAAGTGGGATTTTATTGAAATAAGTGAGAAAATAAATCTTAATTAAAGACTGAGTTTCAACTGTACATCACATAATGTGTTTGACAGGTGATGTACTCGTGTTACATCATATCACATAAATATATAATTATTCAATTCAGTCACTTATGTCATTCGCAAGATGTAAATAATTAGGTCATATTTAGCAAGGTTGTATATACCGTATAAAACATTTTGCATAGTACTAATTAAATTATCCTGTACATGTATTTTGCCATTGCGTTATAATTATAATTTTGAAACAATCTAATTGAGCAGATCAAAGTCCAGTTTTATTTCCTGCTCTTATGTAGGTTTTTATGTAGATTTTCTTACTGAATGTTTCCATAAAAAAGTAATTATGATTAAACATTAAAATTGTTATTTCCGACAAGGGTGAACTACACCATTGATGTTCCAAATTTGAAATGTTATGACAAAGCATGCCCAACTCAAATTCGGGCCGACCCAAGCCTGGCCTTACAAAATGCCCATGGGGTCGATCCAAACACAGGTTTTATTACAAAAGCTTAGGAGATGGACTTATATTCCAATAAGGGTAGTGATTTTTAACCCCACTTATTTTATCATTGAACCCAATATTTAATTTTAAAAGGGTTAAAAATGTAATCTCATTTTTATATAATTACTTTTAAGGTGTTATGAACCCATTTTCATGTAGGAAGGTTTATCAATTTTTTAGAGCTTTTTCTTTATTTTTTTTGTTTTTCAATTAAAAACTTAAATTGTGTTTTGGGAAGAAAAAAAGATATACGAAGAAATAAGATGAGTAAAAGTTACAAAGTGTATATGTTTTAAACAAAAAATTAAAGGGAGATGCTATTGGTCCTCTACTATTTATCTTAGAATACTACTACACTTACAAAGAATATATACGAAATCTTTACGTGCTAATATTCTTGTATTGTCATGCCATTCACTATCATTAATGTCATTAATTAATTTGATTTTTTATATCAATTCTCAATCATATTTTGATAATCAATTTTAATGTAAGACTTGTATAGATTCTTAAAGTGTAGTATTATTCTTTACATTATCAACACCCCTTTATAATCTTTTTTTCTATTTCCAATTTTATCCTTCTTAAAATTAGTAATAGGGAAATTAAAAATAAAAATTACACTAAGATATATAATTAGTACAAAAATCTAATTTTTATTCTACATTTAAAAACTTTATTTTAATTAATTTTTTTAATGCACTTTATCAATTTTGGTTTAACTTGCTTTCTTTCTTTTTTTCTTTTTTATTGCTAGAACAAAATAAATATGTCATTCACCCGATGATAGTATTTGTCGATGATAACTAAAATCGTTTTGTGTGACTTAGTATGTTAAATTTTTTAACTTATAGTTTTGAATGAAAAATTTGATAGTTGTACTCATTTAATACCATAACAAGATTTATAAACAAAAATAAGTTATGTTATTTAAATCCATTAAAAAAAATAAGATTAATAAATATAGATAGTTACTTGAAATTTTAATAAAAAAGGATTGCTTGGAAACATAGGGGTTTATTTAGATATTTTAATACTTTAAAAATTATAATTGAGTTTTTTTTAGACTGAGATTAAACAAGATAAATGGGGACAAATAGCATCACTCAAATTAATTGGAGGGTATTTTTATGAAATTTATGGGTCCTATCAAATAAAGTTAAATTAAAACTTAAGAACGAAAGAGACCCAATTAAAAGGCCAAATGAGCAAGCCCAGGACAAAGGGTATTTTTATGAAATTTATGGGTCCTATCAAAATAAGAGTTAAATAAAACTTAAGAACGAAGAAGACCCAATGGTTAATAAAGGCCAAAATGAAGCAAGCCCAAGGGCCAAGTTGTGGCTAAGGAATTAGAGCCTAGTTGGGGGGTGCGAGACTCCGAAATGAAATGATGGTCAGCAGGCCATCAAAATGGTATTACTATGTGGGTTTACTAAGCAAAACTGACGTCAGAATGAGGAAACCACTTAGGGGGACAAAATTCAAAGGAAGGTTGAAACAAACAACTTAGGACCGCATTACAACCACTTTGTAGGCACATACATCACATGGTCGCCCCTAACCGCATGGCAACCCATAAGCCGCATGACAAACGACTAGTACCCCACACAACGGCAAACAAGCCACATGAAGCAAGTCCTAAACAAGGTTAATTAAGATTGGAGTTACATATACAAATTACGTAACAAAACTCTTATATACCAATTACTGTATCACAATCTTTTATGCCACATCATTCATCACAATTATTACATTTTATTTGATTTTGTATACAAATTTATCAATTCACTTTAAAGTACATCAATTTGTCCCCAAAAAATTGTATAATAAGTTTGTAAACCTATTATTATTATAAAATGCAACGAGGGAAGAGAGACTGTAATGAATTCTTTTTTGTAATTTTGAAACTCTACCTTGATGTCTTATGCATGGATTATAATTTAATGTGCTTAGAATATTCTTCAAAGGTTATATGCTTGTGAATTATATAAATAATGAAGAGAACATTTTTATATTTAGATATTTTAGAGAGGTTAGGACAGAAAATATATGTGAGTGCGTTGTTTAATATTTGAGTAGTATTTTTGAAATATTATTGTTAGGTAGTTAGTTTTTATTATGGGTAAATTTGAAAATTAAAAATAGTTGAATAATTTAGATAGGATTTTGAGAATAGGGAAAACAACTATATTTTTTTGATTTGGAATGCGAATAGGATGGAAACAAACACGTATTTTAGTTATTTGGAGTAGTATTTTTGAAATATTATTGTTAATGAGTTGGAGGTTATTCAAGGTAGGATTTGAAAATTAAATAGTTGATAATTTGGAGTAGTATTTTGAGAATAGGGAAACAATGTGTATTTTATTGGAATACGAATAGAATATTTAAACACGCACTCATAATTGCTTAAAAGGAATTAAGGATGAAGATAGGTTAGGTCTCGAATGGGTAAACATAGTGTCACAACCTATTACGTCACGAGATAAGAGCTGCAAGCGTGGAGAGGTACAGGTTAAAACATTTCGAGAACCATTCACGTGGGGTCTAACAGTTGAGGTATCAAGTATGTTTCCTTCTAGCACATTGAAATGTTCATAAGACTCTTTAGGAAGGAGGTGCTTTAAAAGGGAGTGAGGAGCTGTAAGGAGTTGTTTCCTCATAGTCGACGATGAAGAAGGGATTAGGTCTACCCTGCACAAATTGGTCGAGAGCTGGAGCCGCTTCCCTAATGAGTCCATGGCAAGACGAAACTGGTAGACTTCAAAATGGTGAATGGTACATGTAAGCTTACTCTAATGTAGAAATATTTTATTAAATCTTTAGGAAAAAAAATTATATTATTTCCTTATGTTTACACTTTTCTATTCCTAAATTCAAATTTAATTTAGTAGTTCTAATCAAATTAGATTTCTTGTTTTAGATGTTTTCCATATTAAAATAAGATTTGTTTTAATTTTAGGTTTATTGCTTTCCTAACTAGTTATGTTTAATTCTAGTATAAATAAGGTTTTTGTAGCATTTTTGGTAGAAACTTAATAGCTTTTTGTGGTTATTTCAATTAATCCAATATCCGATCTTGATACAATTCAGTGGTGGTTATCGTATCGGTTTCCTACATTCAGTCATCTCTTGATTGTTTCGGCATCATTTGGTATTAAAGTTTCAGGTTTGTTATCGATGGTTGAACAATATTGTGGTCGAGGTCGGTGAGGTCGCAGCAGGGTCGTGGATGGCTCCTAGGAGAGACGCTGTTGATTATCAACATGACCACCGAGATGAGAGATTCGACAATTTGAGGAGGCAACTTCAAGATCTACAATGGCAGCTTGCGCAATTCGAGATCCCAACGGACGAAGAGGAGTTTGAGAATATTGTTGATGATGAATTTGTGGTTAGCGACAATGATACTTCAATGATTATTTTGATGATCATGATTGTTGTGTGTGATTTTCCTTCAAGCTCGGGGAATTGTGAGGTTATCGCTAGATCCAGCACAGTTCGACTCAACCTTGTCCACCTGCATAAGCTCTTCGAGTTGTAGCTCACCTAGCAAAGCTAGTCGCGACCAATCCTTATACTTGTTCAACCAATTCATAGATAACTCATATCTTGGTATCTTGGAAATTATACCACCATACTACTACCACTCTCCACCACCACCCGTGAAATCACCTCCAACCCCAGTCTACATTTATGCATCTCCACCACCGCCAACTCACTACTAGTTTCTAAAAGCTTTGCCAGCATTCAGGATTCATGTAAGAATTCATTGAATTTCTGTTCAAAGTTATAATTTATTTAGTTTTATAACAAATAGCTATTTAACTTTAAATTAATCTAATTTTTATTTGTTTAATTTTCAGGTTTTAGTTTCAGCAATGAAATAAAAGAAGGCTCCAGGAGCAGAAGATATGATCATCAAGCTTCCGGTCCAAGGCAATTCAATAAGAGTCTGAAAATTGCATTTGATAGGTTCAATTTTGATCATACAGACCAGATTGTTTCCAGTTCTCTAGTGGCCATTTTACACATGCTCATATTGTATTATTCAAGTGGATTGCCTTCAAATGGTATCCTCAAGAAAAACAGGATCAGGAAGTGAATGTTTATAGGATTTGGAAGTGATTGTATTAGTTTGGCTTTATAAGTTTTTGGTTGGTTTTTCCTTCTAATTTATTATTGTTGTATAGGGTTACATCCTTGTATGATTATTCCAGTTATCGTGCGGATCTGTTTCTTGGGCCTTCTAGTGATTTGTGCACTCAGATTGTTAGTAATAAAGGAAGACATTTCTGTCACACTCTTAATTTCATGTGTTTCATCTTCATCATTTGGTGCAGCAAACCATTTCACTTTATTTATTTATTTTGGTTTTTCACTTTCCACTTTTTTTCTTTACATCCATTAATTCTTTCTTTCTCTCCTGCATTAAAACCCTAATACTGAAGAAAAGAAAGAAAAAAAAGAAAGAAGTGAAAATCATTGTGAGAAATGATAACTCATTATTTAAAGCCAGCAACATTGCTCACATTTATTTATTACTACAACTTTTTGGCCAAATACATGTAGATAGAGAATTGAATTATAATGGTTCGGTAGATAGAGAAAAAAAATACATGTAGTTTTAATTTACTCAATAAATTACAGACAAATGATATGGTTTTGAACTAAAACCAAATAAAACGTTTTCATCTCCTCAAAACGCCATTACAGGACGTTGCAGCTATAACTACTCTAAATCTAAGCTACATATGGTTAATTAATATACCAAACAATGCAGATATTGAACACATTCAGTGATTTGACTAAAATTATTGACAAAAACATTTATTTCTGTGCACAACTAATTGCAGTCAAATATTGCTGGAGTCTTTACCATTTTGCTTTCAGTATTTGGAATTCCTGAGCTTCCATTCCATGAAGCAGGTGAAGTTACAGCTGGGAAGTCCTTATCATCATCAACTGCTACTCACACAAATTGCCAAGTCAAAAGTTCATTGTGAAAAAAAATACTTTGTGATAATGTTGTTTGTTTTTTCTTCTGTCTCTTTTAAGTCTTATTTTTGCTTTTTGAATATTTTTCTTCAAGTGACCAGTTTGTTGACTTTAAATGGTCCCAATATGCAAATATATTGCTTCTCATTTCTTCAATTTGGGTTAATGATTGATTTTGACACCAATAACTTACAGTGCTAAACTGACTTAAAAATTACATGTAAATGATTCATGAAAAGTAAATAAATAGAAGATGATTTCATAAGTGGTTCGGGTGCTTAAAGCGAATCTTACGTTCACTGTTTTTTAATATATATGAAAGTTATAATCAGGTTGCGTATAGCGAGCTGATATACAATTAGAGTATAACTTTTTTATTTTTCAATCAGAATCCTCAAAATGAGAGGGGGAATCCTCTATTTATAGTCGAGGGATTCAAGGTAATAATCACAAGTCTGCAAGTGGGCAGGTATCGTACAATTCCTACATTTCTTCTCATTGGTTGATTACATAAGATATATCCTTAAATCGTGTGGGGCTTAAACAGGTGTGCGGCCCTTATTTACTCACAAACAGAACCTAAATCTGCTAAGTTTATAACAACTATATTCTTTCTGTCTTCGGGCGACGTGACAGCTCCTGGACGGCATGAAGCTTTCCTGAACTCTGATTAGTGGTGCTAACATGAGTATGTATTTTTGGCACAACAATTTGTATAGAAGAAGAGCTTGTTATTGCCATTGGCCCACTTGTCAAATATTACACCAAGAATGTCAAGTCACTACAAATAAAACCACTTGTCAAATATTACACCAAGAATGTCAAGTCACTACAAATAAAACCACTTGTCAAATATATATAAGTATGTATAGGTATAGATAGGATTGTAGTTTAAGCTATAGTTTTAGAAACTATCAAAATTTCTTTTGTATTAATTATTAAAAGGCTATTATTATTTGGAGGACACTTACTTTAAAAATTAAAACGAATGAAACAAGTTTTATTTGTATCATTAAATATATATCTTTAATCACTCAAACATGTCACTTTTTAAAATATGTCTCTAAAAAAAGTTAAAAAAGAATATTCTTCTATTGATAGTATACGTTTGTTGATGATAAAATTATCTATTTATTTATAAGTATGAAACTTGTATTTTTATTTTTATTTTTAGTTATTAAAATAAGTGTCTTCCAATTGATAATCACCTAATTATTAAACCCCTTAAGATATGTTGTTTTAATAATAATAGTAAGTTTTTAATAATTATAGAGCTAGGATTTTTGAAGGTTTCCAACAACATCAAATACATTTCAACAGGGCCGTCTCAAAAACATTTATGACCCTAGGCAAAAATTACTTTGGGGCCTTCTAATAATATAAGCATATGTTAAAAAAAAATATTTCAAATTTATTTTCTTGCCTTTTGAGATGCAAAATCACTAGGAGAGGTGGACGGCGATTGACAGGTTAACTGGGTCAAGTTGGTAGGGGGTTTTAGAGAGCAGATGTTGGAGAAACGATGGGTGATGAAATAAGTAATTTTCAATGTCTGGATTGGCCAGAAAAGGCTTGAGAAGTCGCAACCCAAAAGGTTTCGATGGCCGGCGATTTGACGAAGTAAACATATGAGGTATGATAGGGATTTTGGTGAAAGGGTTGAGGGGAGGAAGATGGTGGTGTCAGGGAAGGCCAACAACGTCGGGTACATGCTGAAAAGGTCGAAAATGGCTGCACGATGGAGTTGGGTTATGAGATTCGTAAAAAATCAGTCAAATCGAGGGCTATCAAGATTGGAAAAACACTTGAGAAAATGATAAAGTGATGATTCCAATCAATTTTGGTGAGAAAATTGATGGGAATCAACTCCAAAAGGCTGGTGGCGAAAGAGGGGTGGAGATAATTTATGTGAATATTGAAATTTGGGATGGAATTAGGGTTGAGTAATTTGAGACATGTAAATGACTATTTTAGTCTTTTATTGTTAAAAGAAATTTAATTTGTTAATTTAGGGGTGTAAATTAGAATATATGAACTAGAAGTACAAACTTACTATTTTATCAAACTTTGGGTGGGAATATATGTAAAAAAAGTTATAATAAATTTGGGTCTTTTAGCTTTTTTTTTTTTTTTTTTCCCTTGGTCGGGTAAAAAATCATACACTATTTTTATTTTTGTAATATATTAAAAAATTATAAAAAATTTGTGCCCTTATTTTTGGGGCCCTAGGCAGGTGCCTCACCTGCCTAGCCCTTGAGCCGGGCGTGCATTTCAAATTAAATGATCACATAAGGGTATAAGAAAATGCCCATGGGGTCGATCCAAACACAGGTTTTATTACAAAAGCTTAGAAGATGGACTTATAATTCCAATAAGGGTAGTGATTTTTAACCACCACTTATTTTATCATTGAACCCAATATTCAATTTTAAAAGGGTAAAAAATGTAATCTCATTTTTATATTAATTACTTTTAAGGTGTTATGAACCCATTTTCATGTAGGAAGGTTTATCAAATTTTTAGAGCTTTTTCTTTATTTTTTTTAGTTTTTCAATTAGAATAACTTAAAGTGTGTTTTGGGAAGAAAAAAAGATATTACGAAGAAATAAGATGAGTAAAAGTTACAAAGTGTATATGTTTTAAACAAAAAATTAAAGGGAGATGCTATTGGTCCTCTACTATTTATCTTAGAATACTACCACACTTACAAAGAATATATAAGAAGTCTTTACATGCTAATATTTGATAAGAGCTTGAATGTTTATATTTTATTAGTGATTTAATTGGTTTATTTATGGAAAAATGTGTTTAAAGTGTGGAATTTGAATTAATTCTTTCATAAATACCATTTATGGGATCACGGGTGCATTTTGAGTGTTTTCAGGCTCAAACAAGTTTTTGAAGGGAAAAGAATGATGTCGATAGGATTCACAATGCATAGGAACAAACGGCACAAGAATCAGAGTCGAAATGAGGAAGTTGTGGCACGTAGAAGATGTTACGGAAAATCTAGAAAATCATAAGTATTCCTTGATGTTTCTGTCATAACTTGAGCTATAGAAGTTAGAATTTGACGATTCTAATGGCGTTGGAAAGCTTATTCAGAGAGCTACAATGTTCGTGTTGATGACTTTATCAAATTTTGAAGATTATGGATGCCTTGGACAAAAAGAACGATCGCTGCGGCGATCATTCTTACTGTCGCGGCGATGGGTCACGAGTGTGTGTTAATTCATTACCCTAATCTGAATATGAATGAGCTAAGTTTTCTAATCTTTTTTCTAAGCACGACCAGAACCCAGGAGATATAAAAGAGAGTTTTTAAGAAATTAAAAAGGAACTTTTGGGGAAGGAAGAAGACGGCTACCAAGTTGGAGATCGGGATTCGGAGAGCTCTCGTTCACCGATTAGAGAAGTTTTTATCTTTTTCTTTCTTGAACTGATGTTGTTGAATAGAAGGATGGATTTTGTTATTTTCATTATGAACTAATTCTCTTTTCTAAGGCTACAGATGTAGCCCAATTTATGAACATGTATTGATGTTTATGTTGATTTTATATTGAGCATGAATTCTAAGTTTTATTATCGTGTGTAATGCTTTCAATTCTCAAGGGCCCGAGAGTTGAATGATATCATGGGTTGGGTTGAGATCGAGAGATGAAACCTGATTTGCCTTAGGTAATAAAACCATAGATTGAGCGGACGCTAGAGATAGGTTACCGCGATCTGTGAGGCTCTGGTAAATTCCATAGAGCTTAATGATCTCTTAGCTTCTAGATTCAACTTAGACATATCTTGGGTTGTTGCTTAAGGGTTAATTTGCTAATTGCTCGAGAGAAAGTTAGTGGAATAATAGGGGATTTGGCTTTTAGAATACGTTCGATTAGGTTAACAACAGATGTCAATGCATAGGATTAAATTGGTGCGAAATCTATGCCCTAGGTTTAGTCATATTGACCTTACATCAAAGTGTTTACAAATTCTGCATTTATTTAGTTTTTTTTTTTAGTTTGTTACTTTTTCATAATAATTATTCTTAAAATTCTGTTTATCAAATAGCAATAGAATAGACTAGTTTGGTACTTGGTAGGTAGTTCCCTTGGGATTCGACACTCGTTTACTCGAACTTTATCACTTGCACGATTTCATATACTTGCGAATAGCCTGTCAAGTTTTTGGCGTTGTTGCTGGAGAACTATTTTGTTTTACCAATATCAATACGAAATATTTAGTTGCTAATTTGATTTGTTTTATTTCTATTTACTAATTAATTTTTATTTTTGTTTGTTTTGTTTGTGGTTTTCAGCTAGAATATGGAGAGTTTACGTTCCAGAGGTCGTGGTCATCTTAATCCACTAGATTTTGAGATCGAGAGAACCGCGAAACAGTTGAGGAAAGAAAAGAGGCAAGCTATTTCTGAAAGATCAATGGCGAACACAGGAGTTGTCAATCCTAATATGCAAAATCAAGAGAATGAGAATGAGGATAATTTATGAGGAAATGCAATGGGTGGTGCAGCAGTGGTTTAGAGAGCATTGAAAGACTACTCTAGTCCTACTATTGATGGGTGTCATTCAAGCATCAGGAGACCACCCGTTCAAGCGAACAATTTTGAGATTAAGCCAGCAATTATCGGAATGATTCAACAGTCAATCCAATTCGCTGGGTTACCGAATGATGATCCCAACCTGCATATCGCAAATTTTCTGGAGTTGTGCGACACATTCAAGCATAATGGGGTATCCGGGATGCAATCAGACTAAGGCTTTTCCCATTCTCTCTACGGGATAAAGCTAAGGCCTGGTTGATTTCATTGCCATCTGGGAGCATCACGACGTGTAATGAGTTGGCTTAAGCGTTCCTCACAAAGTACTTTCCACCTGCCAAGTCGGCCAAACTGAGGAGTGAGATTACCAACTTTTACCAACAAGATTCAGAGTCATTGTATGATGCATGGGAAAGGTTTAAGGATCTCTTACGGAGGTGCCCACACCATGGTATACCAATCTGGTCACAAGTACAAACGTTCTACCAAGGATTGCTACCAACCATTCAAGCTATGATTGATGCTACAAGTGGAGGAGCCTTGAACAATAAAACGCTAGAGGAAGCATACAATCTGATCGAGGTGATGGCGAACAACAACTATATGAGGACTCCGAAAAGAAATTCAACAAGGAGATCAGCAGGAGTGCACGAAGTCGACAGTTACACTGCATTGGCTGCTTAACTTACGAACATCCAGAAGCAATTAGGTAATGTGTTGAAAATAAATGCAATTGAATCTTTTTCTCTAACATGTGACCTTTATGCAGGAAATCATGCGTCGAACAATTGTCAAGAGGGAAACCAGTTTGCTCAGCATGAACAAGCCAACTACGTCAACAATTTCCAAAGAGGGCAAGGGAATCCGTATTCAAATACGTATAATCCAGCATGGAGGAAACACCCAAATTTTTCATGGAGCAACAACAATGAGCAAAAACAAGCTCCTGCTTTTCAACATCAAGAGCAAAAATAAAATTTGGAAAATGCATTGACCAAGTTCATTGAGGAGACAAGCAAGAGGTTTGAGAAGACCGACGCCCTGGTTCAAAATCAATCTGCATCAATTAGGAACATTGAGACTCAGAATGGACAGATTCACAACATATTAGCGGGAAGAGGTCAAGGGGTTTTACCGAGTGATACAGAGAAAAATCCCAAGGAACAGGCACATGCAATCACCCTGAGGAGTGGAAGAAGTTTGGAAAATTCGGAGGGTGAAAAATAGAGGATAGAACAAAACCAGAAGGATGAGCAAAAAGACGATCGTCGCGGCGATGAAGATGGTGGTCGCGACGAGCATGAGAATGCAGGGAATTCCGTCAAAAGGAAGGACGATTGCCGCGGCGAGGAAACTTGTCGCCGTGGCGAGCATGATTATGTTCCAAAATCATCAAGATTATTAGACGATCACTGCGGCGATGAACCTGGTGGCCGTGGCGAGCGCACATCTGAGCAGAAACCGAGCCAGGCAACTCTGCCATACCCATAACGGTTGAAGAATCAGAAGCTCGACAAGCAATTCGGTAAGTTCATTGACATGTTTAGAAGTTTACATATTAATATTCCTTTTGTTGATATGCTAGAACAGATGTCGAAGTATGCGAAATTTTTTAAGGAGATCCTCACGCACAAAAGGAAATTTGAGGAACACGAGAAAGTCATGCTGACGGAGGAATGCTGCGCGCTGATTCACAAGAAACTACCACCTAAACTACGAGATCCAGGGAGTTTTACTATCCCTTGCATTATTGGTAGTTGTTATTTTGATAAATTGTTATGTGATTTAAGGGCTAGTATTAACTTAATGCCTTTTTCCATCTACAGGAAGCTTGGATTGGGAGAAGTGAAGACGACCACCGTTTCTCTTCAATTAGCTGATCGATCGATCACATATCCTAGGGGGATAGTCGAAGACGTCCTGATTAAGGTAGACAAACTGATTTTCCCAGTAGATTTTATAGTACTAGATATGGAGGAAGATAGGGAAATACCGTTAATTTTAGGGCGACCTTTCCTGACCACGGGTAGAACATTGATAGATGTCCACCAAGGGAAGTTGATCTTAAGGGTAGATGATGAGCAAGTAGAATTTGATGTTTTCAAGTCTATGAAGCGTCCATCTGAATTAGATTCATGTTTTAAGATTGATGTTCTCGACACCATAGTGGAGCAGAATTTTGAAGAGAACTACCCAATTTTTCCTTTAGAGAATTGTTTGATGAATTCTAGAGATTAGGAGGAAGAAGTTTATAGTGAAGAGATAAGGGAGTGTCTAAGATACTTAAGTGCTTTACCACCCTTAGGTCATCCCGAGGCTAAATTGATCAGAGAAATTGGAGCCGTGGAGTCTCAGTCAACTTTACTAATCACAAAGGTGCCTACACTTGAGCTCAAGCAACTACCATCTCATCTAAGGTATGCATTTTTAGAAGAGGGTAAATTTTTTCCAGTCATTATTAATGCTTCTTTGAGTGTTATAGAGGAAGAAAAGTTGCTGCGCATTTTGAGAAAATACAAGAAGGCCATTGGATGGACAATTGCGGATATCAAAGGTATCAGTCCTTCAATCTGCACGCGCAAGATCTTAATGGAGGAAAGTTACAAGCCTACTGTCCAACCACAGAGAAGATTGAATCCGTTAATGCAAGAAGTGGTCAAGAAGGAGGTGTTGAAGCTTTTAGATGCAGGAATAATATATCCCATTTCGGATAGTGCATGGGTGAGTCCAGTCCAAGTGGTACCAAAGAAAGGAGGAATGACAGTGGTCCGTAATGATAACAATGAGCTGATTCCAACGCGAACGGTCACGGGATGGAGAGTATGTATCAACTACTGCAAATTGAATTCCGTGACTCGTAAGGATCATTTTCCATTGCCATTCATCGATCAAATGTTGGAGAGGTTAGCGGGCCATGAGTTCTACTGTTTCCTTGATGGATATTCAGGCTACAACCAAATTGCCATAGCGCCGGAAGATCAAGAGAATACTACTTTCACGTGCCCAAACGGAACATTCGCCTATCGAAGAATGCCTTTTGGCTTGCGCAATGCTCCTGCAACTTTTCAACGTTGCATGATCTCAATTTTTTCTGATATGGTTGAGAAGTCCATTGAAGTTTTCATGGACAATTTTTCTGTTTTTGGAAATTCTTTCGATGATTGTTTAACTAATTTGTCAAATGTTTTGCAGAGATGTGTTGACACTAACTTGGTGCTCAATTGGGAAAAATGCCATTTCATGGTACGAGATGGGATCGTGTTAGGTCATCGGATATCAGCAAACGGCATTGAGGTGGATCGAGCGAAGATTGAAGTTATTGAGAAACTACCACCTCCAAATTCAGTGAAGGCTGTCAGAAGCTTCCTTGGGCATGCAGGCTTTTATAGGAGATTCATACAAAATTTTTCTAAAATCTCTAAACCTCTTTGTGAATTATTAGCTAAGGATGTTCCTTTTAATTTCAGTCAAGAGTGTTTAGATGCATTTAAGTGCTTGAAAGAAAAATTAATTTCTGCTCCTATTATTGTTGCGCCCGATTGTGAACTACCTTTTGAACCCATGTGTGATGCGAGTGATTATGTTTTAGGGGCTGTTTTAGGACAGCGAAAAGGTAAGGTCTTGCATGTGATTTATTATGCCAGTAAGACTTTAACGGGACCTCAGCTGAATTATGCCACTACTGAGAAAGAATTTTTAGCAGTAGTGTTTTCTATTGATAAGTTTCGTTCTTATTTGCTAGGTACCAAGGTCATCGTGTACACCGACCATACTGCATTGAAGTACCTCCTAGTAAAACGGGATTCCTGTCAATATTCTTGTATTGTCATGCCATTCACTATCATTAATGTACATTAATTAATTTGATTTTTTTATATCAATTCATCTAATCATATTTTGATATATCAATTTTAATGTAAGACTTTGTATAGATTCTTAATCAAGTGTAGTATTATTCTTTACATTATCAAACCCCTTTTATAATCTTTTTTTCTATTTCCAATTTTATCCTTCTTAAAAATTATTAATAGGGCAAATTAAAAATAACAATTACATCTAAGATATATAATTAGTACAAAAACTCTAATTTTTATTCTACATTATAAAACTTTATTTTAAATTAATTTTTTTTTAATGCAACTTTATCAATTTTGGTTTAACTTGCTTTCTTTCTTTTTTTATTTTTTTATTGCTAGAACAAAATAAATATGTTCATTCACCCGATAATAGTATTTGTCGATGAATAACTTAAAATCGTTTTGTGTGACTTAGTATGTTAAATTTTTTCAAAACCACTTATAGTGTTGAATGAAAAATATTTGATAGTTGTATCTCGTTTAATCCCAAAACAAGATTTTATAAAACAAAAAATAAGTGATTGTTATTTAAATCCATAAAAAAAATAAAGATTAATAAAATATGAGATAGTTACTTGAAATTTTAATAAAAAAGGATTGCTTGGAAACATAGGGGGTTTATTTAGATATTTTAATACTTTTAAAAATTATAATCGAGTTTTTTTAGACATGAGATTAAACAAGATAAAATATAGGGGACAAATAGTATCACTCAAATTAAATTGGAGGGTATTTTTATGAAATTTATGGGTCCTATCAAAATAATAGTTAAATTAAAACTTATGAAGAGAGACCCAATGGTTAATAAAAGGCCAAAATGAAGCAAGCCCAAGGGCCAAGTTGTGGCTAAGGAATTAGAGCCTAGTTAGGGGGTGCAAGACTCCGAAACGAAATGATGGTCTCAGCAGGCCATAAAAATGGTATTAAAAATGTGGTTTTCTAGGATCCCGCTGTTTGTGCCACTTGTCAAAGTTTGATCACTAATCCTTAAGCAAAACTGACGTCAGAAATGAGAAAACCACTTAGGGGCACAAAGACTTGTCAACGTTAAATGTGGGGAAAAATGGGCAAAATTCAAAGGAGAGGTTGTACAACAACTTACAAGCCGCCTTACAACCACTTTGTACGCACATACATCACATGGTCGCCTCCTAGACCGCAGGGCTGTCACCTAGCAGCCACATAAGCCGCATGACAACCGACTAGTACCCACCACACGAAGGTTGAATGCAAACAAAGCGACATATAGCAAGTCCTAAACAAGGTATAAATTAAGAATGGTGTTACATATACAAATTACGTATACAAAACTCTTATATACCAATTGATGTAACACAAATATTTTATTGCCACATCATTCATATATATTAATTAGTATTTATTATGTTGATTTTGTATACAAATTTATCAATTCACTTTAAAGTACATCAGTTTGTCCGAAAAAAATTGTATAAGAAGTTTGTACACCTATTATTATTTATAAATTAATGCAACGAGGGAGAGAGAGACTGTAATGAATTCTTTTTTTGTAATTTGGTAATATTATACGAGGTGCGTTTGTTTAGATATTTGGAGTAGTATTTTTGAAATATTATTGTTAGGTAGAGTTGGGTGGTTATTACGAGGTAAAATTTGAAAATTAAAAATAGTTGAATAATTTAGTATAGGATTTTGAGAATAGGGAAATAAATATGTATTTTGATTTGGAATGCGAATATGATAGGGAAACAAACACGTATTTTAGTTATTTGGAGTAGTATTTTTGAAATATTATTATTAGGTAGAGTTGAATGGTTATTACGAGGTAGGATTTGAAAATTAAAAATAGTTGAATAATTTGGAGTAGTATTTTGAGAATAGGGAAACAAATGTGCATTTTGATTTAGAATACGAATAGAATATTTAAACAAACGCACCCGTAATTGCTTAAAAGGAATTAAGGATGAAGATAGGTTAGGTCTCGAATGGGTATACATAGTGTCACAACCTTATTACATAACATCGAGACAAGAGCCGCAAGTGTGGAGAGTGTAAGAGGTTAAAACGTTTCGAGAAGCATTCACGTGGGGTCTAACAGTTGAGGCATCAAGTATGTTTCCTTCTAGCACATTGACAATGCTTCATAAGACTCTTAGGAAGGAGGTGCTCTATAAAAGGGAGTGTAGGAGCCGTAAGGAGTTGTTTCCTCATAGTCGACGATGAAGAAGGGATTAGGTCTATCCCTGCAAAAATTGGTCGAGAGCTGGAGCCGCTTCCCTAATGAGTCCATGGCAAGACGAAACTGGTAGACTTCAAAATGGTGAATGGCGTACATGTAAGCTTACTCTAATGTAGAAAATATATTATTAGAATTCTTTAGGAAAAAAAATTATATTATTTCCTTATGTTTAGACTTTTCTATTCCTAAATTCATAATTTAATTTAGTAGTTCTAATAAAATTAGATTTCTTGTTTTAGATGTTTTCCATATTAAAATAAGATTTGTTTTAATTTTAGGTTTATTGCCTTCCTAACTAGTTACGGTTAATTCTAGTATAAATAAAGGTTTTTGTAGCCTCTTTGGTAGAAAATTAATAGCTTTTTGTGGTTATTTCAATTAATCCAATATCCAAATCTTGATACAATTCGGTGGTGGTTATCGTATCGGTTTCCTACATTCAGTCATCTCTTGATTGTTTTGGCATCATTTGGTATTAAAGTTTCAGGTTTGTTATCGATGGTTGAACAATATTGTGGTTAAGGTCGGTGAGGTCACGGTAGGGGTAGTGGAGTGGCTCCTAGGAAAGACGCTACTGATTATCAACATGACCACCAAGATGTAGAGATTGACAATTTGAGGAGGCAAGTTCAAGATCTACAATGACAGCTTGTGCAATTCGAGATCCCAACAGACGAAGAGGAGTTTGAGAATATTGTTGATGATGAAATTGTAGTTAGCGACGATGATTACTTCAATGATTATTTTGATGATCATGATTGTTTTGTCTGATTTTTCCCTCAAGCTCGGGGAATTGTGAGGTTATAGCTTGATCCAGAACCAGCTCGACTCAACTGATTGTCGGACCTAGCATAAGCTCGTCGAGTTGTAGCTCGACCTAGCATAAGCTAGTTGCGACCAATCCTTATAGTTGTTCAACCAATTCATAGACAACTTCAGATCTTAGGTATCTTGGAAAGGATTAGATCGACAACAATCTTTGCGCAATCATAGTGCTCAATCGCGAGAATATCGGAGTTGCATTTCAAACTTAATTGTAATGTCTTTATTTTCGCTCTTTCCTTTGTACAAAATCTATATATAAACCCCTTCAACGATGAGAAAGGGGTTAGCAAATTATTCTAGGATTGTCATTATAAGCTCTCACAGCAAATACAAAAACAGTGGATGTAGGTTCAAGAGCATAACTGGCCGAACCACTTTAAAAACTTTCTTGTCATTTACTTTACTGCATTTTCCGTTTATTCATTGCTGGTTACCCGTAATCACGCAAACATCAGTTTCGATCCTGTCAAGAACTCAAGGTTGATCGGATCGCTCTAGTTGGTGTATTCTTGCATCAATATTTTGACGCTAGAAGGAGGGCTTCCGCCAAAATCTCAGAATTTATGGCAAACAACCCCAGTGATCTAATCACTCAAGGCCCAAAATGGTGGGTACAAGATCGAAAGCCACCACCGAAAACCATGACAACGTGGAAACCACCCACCAGGAGGTGCAACAAGACGCCGCTGGGTATCGACCACCAGTGTCGCCAGGTCAACAGGCTGTGAATAACCAAGGGGTAGGGACGTTGAATCCAGAGAACAATGGTTGCACAAGCGATGCAATAGAACGTGGCTGAGTTAAGAAATCAACAACCAACTGCCCAGGACCTTGACCAGCCATGCTTCACAGATATCAGCCCGACATGTCAGAATTCAATCGACGATCATTCTGGTTCATTGGCAACGAGGGGCAACTGACATCTCCCACGTCACAAAGTCCATTCTGTTCACGAACATGAGTCCCGCAGGCAAACTAACCTTGGGAGGCGACCAAGAAAAAGACTAATGAGGGAAAATGAAGGTAATGGTCGCCCACAGGACACTCGACCTGCCCAGCGGTATCCTTAGCATCAGCGTGCTAGTTTTAACCCACGCCCGAGGTAGGCTCAAACCTTGCAAGGTCGCAAGGCGAGTCATGTGCGCCAACTGGCAATGATAGATATTTCGGTTATAACCAACATCACGAGTAACGCATTGACGAACATGATAGCACCTACTAGCCCAACCATCATGACCCAACCTCGTGCATCAATGCGCATAATGGAAGGGGCTCACCAGTAACATATTTGCAAACTCACTTGCTCGAGGTAAGGCTGAATAGAGCCAGCCAAGGCAATCTTCATAACGAAGACTTAGATCGGGTATAGAAAATGCTCGACGATCTAAAAGCCAGCTAGAATAATGCAATGGAAGAAATAGTGAGCTCTCCCTTTATAGAGGAAGCTCCCTAGGCCCCGCCTCCCTAGGGATTCAAGGTGCCAGAAAGTAAGTTCGTTGGGAAATGAGATCTTAGAGACCACCTCGACACTTTCAACAACCTGATGGAGTTGCATTAGGTTTGTGAATTGGCAAAGTGCCATTGCTTTGTGATCACACTGGTAAGGGATGCCAAAAGGTGGTATAAAAGACTCAAGGCGAACTCCATTAGTTTTTGGCAACAATTCTCCTCATTGTACTTGCAACAATTCCAAGTGAGGAGACAATTCGCAAGGTCGCTTAGCTACTTGAGCAACATTCGTCAGGAGAGAGATGAAACACTGACCTTGTATTTGACGAGTTTCTAGAATGAGCAAGCAAAGGTTGTAGATGCACCTGAAGAATCAATCCAGACTTTGCTAATTGTGGGCATCAGGTCACAAACGGAGTTGTGGAAAGAGCTCTAAAGTGAAGATTATGTGAGCATGGCAAAGTTTTACTAGATGGCAGCTAAGCATCAATGAGTAGAAAGCTCACTATCTGCACTAGCCAAAAGCTCGCCACGAAGAGCCCCAGACAGGCGACAAGATCGCCTATTAGATAAACAAAGGGGCCAAGACCGTAATGATCGGGACAAAAACAGGTTCCACAAAAGGCAATAGACGGAAAATCATGGGGAAAGGCAGCATTTCCTACGATATGCAAAATACACCCCCCCTCACACAAGAATAACTCAAATATATGAAGTCTCTCGTGAAGCTAAGAGACTGCTCGCTCTAGAAAGAATGAGGGGGCTTCGGGCAGAAGAGATCAGAAAAAATATTGTCGATACCATTGGGACATTGTGTCGGGCTTCAAAGGACGCCATCGAGGATCTGATCTAGAGGGGCCACTTAAAAGAATTTATTAAGGAGGCACCATCTCGCGAAAGTACTGGCAAGAAGAATAACCTGATCCAATAAGCCACGACCAACGCCAACAATGAAGTCCTGGTAGGCATGATCTACGGGGTTCCCAACATTGCAAGGAGCTCAAGGTGCTCTCACGAGTAATATGCTAGAGAGACTAGAACAACCTCGGTCCCCCAAGTAATGAGCTGTGAATAGAAGCTACCGAAGCAACCCAGATAAGAGAGTGAGGTGATAAGATTCACAGTGGAAGAATGTGAAGAATCTCCTTGCCATAATCAAGATTCACAGTGGAAAAGTACTAAGGGTGATGATCGATAATGGAAGTGCAACGAACATCATTTTCTTGGAAGTTTTTCGAGAAACGAGATTCACCGAGAGAGACTTGAGGGCGTGCCCATCGCTGCTCTATGGATTCACCAGGGATAGCCTGCTCCCCAAGGGAACGATTGACCTGCTCAGGACTTTAGGGGTAGAACCCAAAATCAGGACGGTGATGGCATAATTCTTAGTGGTGGACTACCTGACCACATACAATGTCATCCACAAAAGACCGATCTTGGATGATCTGAGTGCAGTCACTTTAGTGTGCTGCCAAGCAATGAGGTTCTCGACTCTAGGCAGGGTCGCGACGATCAGAAGCTGTAGAAAAGAATCTTGGGAATGTTACAATCGGGCCATTACTACTACACTAAAATGGCTGCTCCTGAGAACCATGGTCATTACAAAGTCTGAGCCAAACCTCAAACCTCTTAAGGATACATAGATCCTCGCACCCATAAAGAAAAGCCCACAGTAGGGCCGATAGAAGAGCTACAAGAAATAGTTGTTAGCGAAAAAGACCAAATTCACGTGTTAAAATTTGGTAGCAGTCTGGGCAAAGAAATGGCAGATAATCTAGTGGCGTTTCTAACAATGTTCTGAAAACGAGACTGGGAGTCGACTCAGCCAAATGCCTGGTTCCCGGTTCGAACGGTTGGACCGGTTCGACCGTGACATCAGCATGTTGACGTTAACAAAAATGCAAAAAAGGAAAAAAAATCTAGGTTTTCATCTAACTAAAATTTAAAAACCATCAAACCAACCCTGCAATAATAATAAAAATTAAAACCATCAAAGTTTGATAGTTAATGTTTACAAATTCAATCCTCAAGTCTAAACTCTAAACTCTAAAGTTTCAAACATCATTAAAGGCATTACAAAGTAATATCAAATATGAATCCACCAACAGCCAACCATCAAAATTACAAAATATCAAAATACCAATCCACCAACCAACATACAAAATTACACAATATCAATCAATCCATTCCACCAACCCAACCATAAACAAATTCAGTAGCAGCTCACGGTAAGTGAAGGGAAAAAGGAGAAACCAAACAGATTCTTCAACGGTTCAACCCATCCTAAATTGATTATCCACATCATCATCCGAGTCATCATCATTATCATCACCATCAACTACAAATTTAGCAAAAATTAAAAACATAAGTTAAAACTTATAATGTACATTGTTTTTTGATATTATAAATTAAAATAGTTACCAAGTTGGTTAAAAGTTGGAAAACAATCTGCTGAATCATAATAGGGTTGATCACCAACACCGATAGGAATAGATCCTTCTTCGTAAAGTGCTTGCTCCAATTCATCTAAATTGAATTCATCACCCTCCTGTTCATCATCAACAATCGAAAATTCTGTTCTGTCAATGCTTTCATAATCGATAGTATCACAACTGCTTTTCTTGTAACACATCCTGAAAGACATGCCAAATAAAAATATCAATAAAAATACGAGATAATAAAAATATTAAAATTGCCAATGCTTTATACCTATTTTTCAAACGCAAGTTATAATGGATAAAAACCAAATCATTCAACCGTTGATGCTCCAATCTATTCCTTTTTTTTGTATGGATGCATTCGAAAATACTCCAATTTCGCTCACATCCCGAAGAGGTTGAAGTTTGGCTCAGAATTTTAATTGCAAACTGTTGTAACTGTGGAGTACTATACCCATATGTCTTCCACCATTCATCTAATTGAAAGTTAAAGTGTTAACCATATGAAATAATTAAATAAACAAATTCATAACTTAGAAATTGGACTTAAAATTGAGAAATTTAATAAGTATCACATACCAGGTCGTGTGGTTTTGCAAGTTTGAAGGGCAAGCTCACGAGAAAAGCTTTCCTTGCGATCTCGATATATTCTACTTTCGTCCACTAACTTTGTCTTGTTCAACTTGAATGCATTTGCTTTATTGTCGACAACATCAAGGAAACCACGCATAACCTCTGGTTTCTTGCAGAAAGTTGCACGATCATACTGAAAAGCTGGATTCAAATAATAAGCAGCGGCATGAATGTCGCGGCGCAAAAGCATATCCCACCGCAGCTTAATAATTTCGGTATAAGGCTTGTACAATGTCTTTTTCTTTTTAAAGAACTTCTTGATCGCTTTTTTGCCTTTATACATGCCATCATATACATATCATATTGTAGGTCTCTCATTTGAGTCTATAATCCGCAACAAACGCATCAAAGGAGCCACAATTTTGGAAACGTAACCCATGTCATCCCAAAATTCATTATCTAGAATTATGGGAATAACATTCTTGGCTTTACTACTTCTGGCATATCGAGAGTCCACAAAAAACCTATCAGTCACCATAGCTTGCAAGTCATGTTTGTGCTCATGTAGACTTCTTAATGTAATGAAAGTAGTAGCAAACCGAGTTGCACCCGGTCGTATGATTTCTTTCCAACCCTATTCAAGTGATACATACATAATAGATGTTAGTAAATTATTACAAAATGTTTATTATGTAATAAATTGACAAAAACATGAGTTAAAGGTTTATAAGCTATTACCTCTCTTTTCCTCAACCAAGCTATCAAAATTGTGTGATTATACACTGTTAGAGTAGATGCCCTAGAGCCAATCAATTATTGTAGAATTGACTCTTTGTAATAATGTTCATTAATCAATAAAAGGCATTTTATTCTATATCGCGTAAATCATTATTATTACAATATGTTTTGATATATGTCCTTAGAATGGTAGAACCGTGACGAGGGTATCAAGAGTTTCAAATCTTGATAGTGAGAACCCTATGAGCACATATGGTGGCCATTCTAGAAACGTCCGTAGCCCAAGTATTATTCTGAAGTAAGGGCACAGATAATACGGTAAGGCTATCATAGTGTTGAACGACCCTGTCGAAAGGCAGTGACTGATCTCACTTGTCAAGGTTGTTTGGTGACAACCTGGTGCAACACATGGGTGTTTGTTGTAGGCGATTACACCACAGCAAGTTCACTGGACTGACCCACCAGAGGATTCCATATGGATGGTAACCCCAGTGTCTATGGAACAAATCCTCTAACGAATGGTGGTGCATGTGATCCTTAGACTTGAGATCACCGGAGCGCCTTGTGCACCGATTGGTGTAGTTTGACACTAGCCTAACGCAGTTCTTTTCAGAGCTGTCAATACGGTGGTGATTGGCTGCATCAAGGAGTGTATCAAGACTATGGTGGATTGACAGAGGATTTATCACTCCCGGGTACGGGAGAAAGTTATCTCACGGCGCAATTCAGTATATGGCAATGACACTAAAACTGTGGCCACAGTGGGATTGAGTTGTTGCTCTATCCAGTTTATAATACGGGTCATTGGTCCAGAAACTGAATACATAATATCGAGAGTAACCGAAGGTTGACACTATTTCTATGCCTTCGTCTCGTCGAGATAACGTATGATGAAAGGATCGAATTGTACGGTAACCATATCGTTGACAGGTAGCTACTTTGCTGAATCCGAATCTATCGGGTGGCCATGATGCCTTGCTAGGGGCCAATCTTGGTCTGTGTATTAGTGAGACGATTAATTGGTGTTAATCGTGATACTATACACTGCCGGTATGATGAGGAGCCTATGGGTCACACACATAGAAGATAATTTAAGATCCAAGAAGAAAGAAGGGCGTTTTCGTCTTTTAAGGCGAAAGGGTATTTTGGTAATTTCACAGTGCAATTAAATTTGCTTAGGTCGTAGCCTTTATTTAATTTGTTAGAAAAATTAAATTAAGTGAAATTACGTTTAAATGTGTGTTCGCACATATTTAAATATATTATAATTATTGTTAAATGTTAATATATATTAATTGATTTTAATTGAGATAATGATGGAAAATAAAATAAATCAAATTGGGAGTGTTTGGCAACATGGGGCGTTTGGGTTGGAGCCCAAGCCTATTTCGTATGGGATTAGGGCAACTTGATTATTTTACTATAAAAAGAAAAGTGTGTGTTAATTAATTAGGAGAATTGATTTTTTTTTAAAAACAAAACACACAGCCCCCATTTGACACTCCCACGCCAGAAACCTTTCTTTGGCCTAAATCAATTCAATTTGATTTCTTTTCTTCTTAATCTTGAAGCCAAAGAGGATTTAGCAAATACCTCTTTGGTTCTTTTGAGATTGTCTTCGTGTGGACTACGTGGGTTCGATCCTACACTTGGATCGGTAGCAAAATGTTCAAAGACAATCGTGGTGGACCCTCCAAACGTGCGTATGGTTTCTAAACACAGATTTTTAATTTCTGCAGATTCTTGTTTTAATATGAATTGTAAAATTATACCCTTGATCTTGGCTCATGTAAACGATCCTGTTATATTAATTTTTTTTTTGTTTTCGCTGCGTATACGGGACCGTTTACTAACATACACAAACTTGGTTACTTTAGAAGCACGTTTTGCAAGATGCACTATGTGGTCCAACTCAGATATATCTTTCAAAATTAAATTTAAGCAATGTGCTGCATAGGGCGACGAAGTAATATTCTCATACTTCTCTGACAACATTCTTCTAGCAGCTTTAAAATTTGCTCCATTATCTGTGACAACATGGACAATATTGTTTGGTCCAACCCATAAAGCCATTTCCTTAAACAACTTGAACAATGTAAAGGCATCCTTTACAACATCTGAAGCCTCCACTGATTTTATAAAGTAAACACCTTTAGGAGAGTATATGAGAAAATTAATCAATGATCTATGGCAAGTATTAGTCCAACCATAAACCATTAATGTACATCCAACCTCTTGCCAAATACTCTTATAATTGTCAACAATTAATTGGACTTCCTTCTTAGCATCTCTCAATAAATTCACACGCATAGCATCGTAAGTAGGTTGTTTATACCCAGGGCCAATTGCAGCTACAGCATCCAACATAGGCTGAAAATAAATTGAATTTAAAGCATTCATCGGGATGCAAGCATTATAAAAGAATCGTGCAACACACATGTCTGCTCTCCACTTTGCATCTTTTCTAGCCAAAACACTCTTAATTGAAGGCTGAGACCCATAAGTAGTTCGTGGAGCAAAATAATTACTAACCCCCGTAGTTTTCTTTCTCTTACTGCTCGTAAATTGTTTTTTACCGCCACTACTACCACCTTCATTCATGGTCATTTGTGATGGGAAAACCTCTTCATTTTCTTCATCTAACTTATCACCCTCAAATTCATGTACTGTAGCACCAAAAGGAGTTGCATGCTTCCGAAAATCTTCTTTTTCCTTATTCTTTACTCCTATTTCTTTTAGTGATTCATTCATATTGAATTTAACATCAAATGGAACCTTCGGGCACTTTCCAATATCCCTTTTTACTCCTGCTAGGTGTTGCTTCATTATGAAAATACCACCACCTCTAGTAACCTTGCCACAATGAAGACAAGATAATATTTTTGTTCCATCTTTATCAACACTCTCAAGAACATGTCCCCATGCTATATCGGTCTTTCCTCGAAAAGATTGCGAGAAATGGACGCGGCTGATGAGTTATGTGCAGACGAAGATGATGCCATTATCTCCCTTGGCAAGTGGCAACCAACAATCAATTTGTTATAATTTATAAGATATAACTTTAAATCAATTTGTTTTTCAATCAAGAGCATTCATGCTACTAAATGGAAGAACCAAGCAAATTGATAAGTCAAAACCCAAAACCAAAATGCTAGAAATAATAAAACCTGGATGCTTATATTTATTATTAGTCCATAACAGATGAAGATTGTTTTATTCTATGCATGATTAAAACTTTCCCAAGCAACAAACCTTTTTTTCCAATTTGAATTATGAAAATCAATAATAATATTTCTCCACAAAAATAGTTGCTAACATCCAATTTAGCTCTGTTATGATAATCCCAATCAATACCTGTGTTATTATCACAATTCACAACATGAATAAACTCCCCCTTTCAATTACTCTTTACTGTAATAAACTAATAATAAAGCTTCACGGTGCAAGCAACTTTCACAGTTTCACCATCAATTTCTAATTTCCCATGAGAAATTGACAGATTCAGTGATTCACATTTCATAATTTCACGTCACAATAAGTCAATAATACAATATCATGAATCAATTCAAAACCAAAAACAAGGGGCGAATTTACATAATCTACGAGTGTAAATTGTAAAACACGTAGGTTGGCCACATGAACAAACAAAAAAACAGAACCAAATCTCCAAAAAGTCTAAGCAAAATTACCAGCATTATAAAACAAGTTGGCCACCTAGATAGACAACAAGAAGATAATAAAATCTACAGATTCTACACATCATAAATCCAAAAGCCAGCCACTAACATGGTTCATAACTCTGTACATAAAGCCATCAATACAAATATACAATATCATGAATCATGATATGAAATAGAAGACAGAGAAAGATAGGATGACTCTTAGTCTCTTATAGTAGTTTGTTACTTGGTTGACGGCAAACGGCAGCTCGCAGACGGCAGCAGATGTGAAGGTTGAAATCTGAACTGAAGTGACTAATTCTGCAGACCAGCAACGACAAGCAAGAAGCAGGCTTTTATATGGCGACGGTGATGATTGAAGAGATTGAACCATTGAAGACTTGAAGTTGAAGAATGAAGACTTGCAACAGACTAGCCATGGCAAGGAAGAAGCACTGAAGTAGAGTAGCAGACCGAAGACTTGAAGAGTGAAGACTTGAAGGCTAAAGACTTAAAGGCTGAACCGTTGAAGCTGAAGCTTGAAGGAGATCCGAGATCGTGAATGGAGGATAAGAGGAGGAGGACTGGACTGGAGAGTGGAGATCGCGAATGGCAAAGTAGCAAACCAAAATGAAAAAGGCAAAAAGGAAATTTTTCAAAGTGGCAGACAACTTAGTAGCTCACAGCTTAACGCAAAAAGCAAATTGAAAATGTATTAAAAATTGTGGGGGTTTGACATTTGACTTTGTGTTTGTGGATTTTAATTTTTTATTTTATTTCATGTGATTAAACCGAATTAGGTGTGGACCGGATTTCCTTGTTATACCGGTTGGACCGTCAGTTTGCTACAGTGCGACAGTCCGACCATGGTTTGAAACGGTTTGAAGCAAAATATCGGTTTTTTATTCTTTTTAAACCGAAAATATAAGTGAAACCCGGTTAGACTGGTTCGACCGCCCGGTCCGGTCCGGGTTTCAGAACATTAGTTTCTAAAGAAAAATCTCGACGTGTTCGCATGGGTACACTTTGATATGGTGGGGATCAACCCCGAGGTAATGTGCTACATATTGAATGTCAACCTAGCAGCTTGGCCAATCAGACAAAAAAGAAGATCTATGGATGCAGAGTGCTTTAAAGTGCTCAAGGATGAAGTTAACAAACTCTTGAACATCAACTTCATCAAGGAAGTGAAATACCCGGACTAGCTCACCAACCCAGTCTTGGTAAAAAAGTCGAATGACAAGTGGCAGACTTGCGTCAACTTTACAAACTTGAACAAAGCTTGTCCCGAAGACAGCCTTCCGTTTTCTCGGATCAACCAATTAGTGGATGCGATAGCCGGGAACCCATTACTCAGCTTTATGGATGCCTGCTTGGGATATAACCAAATCTCGATGTATCAGCCCGATGAAGAACATACCTCATTTATTATTGACCAGGGTATTGACTGTTACAAGGTTATGCCGTTTGGCTTGAAGAATGCTGGGGCGACTTACCAGTATTTGGTGAACAAGATGTCCGCCGAGCAAATCGGCAAAACAATGGAGGTGTATATCAACGACATGCTTGTCAAATCAAAGGTCGCCGAAAGTTACGTTGAGCACTTGGGAAAAATGTTCGACATCCTCATAAAATATAGAATGAGGCTCAACCCTCTAAAGTGCTCTTTCAGAGTAAGCTAAGGAAAGTTTTTGGGCTTCTTGGTAAATCAACGAGGTGTCAAAGCCAACCCAGAAAAGATTCAAGCTCTCATGGACATGAAAAGCCTGACCAGCATAAGACAGGTTCGGAGTTTGATACGGCGTGTGGCCATGCTCAGCAGATTTGTTTCATGAGCCACAGATAGGTGCCTACCATTCTTGGAGATCCTAAAGGGAAAAAAGGGTTTCAAATAGACAGAGGAGTGCGAGAAAGCATTCCAGGAATTGAAGAAGCATCAAGGGCATCCTCATTTGTTATTAAAGCCCGTCTAGGGCGAGCCGCTACTACTATATTTATTGGTATCTAAGTTCGCGATTAGGACAGCTTTGGTACTCGAAGAAAGGGGAGTGCAGTGGCCGGTGTACTATGTGAGCAAGAGGTTCCTCAACGTTGAGACAAGATACCCCGAAATGGAGAAGCTTGCCTATGTCCTTGTCATCGCCGCTCGGAAGTTGTGACCTTATTTCCAGGCACAGTCCATACATATGCTAACAAACTTTTCATTGAGGAAAATAATGCAGAAGCTCAAGGTATCGGGCAGATTGATCTAGTAGATGATGGAGATAAGTCAGCATGATATCAAGTACATCTCCAGAACAATAATAAAAGGTTAGGCTTTTGGCAGACTTTATTTCAAAGTTTTCTTATCAGCCTGAAGGAGAAGTAAGCCAGCCATAGGCAAGCACCTCAGAGGTAAGCGAACAACGAAAACCAAGGCTTGACAATTTATGGCAGTGGACTCTGTATGTAGATGGGTCCTCAAATGAGAAGGGGGTAGAAGCTAGGCTTTTCCTTGAAAGTCTCTAAGGGAGCCTGATCAGAGCTACAATTAGATTTGGGTTTGCTGCCTCTAACAACAAGGCAAAGTAGAAGCAATAATCCCAGGGATCCGCCTCGCTAAGGAAATGAGGGTAGAGTCCATCAAGATTTATAGCGACTCCTCAGCTTGTAGTCCATTAGATTACCGGGGAATATCAAGCAAAAGAAGACTGAATGGCATTCTACCTCCAATAGGTGAAATCCAAGCTCGAGCAGTTCAAATCTTTCACTATTCATCAAATCCCGAGGGAGAAGAGTTCAGTGGCCGATGCTCTAGCTCACCTAGCTTTTGCAATGAGTCAAGAGAAGACTAATTCAATACCTGTTAAATTCCTCCCAAGTCTAAGTATCCTCGTTCCACAAGAACTAGTCTTAGTAACAGGGTAGAGATACAGCTGGATGGATGTAATAATCGCCTACCTAAAAGACGGAATAGTGCCTGAAGGAAGAAATGAAGCCAAAACACTCCGAGCAAAATCAGCTCGATACACGCTCATCAATGACAGACTGTATAAGCGTGGGTACAATTCACCGCTCCTATAATGTGTTGACCATGAAGACGTGGACTATGTTCTGAGAGAGATCTACGAAGGCATCTATGGGAGCCATGCAAGGGGCAGATCTCTAGCATACAAAGTGCTTTGCCAAGGCTACTATTGGCCAGTAGTTTTTGACGATACAATAGACTATATGCGTAGATGCGACAAATGCCAGAGATTTGTAAATGTTCTGTGAGCTCCACCTCAAGAGTTAACCACCTTGACGAGTCCTTGGCCATTTGCAATTTAGGGGATTGATTTGATCGACCCTTTCCCTCAAGGAAAAGGAGATTAAGTTCGCAGTGGGCATAGTAGATTACTTCACTAAGTGGGCAGAAGCTAAGCCTTTAGCTACCATCACGTCGAACAAGTTGAAAGATTTCATCTACAAAAACATCATTCGTAGATTCAGAATCCCCCACACAATATCGACAATGGAAAATAGTTCGACAGTGAGGACTTCAGATCTTTCTGTGAACAACTTGGTATTAAGAAGAGCTTTGCTACTGTTTATTGGCCTCAAGCTAACGGTCAAGTAGAGACTGTGAACAAAGTGATCAAGCACACCATTAAAAAGAAGCTCGATGCCTTAAAGGGAAGATGAGTTGAGGAATTGCCCAAGGCCTTATGGTCTTACAAAATGACAACCAAAAGTTTGACGAGAGAAACTCGATTCTTTCTACCATATGAGTGTGAAACAATGACCCTAGTTGAAGTGGGGATTAGTTTATTCCGGAACGAAGTCTTTAACAAAGATCTTCTTTGCTTGAGACTAGACCTAATCAAGGAACATCGAGCCAAGTCTCAGTTAAGGCTTGTCTCGTACCAATAGCAAGCCAGACGATACTTCAATGCCAAAGTCAAGAATAGAGACTTTAAAGTGGGCGAGCTAGTCCTTAGAAAGGCTGTTCAGGGTACACAAAACTCGAATTTGGGGGCACTTAGGTCTAAATGGGAAGGTCCATTTAGGATCTCCGAAAAGCTCGCACCAAGAACCTTCCGCCTGGAGTGCCTCAATGGCAAAGCCATACTATGAGCATGGAACACCGGGCATATGCAAAGGTATTACCAATAAGTAGCTTGAGTTCCAATCATGTTTTATTTTCTCCCCTATATTCATTGTAAGGTCGCTTATGGCCAAAATATTATCAATAAAAATAGGTATTATTCATGAACTTTACTTTGTTTGTTATTTTATGTTTATCAGTATCTTGTTCGTAATTTATTATCTTTTGTTTCAAAAATCACGACCTACACGATCACATCAAAAAACTCAGAGTCAAGAGTTCAAAAAAAGGCAACTTATCTCGATAAGCCACACCAAAATCCAACTCATTATGGGTGAAATTCCCCAGATCGACGAAGTTACACTTGGAAAAAGTCAAGTAAAACACGTCGAAGGAAAATCGATCATAAGCCAACAACTAAAACTCAAGACAAGCAGCTAGTCTAAACTCAGAGCTGTCGCACATAATTTTCTCAAGTATATTCAAAAAGTTCCTCAAGAAGTGAGCTACGCATAACTTGGAACAACTTCGAAACGACTTTGCAGAAATTAAAAATTGCTCAACAAATATATGCAAAAAATGTCTTTCATTGATTGTAAAGTTTGGTTACAATAAAAAAATGTCTTTCATTGATTGTAAGCCTGCGGAAGAAAGGAAAAGTCGATCGAGGGATGAGCTTCCCACAACTTCTACACAAGGAAGACCGACATCTCCCAAGCTTTATTCGTGACGGTTGCGTTCAACTCCTCGACTTCGAACCTAAGCAGCTCAGTTTTGGCCTCGACCTTTTGTCGACCCTCCGCCTCCTAGGCAAGATCGAGTGAGACCTGTTTAAACTTTGCCTCCCAATTCGAGGCAATTTTTTGAGTTGATGTGAGCTCGAAGTTTACCTTATTCTTAGCACCTCGCTGCTGTGCCAAACGCTTCTTAGCCTCGACCGCCTTAGCTTTGGCCTTTGCTTGAGCGGCCTCAATCGCTTCAACTTTGTCAAGGAATTCCCTTTCCTTGACCCTGAAGGCCACCATTTCCTATTTAAGCCGCTCAAGCTTGGCCTGTTTCGAGTCATTCTCTTTCTCTGCCACCTCGGCCCTAACCAAAGCATCCTCCTTGAGCATCTTCGCTTCTTGCCACCCCTGGTGAGTGCCCATCAATGTTGGGTAATACTCATCATAGAGAAGCCTGCTCGCCACGTAAGCCTAATAAAGAAAAAATGAAAGTCAGTGACAAATAAAGAAAAATGTATATAAAACAGGAAGAAGGGAGAGAACTACTGATACCTTTGTCATGTGGTTGCATACCTAAGCCAGCAGCTGTGGAGTAGACGAATCCCTAATGCCCGCATAGGTCCACGAGGTGATGGCGTCCCTGACCACCGAGGCCCCGATACTGATGTGTTCAGGGAGTTGGTGGATTATTGCGTCAAGCGCAGCTCGAGTTGCCTTGTTTATAATTTTGCTTCCTGCGGAGGCAAGTTTGATTTGCTTCCCACGAGAATGACAACTTCACCCATGGGAGCGACTTCTTCTTGGCCAAGTTCTTGTGATAATCCGAGAATTATAATAGTTTATTTAAGCTTTTAGGCCGGATTTTAGATAATTCTTAGTCTATTTTGCCTGAATTGATACTTAATTCCTTACTTTTCGTGTTTCAGGGTAAAAATGGAAATTTTGAGCGAAAAAAGGTAGATTTGGAGTTTTTGGACTCAGAAGCATGCGGAGGGCAATTCTGGAATTTCAGAATTCTTCAGGAAGCTTCGCCGCGGCGAAATGGGCCAGTGACGCACCAGATTCAGCCTCTTTCTTTGCCGCGGCGAGATTCCTTCTTCGCCACGGCGAAGTCTGCGTACTCCACTTTTTTGTAAAACGCACAGTTTCATGTTTAGGCTAAGTTGTATTATTTTGGGCGAGGTATAAAAGAGAGACTTAGTCTATTTGTCTAGGGCTTTCGTGGAGTGATTGAGAGAGTTTTTTTTACATTATTTTAGATTCATTTTTGAGTGATTTTGGATTAACAAGGTTGGAAGATTCGAGGAAACCAGTGGATTCATCAAATTGGGGAGATTCTTTTCCTTTTCTTTTGTATCCATTATGTTGAACCTGGAGTTTTTCATTTCTTTTAATTGTTTATTTGAATTAGCCATGAACTAACCTATTTTGGGTTAGGGTTTTGATGTAGTTCGGATTCTAATGGGATAGAAAGTTGATGATTATTAATTTCATATGATTTTACTTTGATTGTGTGATTATTCTGTATTTATTGGTTGTATGCGATGAACATGATGAGATCGAGAGATAATTTATGTTAAGCGTCTTGGGTAATCACCGTTGTATTATTGGATGCTAGAGATAGATTCAAGAACCAATGAAATCAATCTAGGATTCTTACGCTTAATGAACTTAGATTTATTAATCTTCATTTTGTTCGGTGCGGAAGGTTAATAGGGAAGAGTATGACAACATAGCCTGAGAAGGTATGTTGGACGCTATAGAGAGTTCAATTTACAATCAATGCATGAGAATGTGAATTTAGTTTAACTCTTAAAGTTTAACCCATAGAGTCCGAATGAAGTCAAAACCCTACCCGTTTGTTTGAATTGAATTTATCCCGTTTTAAATCTTGCTTTCATAGTTTAAGTTTAATTTAGTAAAATTTTGTTTTAATTATAGTTTAAATTGCTCCCTTTAATCCAAAAAGAAGTCGATTGCTTCAACTTGAGAACGTTAGGAAACTTAGTGCTTAGCAACAATCCTTGTGGGAACGATACTCACTCATCATTATATTACTTGTGCGACTAGTATACTTGCTACATATTGCATGTTGTAGGAAACACGCATCACCTTGGCCGTAGACTTCTTTTTGCCGCTAGTTTGCCCTATAACCTCCTTACTTGAGCCTCCAGTTAACTTGGATGTCTTCTTCGTCGGGCTCTTTTAGAGCTCGCGCGCACTTTTCTCCCTGGCTGCATTGGAGGTAGTCGCGAGCTTCTTAACACTTGGGCCTTCCCCAAGCTCGCCCCCACTATGCTTAAGGGTTGGGCGCGAAGAACCCAGCCTGACCATCCCAACAACATTAGTAGGATGCTTCTTAATTGAAGTAACAAGTTGTTTCTTGGCAGCCCCGAACGCTACTGTTTTCTTTTTTCAAACCCTTTGGTTTGTCGATTTCTACGAAAGGAGAAGCAAACAACCAACGACCTAATAGACTGAAAAAGAAAAAGTGAGCAAGTAAACACTTACCTTTTTCGAGAATAGTGTTGAATGTGACTTTCTCTGCGCAAAAGCCGTGTGCCCTCAACTGAGGAAGCAAGATGATCTCGTTAACGTTGTCATCCCTTTCGAAGAGATTGCTGAAGCACTGAAGCTACTCTAAGCTCGCTGCGGGAAGAAAGTTTTGCTCGACGTTAACTGCAAAGCAAAGAAGTTTGGTTAGTTTGACCGTCGAGCTTGGAGACACTATTTGCACACACAACTATCGAAGTCTTACTAGCTTCTAAAGCAAAAACGCCGGTCTTTTTGGCCTCATAAAAGAAAAACTGAGAGTCCTTGTTCAGGACCTTCTTTGGAACGTCGACCAAACCGTTAAAATGTACCTTCCTCGCCTTGGAGAGGTAGTACATTTGGTTCTGACCTTTCTTTAACCTATAAAAATGGACAAGCTCTTCAATAGATGGCTCGCCCAATTCAGCTATTTGGTATGTTATGTACAGACCTACAATTATAATGTATGAATTCATGGACAACTGGAGAGGGATGATGTCGAACTGTCTCAAAATGCTATCAATGAAATGGTGGGTGGGGATAGACAACACACACCTTAGGAGGGACTCAAAAACTACCATGCAGCCTATGAGGGGATTCTTCCGAGAAAAGCCTCTTGGAACCCTCAAGTTGAGTTGAGGCGCATAAGTTTCAATTTATGCGCCTAAGATCCTTGGCATCAATCGAAGACTGTGGTTCCTTGCATGGCCTATGTGTTGGAGACTTCTTCAGCTGGGCAATCTCTGTAGAGGCATTGTTAAAAAAGCCTATTGCATCAAGGTCCAGGCTTTGTGCGACGACCTCCTTGGAAGCCTCGGGGACTATGCCCCCAAGAACTATCGAGTTCGCTGGGGAATCTGTTGCGAACCTACCCAGATTTCTCAATCACTCACACATACAATAGCTGATAACCGAAACAAACAGCAATTTATAGCAACCTCTAGAGTTCCAGAATAACATAAGAGAAGTATTTCATTGATAATTCTGTTTACACCACTCTAGACCATCTCTCAAATAAGAACTACTGGGTTTAATTAACTACACTGAAAATAAGAGAAACCAAGCTAGAACATNTGAAGGCAAGCATAATTTTCTGGAATATATTTTTCTGAATCAGTTAATTAATTGAGGAGATAATTAATTCCGTAGCAATGTTTTTTTCGTGCAGGGAGGGGGCCATACTGCTCCAGAGTACAAGCCTAAAGAATGTTTAGCCATGATCAGCAGGTGGCTAGCCTTATACCCTATGTGAACTATGTTTTATCCTATACACCAACTCAACAATTATATTTAGGCGTTTGATTTAGAGAATATTGTATTACTAAAAAATTATATTAATGAAAAGATAAATTACTTTGAAGATTATTGGGAATGTTATATTAAATATATTCGATTAGATTGGAATAAATTGATGGGTACAAATAACTAATATGTTTGGTTAAAAAGATTAAAAGAATTCTGAGAGAAATCTTTTACTGAATTGCCATTCTTTTTTAATATTATTATTATAATATGATTATTATTGTTAATAACTATATATGTGATGTTTGGAATCTTTCGATATGTATTTATTTCTTTAATTTAATCTTTTTTTTTTTTTTTTTTTTTTTTAAAGTATGCCTTAATATTTGTTGTTTAAGATTAATTACATGAAGGAACTAGCTATGGTTGTTGAAGAAATACAAAGATAAAGTGGAAAGATTCCAGAAGTGAATTTCTTCAATACTGATTGAGAATGAGTTTCTACTGCTTGTTTTTAATGTAAGTTCAGAGAAAGACCTTTTAAAATTCTTATTCTGAATCAGCTTAGTTGTTCATTCTGAATCAGCTCAGCTATAGCAATATTTTGCACACATTTTTCAGTCTGAAAAGAAAAATGAGATCCAATAACTTGTGTATTCGTAGAATGAGCGGCAAATGGTGAATTGCTAGTTTGCAATGCTCCATTATATGTAGAATTAAACTTGTGATAGCATTGAATTGTTGAGTGGCCAGGTTTGTTGCAGACTTGACAGATCAGTCTATTTCTGTTATTGTTCGGACATCTGCCCCTTCAATAAGGCATGAATCTAGGAGGTCTAGGACTGAAAATATTACCTCCAGTGGGTGAGTAAGGAAGCTGATTTGGAGTAGATGTGTAATTGGGGTTTGGCATAGTATACGGTTGTGAAAAATGGGGATTTCCGAGGGATATTAGTGAAGGGACAAAATTATGGAATACTGAAGGAGGTTTATTAGTGTCATGACTCTGTTGAGGACTGAAATTTCTTAAATTATGGAATACCAAGTAAGTGATCTTCCAGCTCGTGTGAACCTACTGCAAGCAGAACTTGAGAGCTCCAAAACCTATAGTTGTCACGAGTAAGCTGTTGCGAACCTACCCAGATTTCTCAATCACTCACACATACAATAGCTCATAACCGAAACAAACAGCAGTTTATAGCAACCTCTAGAGTTCCAAAATAACAGAAGAGAAGTATTTCATTGATAATTCAGTTTACACCACTCTAGATCATCTCTCAAATAAAAGAACTACTGGATTTAATTAACTACACTGAAAATAAGAGAAACCAAGCTAGAACATAATAGAAACCGATATGTTGGACTTCGAGGGCCAGCTACCTCCCCTTTTCCTCACTTCTTTCTCGATGCCTATTTACCCTTCTGCTGCTCCTTTTATTCATTTCTTCTACTAACAAAATTTACCCTTCCTCCAGTAATCTTTCACCACCTGTCCCACTACCTTCAATTCACACTTTAGTTGCTTCTTTTAATATTATTGATCCCCTGGTGCTCCTTCCCACGCTTCTTGTACACCCGCACTTCGCGTGTTGTATCANCTTTGGCATAGCCAGAATATTTGGGGGACACGAAATTGAGGCCAATACAAATAAAGTAGTTGGAACATAGTGAGTACAACTAATATTGTTTTCTGCTTTGCTCACTTCCGCTTGAGACCTCTGCCAATGTCATTTTGCAGTGGTTATATGTCTCCGGAGTATGCAATTGACGGGGTTTTCTCGATGAAATCTGACATATTTAGCTTTGGAGTTTTAGTATTAGAGATTGTTAGTGGGAAGAAAAACAGAGGATTTTCCCATCTAGATCACTACCATAATCTTCTTGGACATGTAAGAGTAGAACACAACGATTTATTTAACTATTTGGAAACAAATATTTCATCTGTACTTCAATTTTTTTCAGGCATGGATACTTTGGAAAGAGGAAAGGCGATTGGAACTAACTGGTGAAACATTAATTGACTCTCGTCCGCCACCTGAGGTGTTGAGATGAATTCATGTGGGTTTGTTATGCGTACAACAACGGCCAGAAGACAGGCCGATCATGTCGTCTGTGGTTCTAATGTTGGGAAGTGAGTGTTCATTGCCTGACCCAAAGCAACCTGGGTTTTTTTCAGAAAGAAATCTGTTTGAACCTGAGTCTTCATCAGGCAACTTTTCCATTTTGGAGGCAAGGTAGAACATCACCAATTGGCATAAAAAATTATCTCAACAGCCCTTAGATATCCAGACAATCTGTTTAATGGTTAGTATACAAGTCTGTTGTTAAAATTGTTTGTTTGTGATGCAAGGGGTATGATTCTTGTCAGTGCAATAGGTGAGTGTCAGGCTTGCGAATGGTTAGGGATTATCCACCTGTCTAAGCCCTACGCAATTTGAGGATATTTCTCGTGCAGATAACCAATGGGACGCAAAGAGGGATTTTGTTGCGAACCTACCCAGATTTCTCAGTCATTCACACATACAATAGCTCATAACCGAAACAAACAGCAGTTTATATCAACCTCTAGAGTTCCAAAATAACAGAAGAGAGGTATTTCATTGATAACTCAGTTTACACCACTCTAGATCGTCTCTCAAATAAAAGAACTACTGGATTTAATTAACTACAATGAAAATAAGAGAAACCAAGACTAGAACATAATAGAAACCGATATGCTGGACTTCGAGGGCCAGCTACCTCCCCTTTTCCTTTTCATCAAACAGTTCATCAATGGCCGGAATGGGGAATCGGTCGAGAATGGTCAATTTATTGAGTGCCCTATAGTCTACACAAAACCTCCAACCACCATCTTTTTTCTTAACCAACAACACTGGACTGGAAAAAGGATTGATACTAGGCTTAATAATTCCTGAGGCTAACATCTCCCCAATGATTTTCTCAATTTCGTTTTTCTGGTAAAACGGATATCTATAAGGCCTAAAGTTTGGGGGTTGGGCATCTGGTAGTAACCTAATTGCATGGTCTTGGGGTCTGCTAGGGGGCAAATCCGATAGAGGCTCAAATACGGATCTGAAAGTTTCTAACACTGGAAACAGCGTGCTACTGACATTGATCTCTTCGTCTGACTGTTTTTGCAGCTGCCCAAATTCAACCATGTATCCATTTCCCTCACTTCTCAACGTTCGGATCATGGCTTTCAAGGAAACCATTGTTTTGCTAAGTGCAGGATCCCCTACAATTGTCACCGTTTCCTCACCCAATTTAAATTTCATCACCTGCTGCCTCCAATTCATTGTAGTTTCCCCTAATGTTTCAAGCCAAGCCATGCCTAACACTACATCTGCACTACTCATTTCAAAGGGAAAAAAATCTTGAGTTATTTGTACCCTCTGGACTCCCAAACATACTGCCTTACACTCTCCCTCACATCGGACTTTATATCCATCACCAACTCTCACTCCAAATGCCTGTGTTCTTTCTACAGCAATACGCAGCTTCTCAACCAACTCTCAGCTAATGAAATTGTGGGAAGCCCCACTGTCAATCAAGATAATAACCTCCTGACCCATAATACTGCCCTTCAACTTCATCGTTTTTGGGCCATTGATTCCCACAACCGAGCTAAGGGAAAGTTCAACATTACCTTGGGTTTGTTCTGCCGTCGTTCCTTCACTGGTTTCCATGTCCCCTGGATCCAAATCTTCTTCTTCCTCATCAACAAGGATTACTTGAAATTGCTTCTCACCACACTTATGGCCAAAGAAATACTTCCCATCACACTTGAAACACAACCCTTTATCTTTTCCTCTGTATTTCGGCCTCGTCATCTTTCAAAAGGGAAATTCCGTCGCGGTGGATGGTTTCTGTCGAAGTATCTGAAGTTTGTAGAAGTGTATTCGCGAGGAGAGGAATTCATGGATGAACCCACGACAGTACCTTCTGCGTTTCTTCGCCCAGGATTTGAGAAATTGGAGAATGAATTTGAGGAAGAATTTGAGAAGGAGTTCGATTTTAGGGATTCAGTCAAATTTGGGGCTTTATTGAATCTCCGGGTCGGTGGTGGATATCGGTTAAAACTTGGATCCCAAATGGTTTGACCCGACATTTAATCCTGGCCCTTCCACCTATTGGCTCTTGTGGACCTGTCTTCAGTTCTTTAAAGCCCAGTTACTTCCTCTACTCTGTGGGCTCTTTCTATTGTTTGGAGAAGAGAATGGGCTGGATCAACCTCAGCTCAGCCCGAATTCTGCCTTTAACCCATTCAGAAACGCAGCGTTAGGATCTTCCTCTCTTCACCAACAAAGAGTACAGCTTCGAATCTTCTTCTGTAATCAGCGACTGTACTGTTTTGCTTTAGGGCCATTAGAGTTTCATAAGGGTTACTCTCTTGAGATCCGTGAATCTCTGATTAAAGCAAGTTTAAATGATGGCCACGAGGTTACAGGTGCTCTGACTTCATCCATGTACCAGTTAATGGCTTCCCCTTCCATGCACACTGCCGCCGCTGTTAATTTTCCATCATCAGGAATTCCATTCAGAGAAAAATACCTTTCAATTCTAAAGATCCACCCGTAAGGATTCCACCATGAAAATGGGTAATTCCAGTTTCTTCCTCCCAACTCACTTTGACTCTGTCCCAAACTCCCTGATCCACTTACTCTGTTTTGATTCTCCCTTTCCTGATTTCTCACGTTTCTAGATGAATTTTGTTCTCACGCCCAGCTTCTTCTTCATCCTTTCTCCTCATCCAACTCTGTATCTCTACCAGCATTCACGAAGTCCCATATCCACGCCCAATTTCGTTACCTCTCGTTCACATTTAGCCTAGATTCCTTTGTTGTTACCATAACCCACGCGCACACCTGCTCTGATACCAATTTGTTGCGAACCTACCCAGATTTCTCAATCACTCACACATACAATAGCTCATAACCGAAACAAACAACAATATAGCAACCTCTAGAGTTCCACTAACATAAGAGAAGTATTATTGATAATTTGTTTACACCACTCTAGACCATCTCTCAAATAAGAACTACTGGGTTTATTAAACTACATTGAAAATAAGAGAAACCAAGCAGAACGTAATAGAAACTGATATGCTGGACTTCGAGGGCCAGCTACCTCCCCTTTTCCTCACTTCTTTCTCGATGCCTATTTCCCTTTCTGCTGCTCCTTTTATTCATTTCTTCTACTAACAGAATTTACCCTTCTTCTAGTAATCTTTCGCCACCTGTCCCACTACCTTCAATTCACACTTTAGTTGCTTGTTTTAATATTATTGATCCCCTGGTGCTCCTTCCCACGCTTCTTATACACCCGCACTTCGCGTGTTGTATCAGTATGATATTGGCTGAAGATACAAAGGTTGTTCATCGTCTTGGTAGCAGCATTCCAGTTGCGGTCAGTCCATATTCCTTATTGCCAATCAATAATTTCTGCTTGCTTTTGTTACTTGAGTTCTCCATGGTGTCTATTGCTATCACCTTTGACATTTTAGTAGTACATGTACTACATTTTTTACCTTCCATTTAATAATGACTCATAAGTTATTGCGAGTACTTAGCCCCTCAAAACAACATTGTACCATATCTGGTATGAATAGCTTGCATGTAGAAATAAGGAGAAAATTAGGTATTATCTTTCAAGTTCACGGTTAAAGAATGGTACTATAAATTTGAACCAATCCTCTCTTCAGTACATTCTGGAAGTATTTACTGGAGACCTCTTTCCAATATTTATTCTTTTAGAAGCATGAGAGAGCACAAATTCAATTGCACAAGTAGTATACAAGAGAGTCATTGTGGACTGAAAAAATCAACGAGAAGTATAAATCATTTGCATCACTTTGAGGAGAAAAACTTATTGGGATTCTCACACCACATCATCATGTTGTTGTAGTGGGACTGTCCAATAAAATATTGTCAAGTGTCGATACTTGGCAAAAAAATATTTAAACATTAAACTTAATAGATTTCAAGAACTTTCCTATGTTTTAGGCATTAGCCGCTAAACAAAAATCTTAAATCGAATTCTCTGCCTGTGTTGCAGTTCTCCATTCAGCTTGCCATCTTCCAGCAGCCATGAATTCCTAATGTTTTATCCTTCACTTTTTTTCTTGTTCAAGCATTGAAATTCAAACCTTTAAATTTTATTTTCCTTTAAGTCACTGGTAGGTCACAGATAGAGAAATCGCCAATAGGGCACCGATAGCAATAGTGTACCTGTGCACTAAGAAACTGGATAGCTTCAATTTCTGCAAATGTTACTCCTCCAATAAAGACTACAACTACAGGGGATCGGCTTTCATCAGCTAATCTAAAACAGGTTTAGTGTTACAATTAAAGTAAATAAGATCCAAAGACCTCAATTATACAGGCTGGAAAATCCAAATTAAAAGTGAAGCTTGGAAAAAGTGTTTTAGTCATGACATTTATTCTCTGTTATGGCAGAATTACTAAGTAATGGAAGAAACATACAAATCAAATGCTTTATGTTCCTATATATGAGAACAAAATAATCGTTTGAGCAGCATCCCAATTTTTTGGTTAGAAAACACTTAGGAGTTTGTGGATGCCCGACGCTTGATGGACAACAGCAACTTTGAGGAAGAACGGTGGCTTTAGGCAGAGAACAGCATGATAGAGATGAAAGAGGGAAAGTAGGATGATGGTTCAAAATTTTCTTTTAGCTGCTAAAAGCCTTAAACATAAGAGAACTGTTTAAGTGATTTAATAGTAGCGTTTAAATTTATTTTTTTTATAATAACTGAGGTATCTAGGCACAATTTCCAACTGAGCCCGCCTAATTCTCAGGGCCACGGAATACCCAACAAGCCCAATGGACCAAGATAATTGCACAATTGTGGTAAGTGTCTCTCCTGAGACTTGAACACAAGACTCTTGGATATAGTTAACTCTAGTGGTTAAAATGCTTGTCATCCGGCCACAAGGGGAGAGGTTAGGGATAATTTTTTTTTTATTGCCTATTTTATTGGACAGTCCCACCACATAAGCATAATGATGTGGTGAGACTGTCTCATGTAAAGTTTTTCTCCATTTTGTGTTCCAATGGTGAAAGTTCTGTGGATATGATACTATCGTTTTCAGAATGCTGACTAGATGACATTTCAGGTTGAAGTTCTTCTCATTGTTTTGTCACCTGTTTTGAGGAGGCATGTTGCTCTTGGTGGAGGTTAGTGTTGAAATCACTGATTGAATTTCATATAAAGTGATGCATTTCTTAATTATGTTTTAAAAAGTATGCGATTGTTTCTGCTTTATTAATATATCGTGGTTTTTCTAGGACTAGTCCTTTAATCCCTCAATGTATTGGGGACAAATTGTAGTGACAAGATTTTCCTTTCTAATTTATCCTGTGCTGTTATATGCCATGGAGTTCATTTCAGCACTTGACGTGAAAATGAATGTTAAACAGAGAAATATTAGCCCTTTATCTAGGTGTTCCCCAAGGTTATTTACCTAAAATGGCATTTCCTGTTCATGTTTTAGTTCCTGAAATTCGATCTGCTGTGATGAAGGATGGTCCTGTGATCACAGATCTTGGTAACGTGGTGGTAGATGTGAGGTAAGTTGCTTTTTAATCGTCTTTCTCTTCTCTAAAGGAAAATTAGGTGCAGAACTTAAGAATGACTCACAGATTTGTTTGAATTGTGGAGCTAGATCTCCTATCCCCTTTGTGACTCTTCTTCTTTCGTCATCTTCTTGAATGATGAACTGTTTTCTCACTACTTGAAACTCCCGGCTCTTCCCCTCCCACACACTCACACACCTCCACTCAGCTCAAAATTTCTTTCCCTTGGACATAAAATAACATGGCATACTTTACACGTATGTATGTTCTCATGTGTTTGATTTTCCCTCGTATTATTTTAGTGGAAATAAGGTTTTCGAAAGGTTCTTGTAGTTTCAATCCTTATGACTATAACTCAACTGCTCATATTTTTTTATCAGCTTTCCAAACGGGATACAGAACCCTTTTGAGCTTGAGAAGAATTTAAACATGATACCTGGAGTGGTTGATAATGGTAAGAAAAGGACTTGAGAACTTGAGCCTTCTATTATTTTCTTGGAGCATGCCATTTCTAGTATTCAGCCTATATTTTCATTTTCTAGACATACATCAACTGCTACCCATATATCATAACTTTTCAGCCCAAGCTTTAATTATTCTATGTATGGATTTTTTCATGACATGATACAGGGTGACCAAAATTCTTGGACCATCGTATTTTCTATAATATAATCCACCTGATAGGGAAAAAAAAAAAAAGAAAAAAAAAAAGGAAGAGTTATTCCAGAAAGTTTCTAATATCATCAGTCCTTTTTACTGTTTCTTTCACCATAAAACTCGATGCAATTCTAATTTTGTCTCTGGGTGAAATCGTTACTTATTTTGCCCGATTATGGTGCAGTTATTGCTACTGGGGTTGCAACAGTTGTACTGGTTGCCGCGGTTAAAGATGGATGTAATGTGAAAGTAATGGATTTGGAAGAGTTTATTGAACTTGTCAAAGGCCGGAGAGATGCTACTTCTACCACATAATAACAGTGCTCTACTTTTGCTGTAATTATCTGGTTATGCGGCTGAGAAAGAGAAGAGGGGATTCTTGTATTATATGAAAGGCTCAATAGGGTAGATTGGCTACAAATTTTTGTGGTTAGTGTATTAATTACAATATCTTCACCCTTATGTAATTAACTATTCCCTATTTTAAGCTATGAGTAATAATAGTTTTACACAGTCAATCTATTGTATCATTAGCAATCAACCATCACCATTATCATTCACATTCTTGTGATAATTAAATATCGATTTTGATTGAAAAGAGTAAACGATTTTTCAACCCAAACAATGGTTTAATGACACTTTTTCACCTACAAATTTTTAAAATATCATTTTACTACTCAAATTTATATTCTGTTTTTTATTTCAGTATCGTTGCGATCTCACACCACTACTATTTTTTTCTTTGATAAACTTTACATTTGCCAACTCTGCTAATCTTGGGCAGTTTTATCTTGTCCAACGGAAACTAGAAGATGCCCGTAGGTGCTTTGAGGTAACATGTATTTGTTGATATTTATTATATCTGGAGTTGCCATTATGTTATGGGGTTCCTTAGCTTAGCTTTTTAGGTTTTTGTACCTCACTAATATTTTTGTGCTTAGTTGTAGGAACTTAATGTCTCTTCCATTGTTGGAGATACTTTTCTTTTGGATTGAGGCAAGAACTTGCAACAAAGAGTTCTGTCGCTAATAATCAAACATCTGAATAGCTGTTTGTATGAGTCAAAAAGTGGCTTTTTCAGGAGCACTTTTTGTTTCCATTTTCCATTTTGAATGTTAATAATCAAACACACTAGAAAATGCATATTACGCTATATCAGAGGTATGCAAGGTGCAGAAACTTAGGCAGCCTGCAGGGTTATGGAGCATAATTGAGCTGCTTTGGTTCTCATTCAAAAATCATTGGCATTGCTTGATATCCTTTAGGTTGAAGGCATTATGATGACTGGATTATAAAGAAAATTTGCTTCAATGGAATCAGAAGACATTGTATTACATTTGATTTTGTGATTTCTCCCTCTTCAGTCTGATTATGGAACATTATGTTTACCTTTTTTGAGAACAAACTGAAAAATATCATTACTTGAAGACACTACAAAGTGTGAACAAGTTGTTGACAAAAGAAAGAATCCATCTAAAGGATCACAAAAGGTCTATACAGTAAAGTTTATCTTTACTATATATGATTGAAAATATCCTTCTACTAATATCACAACTTGTGTTGATGCCTTTTTTTGTTTTTTTGTTTTATGTTGGTGATTTCAACAGCATGCTTTTAAAGGTATGAACCAAAATCAATGTTTGTGATTGTCTTATTAGGCATAACTGTGAAATAACAATCTCAAAATCACCTTATAATCATCCAGATAAAGGGACATGGTAATGTAGACTATGCTGATACCATGTATCACCTTGGGACGGTAATTTATTATTTGTCATTAGTTTTGTTTGACAATTGCCTGAAGAAAAGCTAAAGAAGAAGGCAAAGGTGGACAAAGAAGCATAAATCTGATCATCATGAACCTATCCGACACCATGCTGCCGAAGGTGGATGGCGTGGAATCTCCAATTCCTCTCTAGGATAAACTCGAATCTTTATATGCTCTTAAGTCTGCTCCTAATTTAGCTTTCCTAAAAGGTGCACTGTTTCTTATAAAATGGACCTAGCAAAATCTTTAGATGAAAACTTGAATGAATTCCTAAAAATGAACCTAATCCTAAAAGGTACTAACCAAGAACTAGGAGATTCGAGCCTAGCCATGATCATGTTAACTTCCCTACCAGAAGAGTACCTAGTTGTAAAGAATGCCCTACAGTATAGTGGAATTGTACCTAGTGTGGATTTGATAGTTTCTATTTTAGGGAACTAGAATTAAAGATTCAAAAACAAAATGGTAGTAATTTGTTTGTAAAAGGGAAATTCGATACTAGACAATCTGGTAAAGAAACTAGAAAGAACCCTCAGAGACATGTAGGCTCTAAAAATAGAAAGACTAGTAAGGGGAATGGGAAACCTAAGGGTGAATCTAGGAAGTGTTTTTTTGTAACAAAGCAGGGCACCTTAAAAAGAATTGTTACGAATGGATTAAGAAAAACAAACAGGCCAGTACTGAAACCAATCTAGCCAGCACAAGTAGTAACATAGAGATATCTGAAGCACTTACCATTTCCAATACATCTAGGAGTAATGAGTGGGTGCTAGACTTAGGCTGTACCTTCCACATAGTCCAAATAGAAATTGGTTCCAAAGACTTAAAATTGGGGAACAAGAAACAGTATTCATGGGCAATAATCACTTATGTGAGGTTCAAGGCATAGGTGACATGACCATTAGGCTGAATAATGGTAAGTTGGTTCTGCTCACTAGGGTTAGATATATACCTAAACTTAAACATAACCTAATTTCACTTGGAACCTTAGATGAATTTGATTGCTCCTATAAAGCACAAAATGATTGCCTAGAAGTGTACAAAAATGGAAATGTGTTGATTAAGGGTGTTAAGAAAAATGGTCTTTATATCTTATGTGGGCAATACTATCCTGATGTGCTTAATTCTTCTTTACTTTCCACTAATGTATCTACTGCAGAGAAATGACATTTGAGATTGGGCCACATAGGCCAAAATGGCATGAATGCATTGAAACATCAGGGTTATTTTGGTAATGATCATGTGTCTGCTTTAAATTTTTGTGAAACATGTGTCCTTGGGAAACATCATAGGATGAGTTTCCACAAAGGAACTCACCTTGCTGCAAATTGCTTAGACTATGTGCTTGCTGACCTTTGGGGTCTAGAAAAGGTCAAGTCACACGGAGGGAACATGTATTTCCTCTCCATTGTTGACGATTACAATATGAAGGTATGGGTATACCTTCTCAAGACTAAGGACGAAGCCTTGACTAAGTTCAAAGGCTGGAAAACCCTGGTCGAAACCCAATTAGACAGAAGAGTCAAAGCACTTAGGACAGATAATGGGTTGGAGTTCTGTAACCTAGAATTCGATACTTACTATACCAATCAGGGGGTATTAAGACCATCTCCAACCCATTGCACCAAATTGGTGCAAAATTGCACCAAATTGGTGCAAAATTTGGTGCAAAACACTATTCCATCTCCAACCCACAACACCAAATATTGCACCAAAAAGAATATTCCTTAGAATATTCTTTAGAATATTCTTTTTTTCTTTTATTGTAATAATCAACAATTAATCTATTTCACTCATTATTTTTGTATATATTAATTAAATATTGGGAATGATATTTTTATTAAATAATAATTATTTTGAAAATTATACTAATTTAATAGAATTAAGCATTTATTTAATCAAATAAATATTACATTTAATATAGAAAAACATTACATCTAATATAAAATGATACAAAAAAAAAAAAGATGTGTTATCTATTCAAGTTTTTTTCAATATTTTGATGATCTTACTGGATCCGAAACTAATCTACCGGAATACTAAATTGTTATTTTAGTTTATGTTGTATTTTCTTTTAATTTTAGTGTTTTTAAATTAGTGTTAATTTTTATTTTGAGTTATTGTAGTTTAATATTTGCATTGAATAAAGTTCTATTTTTAATTTTTCATCATTTTTTAAATTATATCATTATTATAAATTTATTATTATAAATAATAATCAAATTAAATTAAATACAAATACTCAAATTTGGTGTGATTTTTGGTGTAAAATTTAATACTCAAATTAACTTAACAAAATTAAAAAAAAACAAAAAAACAAAAAAACCAAAATTAAAAAAAATATAAATTTTTTTGCTACAGTACCGCGCCATTTTGGCGCAGTGCTACAGTGCTGCGCCAAAATGGCGCAGTGTTTAGCGTGGGTTGGACTGCCAACCCACGCCAATTTGGTGTTTTTTGCACCATTTTGGCGTGGGTTGGAGATGCCCTAAGGCATAAGACTGTCAAGGCTACCCCACAACAGAATGGGGTTGCAGAGAGGATGAATAGAACTCTCTTAGAAAGGGTTAGGTGCCTTCTATTTATTGTTGGTCTATCCAAAACTTTTTGGGGAGAAGCCCTAACCACTGCAGCCTACTTGATCAATAAGAGCCCCTCAAGTTCAATAGGCTTTAAGTGTCCGGAAGAGAGATGGTCAGGAAGGAGACCAAATCTAAACCACCTAAAGGTCTTTGGGTGTGCAGCATATACACACACAAGATGGTAAGTTAGAGCCTAGGTCCCTTAAATGTGTTTTTTTAGGGTATCAAGAAGGGACCAAAGGCTACAGGTTGTGGGAAAGGGATGCCCCAAAGGTTAGGGTTATAATCAGTCGGGATGTAGTCTTTAATGAGATCATGTTTCCTTACAAGCTTTCTAATGACAATGCAAGTAAGCCAAGGAATGATCCTGAAATGCTTGATCAAACTGAGAGATCTCAGTTTGAGGTAAAGCCAACAAGCCTGACAGAACATCCTGAACAACCAGAAGCCTTTGAACCACCAAGTCCCACATTGCCAAACAATGGGAACCAAGATGAAGAAGAGGAACAGCCTGAAAAAATTGATGAAGCCTAGAATGAAAACCTAGCAGAATATCAGTTAGCAAGAGACAGAGTTAGGAGGTAGATAAAGCCCCCTAACAGATATAGCTATGCTGACTTAATCTACACTGCCCTTGTTACTAGGGTAGAGATACTAAGGTCTGAACCTGAAACCTACCAAGAAGCCATCAGCCATCAGCTCCAAAGACAAAGACAAATGGCTGGAAGCCATGATGGAGGAAATGAAGTCCTTAAAACATAACAGAACCTGGTCCCTGGTCCCAAAACCAATTGACCAGAAACTGATAGACTGTAAATGGCTCTACAAATTAAAGGAAGGCATAACAAGCTCAGATCCTCCAAGATTTAAAGCCAGACTGGTGGCAAAGGGCAAGTATTGACTTTACTGAAATATTCTCACCTGTAGTTAAGTTTAAGACTATTAAGCTAATGTTAGCAATTATGACCCATTATGATTTAGAATTGGAACAATTGGATGTTAAAACAACTTTTTTGCATGGTGAATGGGAAGAAAAGATATATATGTATCAACCAATTAGGTTTAAAGATAGGAACCTGCCTGAACATGTTTGCCTACTGCATAAGTCCATTTATGGACTTAAACAATCCCCTAGGTAGTGGTACAAAAGGTTTGACTCATTCATAGTAGGAGTTGGGTTTACTAGAAGTGCATATGATAACTGTTTTTACTTTGCCTGTATAAATAACATGCTTATATACTTACTGTTGTACGTAGATGACATGTTATTAATATGCAAATCTAAGTCACACATAGAGGAACTAAAAGCAAAACTGAGTGCTGAGTTTGATATGAAAGATCTAGGGTCTGCAAAAAGGATTTTGGGGATGATGAATGATAGGAATAGAAAATCAAATAAACTAAAACTTCACCAACTACCATACCTGCAAAAACTAACCTCTAGGTTTGGAATGAATGATGCTAAACCTGTCAACATACCCTTAGCAGGACACTTTGCGTTGAGTAAGTTACAGTGCCCAAAACTGATGTTGAAAGGATAAAAATGGAAATTATCCGCTACTCAAGTGCCATAGGATCTGTCATGTACTCCATGATAAGCACAAGGCTTGATCTCTCTTTTGCAATATTATTACTAAGTAGGTTGATGTCAAATTCAGGAATAGAACACTGGGTTGCATTAAAATGGTTACTTAGATACATTAATAGCACAATGCATGTTAGATTAGACTTTTGCAAAAAAAAACTCTACACTTGATCTTGTTGGGTCTGTGGATTCTGATTTTGCAGATGATCGAGACTCAAGGAAATTCACTACAGCCTACTACTTCACCTTAGGAGGAACTGCATCCACCTTTTGTTTGGCTTTACTTATAGTGCTGATCTTGGGCTTTCTGCACTTATAGCAAATTGACGATTGCTGGGCTGACTGAATGGTTTGATTATGTAGGAAGCTGGTCAAGGGGAGTCAATGACATGCATAAGGAGGTTGTGATATCTCGCTCAGGTTAGAAACTGTCAGCTACTTCAATTTCTTGATTCTTAAATATAATTGAACTCTTTTTTCTACCTAAATTCAAAAAGACGCCAAAGAAAATGGACCTTACTTATTAGGAGGTATATGAAATCTCATATATGTGTGGTTCAATATAACAATGTTATTCTGTTTAGTTACTGATTGGGCTTCTCAAGACACCTACTTATCTTTTTTCTTTTCTTTCTGGATATATCTAAAAGCCAATCGACTTGAAGAGGCTGAGAATGTGCAAAGGAAAATCCAACATGTTATGGAATTAACAAAGGTTTGTCTCTTTTCGTTTAGTTATTGGGATTCTGAATATTATTCTGTTTACTTTATAGTGAATTTATCTAGACAGCCAATGCCAATTGCTACTAGGCAATAAGAGCTAAGAGCAAATACATTCTTATTTTTCCTAGTGATCTGTGACAGCGTTTATGTGGTCTAAATCCAAAATAGTAAAAGTGAAAAGACTCACTGTAAAATCTTTTACTCTCATGTCATTATTGGTTATTTGCATACTGGGGTGTGCAGTGCTTCCCTCTTGTTTTACTCAAAATATATATATTTTGTCGTCATCATTTACCTCCATAGTTGCAAACTTTTACAACAGGGATGGAATTCAACGGAGACAGTAATTTCCCCTGAAAATGATGAAAAAGATGAGAGTGGGAAGCGTGAGAGAGACGCGGTAAGTGTGATGCAGAATAATAAGGAAAGAATATATGAGAAGTGTAAGAAGATCGTACGGCGTTGTCCTTGCTAGGAAAGAATATATGAGAAGTGTAAGAAGATCGTACGGCGTTGTCCTTGCTAGGAGGGGTGTTCAGTTTCAGGTACTCTATACTTTTTGAAAGAACCGAAACTGGATCTGACGGTTCCTCGAAAATTGGAACTGGAATTAGAACCGGAACCGACAGTTCCGGTTCCTAAGTATCCAGAACCAGAACCTGTAACAACGGTTCCGATTCTGATTCTGGGTACCCTGTAAAATTACATGACCTCCCAAAAGTTTTTAAAATCACAAAAAAACCCTTAAAAACTTACAAATACCCCCCCACCTGGCACTTGTTAACAAAAATAAAATTATAAATTATAAATTCAAAATTAAAAACTACATTACTTTATAAAGATAGATTCTCAAAAGTCAAACCAACTTACTTTAAATGTTATGAAATATAAATATAAATGTATTCACATTACTTTTTCTACAAAAGTTTTTATTAACCCCCCTAATCTTTAATTTTATTTTATATTAGTCTCGATTCTTGGTTTCTGGTTCTGGTTCCTAACTATAGGAATCGGAATCAGAACAGCACAGTAACGGTTCCAAAAATTTGGAATCGAAACCTATCCATTGACGACTGGTTTTGGGTAAGAATCAGAATCAAACTCAGAGTACCTATTGGTTCTGGTTCTAATCGGTTCTTTTGAACATCCCTATTTGGTAGGTCTAGTTGTTAGGTTTTGGGAATCACACGTGTAAAAAGAACATGAAGAGTTATCCTTGTGGGGCCTAGTAGTCAGGTTTAGGAAATCACACGTGTAAAAAGAGCATAAAGAGTTGACCTTGGTTTTTCTTGATAGCTTTAACGTGGCAATCTTATAACCAGGGATCCTTAACCACATATTGTTAATATGCTGTAAAACATGTTTATAACCAGGATCCTTAACCACATATTATTAATATGCAGTAAAACATGTTTATAAGAATACTTTATATAGAAATAAACTTTATATAGTTATAAATAAATTTAATCCTAATTTAGGATAATTATAGATAAAAATAAATTATATTTTATAATAAATTATAATTTTTCTAATTCTTGTCTTAAGGAAAGTTATTTTCACATAGTAATAATTATCTATATATTACCAAAAAATATATGTTATGTTTGATTAAAGGTTTAAGATGAAAGAAAATATTTATCTAAAGTTATTTAAAATAATAATTTATATTTTAAAGTTGTTACCACATCTTTTACCTTACTAGTATATAATAACTTGTTAGCATGAACATTTTCTTGTTGAAACCAGAATATTTTTAGCTTTTCAAGTATGTTTAGAGTTTCATGACACGAAACTTTTTGTATTTTCGTACTATCATCCTTATGATTATTTCCTTTATCTTTTTGTCTAATTGTAACAATGATTTCTTTTTCGGTTAAAGTATACACGATTTGTTACTCATTTGGATGATTGAGGAAGACATTAATATCTATTCGATTAGTATAGTGAAATTGTCGAATCTAATCACTCAATTTTGTAATGACTCATTTTTTTCTTGTCGAATCTGATCACTCAATTTTGCAATGACTCTTTTATTTTTCTCGTCCACTTCATTTGTAACTTGTAAGTCATCGAAATCAAATAGCCTAATTTTGTAATGTTTAAAACCATTGGCAATTGTATATGGCTTCACATCAATTAGCCATGTATCAACTACATTTATAGTTTCATCAATAACACTTATCTTTGCTGATTGTAAGACGCGATTTTCTATCTATTTCAAAAATAAGTAATTGAAGCGTTAAATTAAAATCTTAATACAGTAAAGCCTCTCTATAATAATATTTTATATAGGAATAACCTTCGTATAGTTATAAAAAATTCTAATCCTAATTTGAGTCAATTATAAATAAAAATAAATTTTATATTATAATAATTTATAATTTTTCTACGTCTAAGCCTACAAGAAAGAAATAGTGACGCTCAAGTCTGAACGAATGTGCAGAGAACAAGAGCACAAATCACATAAAGTTCAATAAAAGAATAAGTGAATACGTAGACACGAAAAAGAAACCGAATACGTGCTGTATAATCTTGAAGCCGAATGCACCCAAAATTCTTTTTCTTCTTGTTAAACTGATGACACACCCTCGATTTTTTTTCTAAGATCAACGTGGAATGATAGCTTATGATACACGTTTCTTTATTTTTTATTCTTTTAGAGTGAGTGGGAGGGAGCATGCATGTCTTGTTCTTAAAAAAACTTTTTACAGCCTTGATTGACAACTAAATTCTTTTTTTTAAGAGGATAATTGCTCGAGTTTTTATATGAACACCCTCTAAGGCTTAGTGAAAGAAAAGAGGCTCATATATTTTAGGATGGAATATTTACACCCCTTGTAATTGGATGTTATTTGCAAAAAGTAACCTTTTATTATTATTTTTATTTTTTTTCGAAGTATTTGAACCAATTTGTGATTAGATTCCATTTGCAAAAAGTAACAATTATAAAAATAAAACAGACAACACAATAAAAAACAACTTTTTTCTTACTTTTTTATTTCTCAAGTATCTGTCAAAATTTAATATTTCCAAATCATTTAATATAATTATAATTTTTGTTAGTCCGTTTTAAGAAACTTGTCTCTACATAGTAATAATTATATGTATACTGTAAAAAATATATGTTATGTTACATTAAAAGTTTAAGATGAATAAAATATTTATCTAAAGTTGTTTAAGATAATGATTTATACTTTAAAATCGTTACCATATTTTTTATCTTATAGGTACGTAATAAGCCGCCAACATGGACACCTTCTTGTTGAAGCCAAAATATTTCTAGCTCTTAAGCATGTTTAGAGCTTCTTAGCATGAAATTTTTGGTATTTTCGTACGATCATCCTCAGGATTATCTTTTTCCTCGTCTTGTCTAATTCAAGTAATGATTTCTTCTTCAGTTAAAACATACACGACTTGCTGCTCATTTGGATAATTGAGGAAGACATTAATATCCATTTGATTAGTATAGTGAAGTTGTCGAATCTGATCACTCAATTTTATAGTTACTTTTTTATATCTATTTCCTTACTATTTTAATACTACTAAAATATGATTTATAAAATAAGAAATCAAAATAATAATTCTTATATCTACATCTCTATTAAATTATATTCTCCTTATAGTAATAAATTTAATTGGTCTCAATATTATGACCATAGAGAGGCTCTACTATACTATCAAAATATGAATTAAAATCACAATACTGTACTACTAAAACATGAATTAAAAAATAAGAAATCAAAACTATAATTTTTATAACTACATCTTTATTTAGTTATAACCTTCTTATAATAATAAAATTAATTGGTCTCAACGTTATGACAATGATATAGAGTTGTTTTATTGTATTTGCAAATAGTAAAAATACTTGTCTAGAAAACGCCTACGTAGCCTATAAATTGAGGCCAAAACATTTGGCCAATTGAAACACTAGAGTTAGATATTTGCAGCTAGGTAGAATCCATCCCGCCACTTTTATACACTACAAGAAAAATGACATTCTACAACCATTTTTTTAGCAACTAACCAGAATTAGTTGCAAAAAGGCTACATTTACCAACTGAATTGCCATTAGTCGGACAAAGAGCAACTCAATTTTGGGGTTCACATGTTCCAACTTTTGGCGTCTAAAGTTAATGTTCTGCGACTATTTTGTTAGTTGCAGAACAAGTTGCTTTAGTGACTAATAAATTTAGTTACAATTTTTGGTTGACCATTTTTGTTTTATCAATACCCTCACGAAGGAGAGCCACCTTGTCCTCAAGGTGGAATGAAGGAAATTGCAAATTCAGGTGCTCATATCCTCCAAGTGTTCTCTGGTGGGGTAACCCTGTCCACTTACAAGAACCCCTTCCCATTGGATTAACCTGCTGAGCTTGAGCCACTTCCTCTGGATGAACCACTAAGACCAATCCTCATTCAGTGATCCGGAAGAGGCTGAATATGTGGTGATGGAAAATTGACCTTTTTGAGTTGACCACATGAAATACATATAGATACGGGCAGTTTCTGGTAGGTCTAACCTGTAAACGCTGAACCAATTTTCCAAGGACTTGGTAGGGGCCATAAAACTGGACTTAGCTTTTCATCTATCTCGCTCAAGCTAGAGATTTCAGACGGTAAGGCTGTGCTTCAGGTAGGCAGATTCACCCACTTCAAACTGGACATCCCTTCTCTTTGCATTGCAGAAGTTGTCATGCGGTTTTGAGCTTTGTGCAGGTTCTCCTTAGCTCAAGTAAATGCTGTTGCGGGTCTGCATTGTTGATTAACTTCATCCACCGAGAGTTATGGTCTGTGTATTTCAGCAATGCTGGGATCTCGTCCATATAATGCTTTAAAAGGGCTCATGCCCGTGGAGCTACTATAGGTAGTGTTGAACCAGAATTCTGCCCACGGAATCCAGTGAGCCACTGCCGGAGGCTGATTTCCTACAAAACAGCGAGATATTTTCTAAACACCTATTAACAACCTCCGTTTGCCCATCCGTTTGCGATGATAAGCCGAGCTCATTAAGTTAGTTCCACCTGCTTGAACAATTCTCCCCAAAAATGGCTCATAAACCCCATCGCGATCCGACACGATCGTTTCGTGGAAACCCATGAAGCTTAACTATATCTTTAATGACAGGCTGCTGCCACTTCCTTTGCTGTAAAAGGGTTTTTGAGTGTGAGGAAATGACTGTATTTAGTGAGTCTGTCGACCACCACCAGGATAGTATCCACATTGTGCACTTTGGGAGTCCCACTATAAAGTCCATAGAAATGTCTTCCCAAACCTGAACGGGAATAGGGAGAGGCTGTAACAATCCGACTGGCCGCAGTGCTTCATATTTATTCTGTTGACACACACTGCAGGAGTTCACATACGTCTGGTATCCCTTCATTCATCCCACTAAACACATTCATCAGCCTTTTGTAAGTTCTGAAAAATCCAGAGTGCCTCCAATCGGGATGAGTGGAATTCATGCAAAGTTTTTGAATATGGGGGCCTTTTTTTCGGAACAACTAACCTGTTAGATACATAACGTGTCTACCCATTAGCTTGAAAGGAGGATGGCAATGAGGGTCGACCACAAGTTGCTGGGTGAGCTACGCACTTGTCATCTTTTTGGATGGTCTCTTCCAATTCCTCCACCCTCCGAAAAAACCCATGAGATGGCGTTAATTTCCACACTCTTTGGCCGCCTGGATAAGGCATCAGCAGCTTGTTCTCTGGCCCGGGCTGATACTGTATTTCAAACTGTAACCCAGCAGTTTTAACACCCATTTCTGTTGGTCTTCATTTAGCAACCTCTGTTCTTAAGGAAATGGAGGCTTTTCTGATCAGTTTCTGATAGGAAGCGTCGGCCTAACAAATAATGTCGCCACTTCTGTACTGCTAAACAATAGCCATCAATTCTCTTTCATAAACTGATTTTTTCGAATTGGCTGACAGTCCTTTTAAGAATGCAGAGGCCTCCTTCCTGCATTAAGACACTCCCAACCACATCCTGATCGTCCGTTTCAATATACAAACGTTTAGAGAAATCGCATGCGTAGCACTGGTACACTGGTCAGGGCAGATTTTAGAGCTTCAAAGTGCGCCTGCGTTTGCTCACCCCAAACAAAAGCATCCTTTTTCAACAGGTTAGTCAGGGAAGTGCCATTTTACCGTACCCTTTGACAAACCGTCTGTATATCCGGTCATCAAGGAACCCTCTGAGTGTTTTAATATTTTGTGGACGGGCCAGTCGACGATACTCTCAATTTTAGAGGGATCCACATCCGTTTGCTGAAATAACATGGCCCAAATATTCTAATTGGGGTTGCCCAAGGAACTTTTTTTTGGTTGGCCACTAATTGGTGTTCCTGTAGCTTCTGAAATGTGAGACTGAGGTGCTGCATGTGGTCTTCCATTGACTGGCTGTACACAAGAATATCATCAAAAAAAACCAGAATAAATTTCCGAAGATAAGACCTGAATACCTCGTTCATCAAAGCTTGAAATGTGGATGGGGCGGTTGGTCAATCCGAAAGGCATAACAAGGAATTCGTAATGCCTTCATATGGGCGAAAAGCCATCTTGTGCGTGTCTTCAGAGCGCACTCTGATTTGAGTAACCAGACTTTAAGTCCAGCTTGGAAAATACCTCAGCTCCCCCAAGTTCATCGAACAGTTCATCAATGGCTGGATGGGAAATCGGTCGGGAATGGTCACTTTATTGGTGCCCTATAGTCTCACACAATCTCCCACCACCATCTTTTTCTTAACCAACAACCTGGACTGGAAAAAGGACTACTACTAGGCTTAATAGTCCTGAGGCTAACATCTCCCCAATGATTTTCTCAATTTCGTTTTTCTGGTAAACAGGATATCTATAAGCCTAAGGTTTGGGGGTTGGGCATCTGCAGTAACCTAATTGCATGGTCTTGGGGTCTGCTAGGAGGTAAATCGGTAGAGCTCAAATACGGTCTGAAAGTTTCTAACACTGGAAACAGCGTACTACTGACATTGATCTCTTCGTCGGACTGTTTTTTGCAGCTGCCCAAATTCAACCATGTAACCATTTCCCTCATTTCTCAACGTTAGGATCATGGCTTTCAAGGAAACCATTGTTTTGCTAAGTGCAGGACCCCTACAATTGTCACCGTTTCCTTACCTAATTTAATTTCATCACCTGCTGCCTCCAATCATTGTGGTTTCCCTAATGTTTCAAGCCAAGCCATGCCTAACACTACATCTGCACTACTCATTCAAAGGAAAAAAATCTTGAGTTATTTGTACCTCCTGGACTCCCAAACATACTGCTTTACACTCTCCCTCACATCGGACTTTATATCCATCACCAACTCTCACTCCAAACGCCTGTGTTCTTTCTACAGCAATACCCAGCTTCTCACCAACTCTCGGCTAATGAAATTGTGGGAAGCCCCACTGTCAATCAAGATAATAACCTCCTGACCCATAATACTGCCCTTCAACTTCATCGTTTTTGGGCCATTGATTCCCACAACCGAGCTAAGGGAAAGTTCAACATTACCTTGGTTTGTTCTGTCGTCGTTCCTTCACTGGTTTCCATGTCCCCTGGATCCAATTCTTCTTCTTCTCCTCATCCCGAGGATTACTTGAAATTGCTTCTCACCACACTTATGGCCAAAGAAATACTTCCCATCACACTTGAAACACAACCCTTTTTCTCTTTTCCTCTGTATTTCGGCCTCCGTCTCTTTCAAAAGGGAAATTCCCGTCGCGGTGGATGGTTTCTGTCGAATATCTGAAGTTTGTAGAAGTGTATTCGCGAGGAGAGGAATTCATGGATGACCCCACGACAGTACCTTCTGCGTTCTTCGCCCAGGATTTGAGAAATTGGAGAATGAATTTGAGGAAGATTTGAGAAGGAGTTCGATTTTAGGATTCAGTCAAATTTGGGGCTTTAATTGAATCTTCGGGTCGGTTGGTGGATATCGGTTAAAACTCTTGGATCCCAAATGTTTGACCCGACATTTAATCCTGGCCCATTCCACCTATTGGCTCTTGCTGGACCTGTCTTCAGTTCTTCTAAAGCCCAGTTACGTTCCTCTACTCTGTGGGCTCTTTCTATTGTTTGGAGAAGAGAAATGGGCTGGATCAACCTCAGCTCAGCCCGAATTTCTGCCTTTAACCCATTCAGAAACGCAGCGTTCAGGATCTCTTCCTTCTCTTCCACCAACAAAGCAGCTACAGCTTCGAATCTTCTTCTGTAATCAGCGACTGTACTGTTTTGCTTTAGGGCCATTAGAGTTTCATAAGGGTTACTCTCTGAGATCCGCTGAATCTCTGATTAAAGCAAGTTTAAATGATGGCCACGAGGTTCAGGTGCTCTGACTTCCATCCACTGATACCAGTTAATGGCTTCCCCTTCCATGCACACTGCCGCCGCTGTTAATTTTCCATCATCAGGAATTCCATTCAAGAAAAATACCTTTCATTCTAAAGATCACCCGTAAGGATCTTCACCCATGAAAATGGGTAATTCCATTTCTTCCTCCCAACTCACTTTGACTCTGTCCCAAACTCCCTGATCCACTTACTCTGTTTTGATTCTCCCTTTCCTGATTTCTCACGTTTCTAGATGAATTTTGTTCCTCACGCCCAGCTTCTTCTTCATCCTTTCCTCTCATCCAACTCTGTATCTCTACCATGCATTCACGAATTGTCCCTATCCACGCCCAATTTCGTTACCTCTCGTTCCACATTTTCAAGCCTATTCCATTCTTGTTGTTACCATAACCCACGCCACACCTCTCTGATACCAATTTGTTGCGAACCTACCCAGATTTCTCAATCACTCACACATACAATAGCTCATAACCGAAACAAACAACAATTTATAGCAACCTCTAGAGTTCCAGCTAACATAAGAAAGTATTTCATGATAATTCTGTTTACACCACTCTAGACCATCTCTCAAATAGAACTACTACGGGTTTAATTAACTACATTGAAAATAAGAGAAACCAAGCTAGAACGTATAAACTGATATGCTGGACTTCGAGGGCCAGCTACCTCCCCTTTTCCTCACTTCTTTCCGATGCCTATTTCCCTTTCTGCTGCTCCTTTTATTCATTTCTTTCTACTAACAACAGAATTACCCTTCTTCTAGTAATCTTTCGCCACCTTCCCACTACCTTCAATTCACACTTTAGTTGCTTGTTTTAATATTATTGATCCCCTGGTGCTCCTTCCCACGCTCTTATACACCCGCACTTCGCGTGTTGTATCAGTATGATATTGGCTGAAGATACAAAGGTTGTTCATCGTCTTGGTAGCAGCATTCCAGTTGCGGTCAGTCCTTATTCCTTATTGCCAATCAATAATTTTCTGCTTGCTTTTGTTACTTGAGTTCTCCATGGTGTCTATTGCTATCACCTTTGACATTTTAGTAGTACATGTACTACATTTTTTACCTTCCATTTAATAATGACTCATAGTTATTGCGATTACTTAGCCCCTCAAAACAACATTGTACCATATCTGGTATGAATAGCTTGCATGTAGAAATAAGGAGAAAATTAGGTATTATCTTTCAAGTTCACGGTTAAGAATGGTACTATAATTTGAACCATCCTCTCTTCAGTACATTCTGGAAGTATTTACTGGAGACCTCTTTCCAATATTTATTCTTTTGAAGCATGAGAGAGCACAAATTCAATTGCACAAGTAGTATACAAAGAGTCATTGTGGCACTGAAAAAATCAACGAGAAGTATAAATCATTTGCATCACTTTGAGGAGAAAACTTATTGGGATTCTCACACCACATCATCATTTGTTGTAGTGGGACTGTCCAATAAAATATGTGCCAAGTGTCGATACTTGGCATATAAATTTTTAAACGTTAACTTAATAGATTTCAAGAACTTTCCTATGTTTTAGGCATTAGCCGCTAAACAAAAATCTTAAATCGAATTCTCTGCCTGTGTTGCAGTTCTCCATTCAGCTTGCCATCTTCCAGCAGCCATGAATTCCTAATGTTTTATCCTTCACTTTTTTTCTTTTCAAGCATTGAAATTCAAACCTTTAATTTTATTTTCCTTTAGTCACTGGTAGGTCACAGATAGAGAAATCGCCAATAGGGCACCGATAGCAATAGTGTACCTGTGCACTAAGAAACTGATAGCTGCAGTTTCTGCAAATTTTACTCATCCAATAAACTACAAGTACAAGAGATCGCCTTTCATCAGCTAATCTGAAACAGGTTTAGTATTACAATTAAAGTAATAAGATCCAAAGACCTCAATTATACAGCTGGAAAATCCAATTAAAAGTGATGCTTGGAAAAAGTGTTTTAGTCATGACATTTATTCTCTGTTATGGCAGAATTACTAAGGAATGGAAGAAACATACAAATCAATGCTTTATGTTCCTATATATGAGAACAAAATAATCGTTTAGCAGCATCCCAATTTTTTGGTTAGAAAACACTTAGGAGTTTGTGGATGCCCGACGCTTGTGACAACAGCAACTTTGAGGAAGAATGGTGGCTTTAGGCGATAACAGCATGATAGAGATGAAAGAGGGAAAGAGGATGATGGTTCAAAATTTTCTTTTACTGCTAAAAGCCTTAAACATAGAGATGTTTAGTGATTTAATAGTAGCGTTTAAATTTATTTTTTTTTATAATAACTGAGGATCTAGGCACAATTTCCAACTGAGCCGCCTAATTCTCAGGGCCACGGAATACCCAACAAGCCCATGGACCAAGATAATTGCACAATTGTGTAGTGCCCTCCCTGAGACTTGAACACAAGACTCTGGATATAGTTAACTCTAGTGGTTAAAATGCTTGTCATCCGGCCACAAGGGGAGAGGTTAGGGATAATTTTTTTTTTATTGCCTTTTTTATTGGACAGTCCCCACATAGCATAATGATGTGGTGAGACTGTCTCATGTAAAGTTTTTCTCCATTTGTGTTCCAATGGTGAAGTTCTTGGATATGATACTATCGTTTTCAGAATGCTGACTAATGACATTTCAGGTTGAAGTTTTCTCATGTTTTTTGTCACCTGTTTTGAGGAGGCATGTTGCTCTTGGTGGAGGTTAGTGTTGAAATCACTGATTGAATTTCATATAAAGTGATGCATTTCTTAATTATGTTTTAAAAAGTATGCGATTGTTTCTGCTTTTTTAATATATCGTGGTTTTTCTAGGACTAGTCCTTTAATCCCTCAATGTATGGGGACAAATTGTAGTGACAAGATTTTCCTTTCTAATTATCCTGTGTTGTTATATCCATGGAGTTCATTTCAGCACTGACGTGAAAATGAATGTTAAACAAGAAATATTAGCCCTTTATCTAGGTGTTCCCCAAGGTTATTTACCTAAAATGGCATTTCCTTTTAAATGTTTCAGTTCCTGAAATTTGATCTGCTGTATGAAGGATGGTCCTGTGATCACAGATCTTGGTAATGTGGTTGTATTTGGTGGTAAGTTGCTTTTTAATCGTCTTTCTCTTCTCTAAGGAAAATTAGGTGCGAACTTAAGAATGACTCACAGATTTGTTTGAATTGTGGAGCTAGATCTCCTATCCCCTTTGTGACTTCTTCTTCTTCGTCATCTTCTTGAATGATGAACTGTTTTCTCACTACTTGAAACTCCCGGCTCTTCCCCTCCCACACACTCACACACCTCCACTCAGCTCAAATTTCTTTCCCTTGGACATAAATACATAGCATACTTTACACTTGTATGTTCCATGTGTTTGATTTTCCCTCGTATTATTTTAGTGGATAGGTTTTCGAAAGGTTCTTTGTAGTTTCAATCCTTATGACTGTATAACTCAACTGCTCATATTTTTTATCAGCTTCCAAACGGGATACAGAACCCTTTTAAGCTTGAGAAGAATTTAAACATGATACCTGGATGTGTTGATAATGGTAGAAAAAGGACTTGAGAACTTGAGCCTTCTATTATTTTCTTGGAGCATGCCATTTCTAGTATTCAGCCTGTATTTTCATTTTCTAGACATACTCAACTGCTACCCATATATCATAACTTTTTAGCCCAAGCTTTAATTATTCTATGTATGGATTTTTTCATGACATGATACAGGGTGACCAAAATTCTTGGACCATCGTATTTTCAATAAATACACCTGATAGGAAAAAAAAAAAAAAAAAAAAAAGGAAGAGTTATTCCAGAAAGTTCTAATATCATCAGTCCTTTTACTGTTTCTTTCACCATAAAACTCGATGCATTCATTTTGTCTCTGGGTGAAATCGTTACTTATTTTGCCGATTATGGTGCAGTTATTGCTACTGGGGTTGCAACAGTTGTACTGGTTGCCGCGGTTAAAGATGGATGTATGTGAAAGTAATGGATTTGGAAGAGTTTATTGAACTTGTCAAAGCCGGAGAGATCTACTTCTACCACTATAACAGTGCTCTACTTTTGCTGTATTATCTGGTTATGCGGCTGAGAAAGGAAGAGGGGATTTGTATTATATGAAAGGCTCAATAGGGTAGATTGGCTACAAATTTTTGTGGTTAGTGTATTAATACAATATCTTCACCCTTATGTAATTAACTATTCCCTATTTTAAGCTATGAGTAATAATAGTTTTACACAGTCAATCTATTGTATCATTAGCAATCAACCATCACCATTATCATTCACATTCTTGTGATAATTAAATATCGATTTTGATTGAAAAGAGTAAACGATTTTTCAACCCAAACAATGGTTTAATGCCACTTTTTCACCTACAAATTTTTAAAATCATTTACTACTCAAATTTATATTCTGTTTTTTATTTCAGTATCGTTGCGATCTCACACCACTACTATTTTTTCTTTGATAAACTTTACATTGCCAACTCTGCTATCTTGGGCAGTTTTATCTTGTCCAACGAACTAGAAGATGCCCGTAGGTGCTTTGAGGTAACATGTATTTGTTGATATTTATATTCTGGAGTGCCATTATGTTATGGGGTTCCTTAGCTTAGCTTTTTAGTTTTGTACCTCACTAATATTTTTGTGCTTAGTTGTAGGAACTTAATGTCTCTTCCATTGTTGAGATACTTTCTTTTGGATTGAGGCAGAACTTGCAACAAAGATTTCTGTCGCTAATATCAACATCTGAATAGCTGTTTGTATGAGTCAAAAAGTGGCTTTTTCAGGAGCACTTTTTGTTTCCATTTCCATTTTGAATGTTAATAATCAAACACACTAGAAAATCATATTACGCTATATCAGAGGTATGCAAGGTGCAGAAACTTAGGCAGCCTGCAGGGTTATGGAGCATAATTGAGCTGCTTTGGTTCTCATTCAAAAATCATTGCATTGCTTGATATCCTTTAGGTTGAAGGCATTATGATGACTGGATTATAAAGAAAATTTGCTTCAATGGAATCAGAAGACATTGTATTACATTTGATTTTGTGATTTCTCCCTCTTCGTCTGATTATGGAACATTATGTTTACCTTTTTTGAGAACAAACTGAAAATAATCATTACTTGAAACACTACAAAGTGTGAACAAGTTGTTGACAAAAGAAAGAATCCATCTAAAGGATCACAAAAGGTCTATACAGTAAGTTTATCTTTACTATATATGATTGAAAATATCCTTCTACTAATATCACAACTTGTGTGTTGCCTTTTTTTTTTTTTTGTTTTATGTTGGTGATTTCAACAGCATGCTTTTAAAGGTTAAACCAAAATCAATGTTTGTGATTGTCTTATTAGGCATAACTGTGAAATAACAATCTCAAAATCACCTTATAATCATCCAGATAAAGGGACATGGTAATGTAGACTATCTGATACCATGTATCACCTTGGGACGGTAATTTATTATTTGTCATTAGTTTTGTTTGACAATTGCCTGAAGAAAAGCTAAAGAAGAAGGCAAAGGTGGACAAAGAAGCATAAATCTGATCATCATGAACCTATCCGACACCATGCTGCCGAAGGTGGATGGCGTGGAATCTCCAATTCCTCTCTAGGATAAACTCAATCTTTATATGCCCTTAAGTCTGCTCCTATTTAGCTTTCCTAAAGGTGCACTGTTTCTTATAAAATGGACCTAGCAAAATCTTTAGATGAAAACTTGAATGAATTCCTAAAAATGAACCTAATCCTAAAAGGTACTAACCAAGAACTAGGAGATTCGAGCCTAGCCATGATCATGTTAACTTCCCTACCAGAAGTACCTAGTTGTAAAGAATGCCCTACAGTATAGGAATTGTACCTAGTGGATTTGATAGTTTCTATTTTAGGGAACTAGAATTAAAGATTCAAAAACAAATGGTAGTAATTTGTTTGTAAAAGGGAAATTCGATACTAGACAATCTGGTAAAGAAACTAGAAAGAACCCTCAAGACATTAGGCTCTAAAATAGAAAGACTAGTAAGGGGAATGGGAAACCTAAGGGTGAATCTAGGAATGTGTTTTTGTAACAAAGCAGGGCACCTTAAAAAGAATTGTTACGAATGGATTAAAAAACAAACAGGCCGTACTGAAACCAATCTAGCCAGCACAAGTAGTAACATAGAGATATCTGAAGCACTTACCATTTCCAATACATCTAGGAGTAATGAGTGGGTGCTAGACCAGGTTGTACCTTCCATGTCCAAACAGAATTTGGTTCCAAAGACTTAAAATTGGGGAACAAGAAACAGTATTCATGGCAATAATCACTTGTGAGGTTCAAGGCATAGGTGACATGACCATTAGGCTGAATATGGTAAGTTGGTTCTGCTCACTAGGGTTAGATTATACCTAAACTTAAACATAACCTAATTTCACTTGGAACCTTAGATGATTTGATTGCTCCTATAAAGCACAAAATGATTGCCTAGAAGTGTACAAAAAGGAATGTGTGATTAAGGGTGTTAAGAAAAATGGTCTTTATATCTTATGTGGGCAATACTATCCTGATGTGCTTAATTCTTCTTTACTTTCCACTAATGTATCTACTGCAGAGAAATGACATTTGAGATTGGGCCACATAGGCCAAATGGCATGAATGCATTGAAACATCAGGGTTATTTTGGTAATGATCATGTGTCTGCTTTAAATTTTTGTGAAACATGTGTCCTTGGGAAACATCATAGGATGAGTTTCCACAAAGGAACTCACCTTGCTGCAAATTGCTTAGACTATGTGCTTGCTGACCTTTGGGGTCTAGAAAAGGTCAAGTCACACGGAGGGAACATGTTTTCCTCTCCATTGTTGACGTACAATATGAAGGTATGGTATACCTTCTCAAGACTAAGGACGAAGCCTTGACTAAGTTCAAAGGCTGGAAAACCCTGGTCGAAACCCAATTAGACAGAAGAGTCAAAGCACTTAGGACAGATAATGGGTTGGAGTTCTGTAACCTAGAATTCGATACTTACTATACCAATCAGGGGGTATTAGACCATCTCCAACCCATTGCACCAAATTGGTGCAAAATTGCACCAATTGGTGCAAAATTTGGTGCAAAACACTATTCCTCTCCAACCCACAACACCAAATATTGCACCAAAAAGAATATTCCTTAGAATATTCTTTAGAATATTCTTTTTTTCTTTTATTGTAATAATCAACAATTAATCTATTCACTCATTATTTTTGTATATATTAATTAAATATGGGAATGATATTTTATTAATAATAATTATTTTAAAAATTATACTAATTTAATAGAATTAAGCATTTATTTAATCAAATAACATTACATTTAATATAGAAAAACATTATAGAAAACATTACATCTAATATAAAATGATACCAAAAAAAAAAAGATGTGTTATCTATTCAAGTTTTTCAATATTTGATGATCTTACTGGATCCGAAACTAATCTACCGAATACTAAATTGTTATTTTAGTTTATGTGTATTTTCTTTTAATTTTAGTGTTTTTAAATTAGTGTTAATTTTTATTTTGAGTTATTGTAGTTTAATATTTGCATTGAATAAAGTTCTATTTTTAATTTTCATCATTTTTTAAATTATATCATTATTATAAATTTATATTATAAATAATAATCAAATTAATTAAATACAAATACTCAAATTTGGTGTGATTTTTGGTGTAAATTTAATACTCAAATTAACTTAACAAAATTAAAAAAAACACAAAAAACAAAAAAACCAAAATTAAAAAAAATATTTTTTTGCTACAGTACCGCGCCATTTTGGCGCAGTGCTACAGTGCTGCGCAAAATGCGCAGTGTTTAGCGTGGGTTGGACGCCAACCCACGCCAATTTGGTGTTTTTTGCACCATTTGGCGTGGGTTGGAGATGCCCTAAGGCTATAGACTGTCAAGGCTACCCCACAACAGAATGGGGTTCAGAGAGGATGAATAGAACTCTCTTAGAAAGGGTTAGGTGCCTTCTATTTATTGTTGGTCTATCCAAAACTTTTTGGGGAAGCCCTAACCACTGCAGCCTACTTGATCAATAGAGCCCCTCAAGTTCAATAGGCTTTAAGTGTCCGGAAGAGAGATGGTCAGGAAGGAGACCAAATCTAAACCACCTAAAGGTCTTTGGTGTGCAGCATATACCCACACAAGATGGTAAGTTAGAGCCTAGGTCCCTTAAATGTGTTTTTTTAGGTATCAAGAAGGGACCAAAGGCTACAGGTTGTGGGAAAGGGATGCCCCAAAGGTTAGGGTTATATCAGTCGGGATGTAGTCTTTATGAGATCATGTTTCCTTACAAGCTTTCTAATGCAATGCAAGTCCCAAGGAATGTCCTGAAATGCTTGATCAAACTGAAGATCTCGTTTGAGGTAAAGCCAACAAGCCTGACAGACCATCCTGAACACCAGAAGCCTTTGAACCACCAAGTCCCACATTGCCAAACAATGGAAACCAAGATGAAGAAGAGAACAGCCTGAAAAAATTGATGAAGCCTAAATGAAAACCTAGCAGAATATCAGTTAGCAAAAGAGTTAGGAGGTAGATAAAGCCCCCTAACAGATATACTATGCTGACTTATCTACACTGCCCTTGTTACTAGGGTAGAGATACTAAGGTCTGACTAACCTACCAAGAAGCCATCAGCCATCAGCTCCAAAGACAAGACAAATGGCTGAAGCCAGATGGAGGAAATGAAGTCCTTAAAACATAACAGAACCTGGTCCCTGGTCCCAAAACCAATTGACCAGAACCTGATAGACTGTAAATGGTCTCACAATTAAAGGAAGGCATAACAAGCTCAGATCCTCCAAGATTTAAAGCCAGACTGGTGGCAAAGGGCAAGTATTGACTTTACTGAAATATTCTCACCTGTAGTTAAGTTTAAGACTATTAGGCTAATGCTAGCAATTATGACCCATTATGATTTAGAATTGGAACAATTGGATGTTAAACACTTTTTTGCATGTAATGGGAAGAAAAGATATATATGTTCAACCATTAGGTTTAAAGATAGGAACCTGCCTAACATGTTTGCCACTGCATAAGTCCCTTTATGGACTTAAACAATCCCCTATGAGTGGTACAAAGGTTTGACTCTTCATAGTAGGAGTTGGGTTTACTAGAAGTGCATATGAAACTGTTTTTACTTTGCCTGATAAATAACATGCTTATACTTACTGTTGTACGTAGATGACATGTTATAATATGCAAATCTAAGTCACCATAGAGGAACTAAAAGCAAAACTGAGTGCTGAGTTTGATATGAAAGATCTAGGGTCTGCAAAAAGGATTTTGGGGATGATGAATGATGGAATAGAAAATCAAATAAACTAAAACTTCACCAACTACCATACCTGCAAAAACTAACCTCTAGGTTTGAATGAATGATGCTAAACCTGTCAACATACCCTTACAGGACACTTTCGTTGAGTAAGTTACAGTGCCCAAAACTGATGTTGAAAGGATAAAAATGGAATTATCCGCTACTCAATGCCTAGATCTGTCATGTACTCCATGATAAGCACAAGGCTTGATCTCTCTTTTGCAATATTATTCTAGTAGTTGATGTCAAATTCAGAATAGAACACTGGTTGCATTAAAATGGTTACTTAGATACATTAATAGCACAATGCATGTTATTAGACTTTTGCAAAAAAAAACTCTACACTTGATCTTGTTGGGTCTGTGGATTCTGATTTGCAGATGATCGAACCAAGGAAATTCACTACAGCCTACTACTTCACCTTAGGAGGAACTGCATCCACCTTTTGTTTGGCTTTACTTATAGTGCTGATCTTGGGCTTTCTGCACTTATAGCAAATTGACGATTGCTGGCTGACTGAATGGTTTGATTAGTAGGAAGCTGGTCAAGGGAGTCAATGACATGCATAAGGAGGTTGTGATATCTCGCTCAGGTTAGAACTGTCAGCTACTTCAATTTCTTGATTCTTAAATATAATTGAACTCTTTTTCTACCTAAATTCAAAAAGACGCCAAGAAAATGGACCTTACTTATTAGGAGGTATATGAAATCTCATATATTGGTGTTTCAATATAACAATGTTATTCTGTTTAGTTACTGATTGGGCTTCTCAAGCCCCCACTTACTCTTTCTTTTCTTCTGGATATATCTAAAAGCCAATCGACTTGAAGAGGCTGGAATTGCAAAGGAAAATCCAACATGTTATGGAATTAACAAGGTTTGTCTCTTTCGTTTAGTTATTGGGATTCTGAATATATTCTGTTTACTTTATAGTGAATTTTCTAGACAGCCAATGCCAATTGCTACTAGGCAATAAGAGCTAAGAGCAAATACATTCTTATTTTTCCTAGTGATCTTGACAGCGTTTATGTGGTCTAATCCAAAATAGTAAAATGAAAGACTCACTGTAAAATCTTTTACTCTCATGTCATTATTGGTTATTTGCATACTGGGGTGCAGTGCTTCCCTCTTGTTTTACTCAAAATATATATATTTGTGTCGTCATCATACCTCCATAGTTGCAAACTTTTACAACAGGGATGGAATTCAACGGAGACAGTAATTTCCCCTGAAAATGATGAAAAAGATGAGAGTGGGAAGCGTGAGAGAGACGCGGTAAGTGTGATGCAGAATAATAAGGAAAGAATATATGAAAGTGTAAGAAGATCGTACGGCGTTGTCCTTGCTAGGAAAGAATATATGAGAAGTGTAGAAGATCGTACGGCGTTGTCCTTGCTAGAGGGGTGTTCAGTTTCAGTACTCTATACTTTTTGAAAGAACCGAAACTGGATCTGACGGTTCCTCGAAAATTGGAACTGGAATTAGAACCGAACCGACGTTCCGGTTCCTAAGTATCCAGAACCAGAACCTGTAACAACGGTTCCGATTCTGATTCTGGGTACCCTGTAAAATTACATGACCTCCAAAAGTTTTTAATCACAAAAAAAAACCCCTTAAAAACTTACAAATACCCCCCCACCTGGCACTTGTTAACAAAAATAAAATTATAAATATAAATTCAAAATTACAAACTCCATTACTTTATAAATAGATTCTCAAAAGTCAAACCAACTTACTTTAAATGTTATGAAATATAAATAAATGTATTCCCATTACTTTTCTACAAAAGTTTTTATTAACCCCCCTAATCTTTAATTTTATTTTATATTAGTCTCGATTCTTGGTTTCTGGTTCTGGTTCCTAACTATAGGAATCGGAATCAGAACAGCACAGTACGGTTCCAAAATTTGAATCGAAACCTATCCATTGACGACTGGTTTTGGGTAGAATCAGAATCAAACTCAGAGTACCTATTGGTTCTGGTTCTAATCGGTTCTTTTGAACATCCCTATTTGGTAGGTCTAGTTGTTAGTTTTGGGAATCACACGTGTAAAGAACATGAGAGTTATCCTTGTGGGGCCTAGTAGTCAGGTTTAGGAAATCACACGTGTAAAAAGAGCTAAAGATTGACCTTGGTTTTTCTTGATAGCTTTAACGTGGCAATCTTATAACCAGGGATCCTTACCACATATTGTTAATATGCTGTAAAACATGTTTATAACCAGGATCCTAACCACATATTATTAATATGCAGTAAAACATGTTTATAAGAATACTTTATATAGAAATAAACTTTATATAGTTATAAATAAATTAATCCTAATTAGGATAATTATAGATAAAAATAAATTATATTTTATAATAAATTATTTTTTTCTATTCTTGTCTTAAGGAAAGTTATTTTCACATAGTAATAATTATCTATATATACCAAAAAATATATGTTATGTTTGATTAAAGGTTTAAGATGAAAGAAAATATTTATCTAAAGTTATTTAAAATAATATTTATATTTTAAAGTTGTTACCACATCTTTTACCTTACTAGTATATAATAACTTGTTAGCATGCTTTTCCTCACTTCTTTCTCGATGCCTATTTACCCTTCTGCTGCTCCTTTTATTCATTTCTTCTACTAACAGAATTTACCCTTCCTCCAGTAATCTTTCGCCACCTGTCCCACTACCTTCAATTCACACTTTAGTTGCTTGTTTTAATATTATTGATCCCCTGGTGCTCCTTCCCACGCTTCTTGTACACCCGCACTTCGCGTGTTGTATCAGAATCAAACATGAGATCAATGGTATGGCTGCTTGACGAAGACATGACAATAGGTCATCTCTAGGTACCTGAAACAGAAGCGAACATGTGTCAGAGCTCGAAAAACTCGGCGACTAATTCACATTTTGCTTTCAATTTAGGCACCCAAGGTAGCTCGCATCGAACAACAGACAAAAGTGACCCACCAAGATTCTGGCGATCGCCACAATAAACCCTTCTTAAACCTAGGACCATTGGAGACACACTTAAAAACCCTAGCAAAGCCCAAAAAATGCTCAATGTGGCCACGACAATGGCCAACCCCAATTGTGAAAGTTATGAAAACAAGAAAAGCAGGGAAAATAAGTCTTACTGAACTGAAAGATGGGATGAACTCATCGGAAAAGCACTGTGAAGATGAAGGAGCAGCGACGGAACAAGCAAGAAAGCATGAGAACCTTCGCAAAGTGTGAAGCCTTTATGATGAGTTCGCTTGCTTTTATAGTGGTTTACATGGGAGATGAAAGGGCGGGGGGTTTGATCATAACCGTCGATCTACAGTAAATCTTGGCCCTCTATTTGTCGAGCAATCTTGACCCTTGGACATGGTCACTTGTCAATCATCTACGAAGGGCGATCAACCATTAGGCTGTCACAATCATAACCATCACCGCACGTCGCCTCGACTTTACATATGGACAATTTTAATTGCCCATGCACGACGAAAAGTAACTACCAAAGGTTCCCACATTTAAGCGACATGACCGCGTGGATGTTACACAAATACCCTTTCTTTTCAAATTCCAAGTTTGTCAAGAATATCACAGAAGAGGAAAGGTCAAGTGTTGAGTACGTCGACTAGTGATGAGTCTGACTCATGAAGCTCGACCGAATCTACATTTAGTGTCGTACCGATGAATACTGAGCTTGATATCAAATCAAGCAATAGTCTTCGAAAGTTGAAACGAGCACCTAACACTAGGGGTAGATGTTGTGTGTGATTTTTCCTTCAAACTCGGGGAATTGCGAGGTTATAGCTTGATCCAGAACCAGCTCGACTCAATTGATTGTCCGACCGAGCATAAGCTCGTCGAGTTATAGCTCGACCTAGCACAAGCTAGTCACAACCAATCCTTACAATTGTTCAACCAATTCATAGATAACTTCAAATCCCAGGTATCTTAGAAAGGATAAGATCGACAACAGTCTTTACGCAATCACAACGCTCAATCACGAGAATATCAGAGTTGCATTTCAAACTTAATTGTAATCTTTTTATTTTCTCTCTTTCCTTTGTACAAAATCTGTATATAAACCCCCTCCAACGATGAGAAAGGGGTTAGCAAATTATTCTAGGATTGTCATTGTAAGCTCTCACAACAAATACAAAAACAGTGGACGTAGGCTCAAGAGTATAATTCACCGAACCACTTTAAAAACTTTCTTGTCATTTACTTTACTGCATTTTTCATTTATTCATTGTTGGTTACCCGTAATCATGCACACATCAGTTTCGATCCTGACAAGGTCGATCGGATTGCTCTAGTTGGTGTATTCTTGCTTCAACAATGATAAACTGCCACAATTTGACAATGAAATTTTTGAAGAAGAATCAATTCCTAAAGAAGAATATTGCTTTGAAGTACACGCGGGTAATTTTGAAAGAAATTCTTTTGTCATCAATTTTTGTGAGGGCATGCATGATCACTCCAACAAGATAAAGTTGAAGGAGATTTTGCTTCGTGATTTTGTTTCCAACAATTGGACTGATTAGATGGACGTTATAACTAAGATTGGAAACTTTAAAGTGCTTCAAGCATATTATTTGGAGATGAATTTAAAATAATTTCAATTACCGCAAGTTGAAGATGAAGATGTTCATGCTAGAAATTTGAGGGCGAATTTCCAACTAGTGGGGAGGAATGATGTAGAAAACATATTATTTAAATTTTATAGGAAAAAGGTTATATTATTTTCTTATATTTAGGCTTCCCTATTCCTAATTTCTTATTTTATTGGTCCTAACTAAGTTAGATTCCTTGTTTTAGATGTTTTCCATATTAGAATAATATTTGTCTTAATTATTAGGTTTATTACTTTCCTAACTAGTTAAGGTTAATTCTAGTGCAAATAAAGGTCTTTGTAGCCTTTAAGGCAATAGTTTTTGGTGAATTAATATTTTAATGAATTATTGAGAACCTTTTGTGATTATTTCAATTAATCCAGTATCCGAATCTTGATACAATTTGATGGTAGTTTATCATATCCTTGTTCTCTATAGTTTTCAGTAATCTCTTAATTTTTTCAGTATCATTTGGTATTGGAGCATAGGCTTGTTATCGATGGATGAATAGTATCATGGTCGAGGTTAGCGAGGTCGCGACAAGGGTTATGGAGTGGCTCTTGGGGAAGATGCTGCCAATCATCAACATGACCGGCAAGATGTATTACGACCCTGAATTATAATGTAGAATTCGTGGACAACTGGAGAGAGATGATGTCGAACCATCTCAAAATGCTATCAGTGAAATGGCGGGTGGGATAGAGAACATCACCGTAGGAGGGACTCAAAAACTGCCATGCAGCCAATAAGGGATTCTTCTGAGAGAAGCCTCTCGGAACCCTCAAGTTGAGTTGAGGAGCATAAGTTTAATTTGTGCGCCTAAGATCCTTAGCACCAATCGAAGGTATTGTTCCTTGCATGGCTTATGTGTGGAGACTTCTTCAGCTGAGCGACTTATGTAGAGGCATTGTTAAAAGAGCATGTTGCATTGAGGTCAGAGCTTCATGAGACGACCTCCTCGGAAGCCTCGGGAACTATGCCCCTAAGAACTACCGAGCCCATTGGGGGGCCCCAAAATACGAAACAATGTCAAAACTGTCCGAATTCACTTAATTAGTTCCGTTTTGCAATTAACGCTCCCATTTGCTCCCTAAGTCAAAATAGAATAAAAATCAGTACATTTTAGGCAGCAAATAGGTATAAAAGACTAGGCATTAAGGGGGGTAAATATGACATTTTGCATTCTCATCAAACGCCGAGCATATGCGAAGGTATTACCAATAAGCAGCTCGGGTTCCAATCATGTTTTATTTTCTCCCTTATATTCATTGTAAGGTCGCTTATGGCCAAAATATTATTAATAAAAAGAGGTATTATTCTTGAACTTTACTTTGTTCGTTATTTTATGTTTATCAGTATCTTGTTCATCATTTATTATCTTTTGTTTCAAAAATCACGACCTACGTGATCACATCAAAAAACTCAGAGTCAAGAGTTCGGAAAAAGGTAGCTTAGCTCGATAAGCCACACAAAATCCAACTCATTATGGGTGAAATTCCCCAGATCGACGAAGTTACACTTGGAAAAAGTTAAGTAAAATACGTCAAAGGAAAATCGATCATAAGCTAGCAACTAAAACTCGAGACAAGCAGCTAGTCTGAACTTAGAGTTGTCACACAAAATTTTCTCAATTATATTCAAAAAGTTCCTCAAGAAGTGAGTTACGCATAACTTGGAACAAATTCAAAACGAATATGAAGAAATTAAAAACTGCTCGACGGATATATGCAAAAAATGTCTTTCATTGATTGTAAGCTGCGGAAGAAAGGAGAAATCGATCGAGGGATGAACTTCCCACAACTTTTGCACAAGGAAGACCGACATCTCCCAAGCTTTATTCGTGATGGTTGTGTTCAACTCCCTGACTTCGAACCTAAGTTGCTCAGTTTCGACCTCAACCTTTTGTCAACCCTCTGCCTCCTAGGCAAGATCGAGTGAGACCTATTTAAACTTTGCTTCCCAATTCAAGGCAATTTTTTGAGTCAATGTGAGCTTGGAGTTTAGCTTATTCTTAACACATTGCTATTGTGCCAAACACTTCTCAGCCTCGAACGCTTTGACTTTGGCCTTTGCCTAAGCTGTCTCAATCGCTCGAACTTTGTCAAGGAATTCCCTTTCCTTGACCCTGAAGGCCGCCATTTCCTATTTAAGCAGCTCGAGCTTGGCCTATTTCGAGTTCTTCTCTTTCTCTGCCACCTCGGCCCTGGCCAAGGCATCCTCCTTGAGCATCTCCGCTTCCTGCTACCCTTGGTAAGTGCCTGTTGGGTAATACTCATCATAGATAAGCCTGCTCGCCAATCAAGCCTAGAAAAGAAAAAAATGAAAGTCAGCGAGGAATAAAGAAAAATGTATATAAAAAAGGAAGAAGGGGGTGAACTACTGATACCTTTGTCATGTGGTTGCATACCTAGGCCAGTAGCTATGGAGTAGACGAATCCCTAATGCTCACATAAGTCCACAAGGTGAAGGCGTCCCTGACCACCGAGGCCCCCAAGCTGATGTGTTCAGAGAGTTGGTGGGTTATTGCATCGAACGCAGCTTGAGTTGCCTCATCTATAATTTTGCTTCGGGTTGAGGCAAGTTTGATTTGCTTCCCACGGGAATGACAACTTCACCCGTGGGAGCAGACTTCTTCTTGGCCAAGTCCTTGGCTACAAACTTTTTTGGGCCGTTAGTTTGCCTTATAGCCTGTTTACCTGAGCTTCCAGTTAGCTCGGATGTCTTCTTCACTGGGCCCTTTTAGAGCTCGGGGTCACTTTTCTCCCTGGCTACCTTGGAGCCAGTCGTGGACTTCTTAACGCTTGGGCCTTCCTTAAGCTCGCCCATACTATGATTGAGGGTCGGGCGTGAAAAACCCTGCCCGACCATCCCAGCAACATTAGTAGGCTACTTCTTTGCTGGAGTAACAGGTTGTTTCTTGGCAGCCCCGGACGCTACTATTTTATTTTTCAAGCCCTTTGGTTTCTTAACCCATATTTCTACGAAAGGAGAAGCAAACAATCAGCGACCTAATAGAGTAAAAAAGAAAAGGCGAGCAAATAAACACTTAACTTTTTTGAGAATAGTGTTGAATGTGACTTCGTCAGCGCAAAAGCCGTATGCCCTCAACCGAGGAAGCGAGATGATCTTATTAACGTTGCAATTCCTTTCGGAGAGATCGCTGAAGCATTGAAGCCGCTCTAAGCTCGCTACAGGAAGAAAGTTTTGCTTGACGTTAACTGCAAAGCAAAGAAGTTTGGTTAGTTCGATCGTCGAGCTTGGAGACATTCTTTGCACACACAACTAGTGAAGTCTTACTAGCTTCCAAAAACGCCAGTCCTCTCGGCCTCATTAAAGAAAAATTGAGAGTCCTTGTTTAGGACCTTCTTTGAAATGTTGACCAAACAGTTAAAATGTACCTTCCTCGCCTTGGAGAGGTAGTACATTTGGTCATGACCTTTCTTTAACCTTATACAAATGGACGAGCTCCTCAATAGATGGCTCATCCAACTCGGCTATCTAGTATGCTATGTACAGACCTAGAATTATAATGTATGAATTCGTGGACAACTGGAGAGAGATGATGTCGAACCATCTCAAAATGCTATCAGTGAAATGGCGGGTGGGGATAGAGAACATGCACCGTAGGAGGGACTCAAAAACTGCCATGCAGCCAATAAGGGGATTCTTCTGAGAGAAGCCTCTCGGAACCCTCAAGTTGAGTTGAGGAGCATAAGTTTCAATTTGTGCGCCTAAGATCCTTAGCACCAATCGAAGGTTATTGTTCCTTGCATGGCTTATGTGTTGGAGACTTCTTCAGCTGAGCGACTTATGTAGAGGCATTGTTAAAAGAGCATGTTGCATTGAGGTCAGAGCTTCATGAGACGACCTCCTCGGAAGCCTCGGGAACTATGCCCCTAAGAACTACCGAGCCCATTGGGGGAATCAAACATGAGATCAATGGTATGGTTGCTTGACGAAGACATGAGAATAGGTCACCTCTAGGTACCTAAAATAGAAGCGAACATGTGTCAAAGCTCGAAAACTCGACGACTAATCCACACTTTGCTATCAGTTTAGGCACCCAAGGTAGCTCGCGTCGGAGAACAGACAAAAGCGATCTACCAGGTTTCCGACGATCGCCACCATAAACCCAGAACCGTTGGAGGCATACTTAAAAACCCTAAAAAAGCCTTAAAAAGCTCAATGTGGCCAAGACAATGGCTAGCCCCAATTGCGAAAGTTATGAAAACAAGCAAAGGAGGGAAAGAAAGTCTTACTATACTGAAAGATGGGATGAACTCGTCAGAAAAGCATCGTGAAGATGAAGGAGCAACGACGGAACAAGCAAGAAAGCGTGAGAACTTTTGCAAAGTGTGAAGGCTTTCTGAAGAGTTCGCTCGCTTTTATAGTGGTTTACATGGGAGACGAAAGCGCGGGGTTTGATCATAGCCGTCGATCTACAGTGAATCTCAGCCCTCCATTCGTCGAGCAATCTTGACCCTTGGACATGGTCACTTGTCAATCATCTGTGAAAGGCGATTAGTCGTCAGACTACCACAATCATAACCATCATCGCACGTCGCTTGAACTTGTCACCTGGATAGTTGTAATTGCCCATGCACAACGATAAGTAACTACCAAAGGTTGCCACATTTAAGCGACATGACCGTGTGGAAGTTACACAAATACCCTTTCTTTTCAAATTCCAAGTTTGTCAAGAATATCACAGAAGAGGAAAGGTCAAGTGTTAAGTGTGTCGACTGGGGATGAGTCCGACTCATGAAGCTCGACCTAATCTGCATTTAGTGCCTTACCAATGAATACTGAGCTTGATATCAAATCAAGCAATAGTCTTCAAAAGTCGGAACGAGCACCTAACACTAGGGGTAGATGTTGTGTGTGATTTTTCCTTCAAGCTCGGGGAATTGTGAGGTTATAGCTTGATTGAGAACCAGCTCGACTTAATTGATTGTCTGACCCAACATAAGCTCGTCGAGTTGTAGCTCGACCTAGCATAAGCTAGTCGCGACCAATCCTTACAATTGTTCAATCAATTCACAGATAACTTTAGATCCCAGGTATCTCAGAAAGGATCAGATCGACATCAGTCTTTGCGCAATCACAACGCTCAATCGCAAGAATATGCGAATTGCATTTCAAACTTAATTGTAATCTTTTTATTTTTGCTCTTGCCTTTGTACAAAATCTGTATATAAACCCCCTCCAACGATGAGAAAGGGGTTGACAAATTATTCTAGGATTGTCATTGTAAGCTCTCACAGCAAATACAAAAACAGTAGACGTAGGCTCAAAAGTATAATTCACCGAACCACTTTAAAAACTTTCTTGTCATTTACTTTATTGCATTTTTCACTTATTCATTATTGGTTACTCGTAATCACGCACACATCAGTTTCGATCCCAACAAAGTTGATCGGATCGCTCTAGTTGGTGTATTCTTGCATCCACAATGATAAACTGCCACAATTTGACAATGAATTTTTTGAAGAAGAATCAAATCCTAAAGAAGAATATTGCTTTGAAGTACACATGGGTAATTTTGAAAGAAATTCTTTTGTCATCAATTTTTGTGAGGACATGCATGATCACTCCAATAAGATAAAGTTGAAGGAGATTTTTCTTTGTGATTTTGTTTCCAACAATTGGACTGATTAGATGGACATCAAAACTAAGATTGGAAACTTTAAAGTGCTTCGAGCATATTATTTGGAGATGAATTTAAAAGAATTTCAATTACCGCAAATTGAAGATGAAGATGTTCATGCTAGAAATCCAATGGCGAATTTCCAACTAGTGGGGAGGAATGATGTAGAAAATATATTATTTAAATTTTATAGGAAAAAGATTATATTATTTTCTTATATTTAGGCTTCCCTATTCCTAATTTCTTATTTTATTAGTCCTAACTAAGTTAGATTCCTTGTTTTAGATGTTTTCCATATTAGAATAATATTTGTTTTGATTATTAGGTTTATTGCTTTCCTGACTAGTTAAGGTTAATTCTAGTACAAATAAAGGTCTTTGTAGCCTTTAAGACAATAGTTTTTGGTGAATTAATATTTTAATGAATTATTGAGAACCTTTTGTGATTATTTCAATTAATCCAGTATCCGAATCTTGATACAATTTGATGGTAGTTTATCATATCCTTGTTCTCTATAGTTTTCAGTAATCTCTTAATTTTTTCAGTATCATTTGGTATTGGAGCATAGGCTTGTTATCGATGGATGAATAGTATCATGGTCGAGGTTAGCGAGGTCGCGACAAGGGTTATGGAGTGGCTCTTGGGGAAGATGCTGCCAATCATCAACATGACCGGCAAGATGTAGAGATCGACAATCTGAGGAGGCAAGTTCAAGATCTCTAACAGCGACTTAAGAAAATTGAGGCCCTGACGGAAGAAGACAAGGAAGAAGAGTTTGAAGGTATTTTTGGTGATGACATTGAGATTAACAATCATGACCACTTTGATTATTTAGATGATCATGGTGACCCACCAAAAATTGATGAAGAAATTATTGAAGAATCAATGTTTCAAGATTTGGGTCTTCATAAGGCTGCTTACAAAACAAGTTTCTCTATCATTAATTGTGTTGCAAATGTGCATGATTATTATGACAAGATAAGGCTACAAGAGATTTTGCTTTATGATTTTGTTTTCCATTATTGGGTTGATTGGATAGATATCGTTACAAAGTCAGGAAAATTAAAAGTTCTTCGTGCATATTACCTAGAGATAAACTTAAAGAAGTTTCGGTTAATGCAAGTTGAAGATAAAGATATTCATGCTAGAAACTAGAGGGCGAATTTCCTACTAGTGGGGGAGAATGATGCAAAAAATATATTATTAAAATTCTATAGGAAAAATATTATATTATTTCCTTATATTTTGGCTTTCCTATTCCTAATTTCTTATTTTATTAGTCCTAGTTAAATTAGATTATGTATTTTAAGATGTTCTCCATAGTAGAATAAGTTTTGTCTTAATTATTAGGTTTATTGTTTTTCTAACTAGTTAAGGTTAATTCTAGTATAAATAAAGGTCTTTGTAGCCTTTAAGAGAACAATTTTTGGTAAATTATTATTTTAATGAATTATTGAGAACCTTTTGTGGTTATTTCAATTAATCCAGTATTTGGATCTTGATATAATTCAGTGGTGATTTATCGTATCCTTGCTCTCTACAATTTTCAGTCATGTCTTGATTGTTTCGGTGTCATACTCCCTCTCAAGTGTGATGTTAGGGTGCCACATGAGTCGTTCCCTTGCGTTGAAACTATAGGCCCATGACAAATGGTATCAGAGTAAGAAAGAATGTGTTAGCATTATGGTGTTCCTTTCTAAACGATCATGACTGAAGATGACTCCCTTGTGCTTGCGAGACATGCTGGGGTCTCTGAGATGCACGTTAAGTGCTTTGAGGAGTGGAAAGTTGTCACGGTGGTTTGCAACGAGTGACATTGAGAGCAGGCAATGTTTGAAGTCGAGGAAGCATGTGTGAGACACATGTTGGAAGTGCAACAGTGGGCACCGACAATTGCGCAACATGGAAGTGAAAAGTGGTCTCGTGTGAAATAGGGGAAAACATATATCTTTTGGGGTATCGTAACATTTTGACATAACGCGGAGTCGTGCCTAAAGGTAATTGGCGTCCCTTAAGCCATCGGTTTATGCCATGAGTTGAAAAGTTTAACTATTATCTAGCGAGCATTTGCAAGAATGATATACATGAGGGTGTTTATACAAATAGGTGTGGGAGAATGTCACAACCTTATTTTGTAATGTCATGACAAGAGTAGCAAGTGTAAAGAGCGTACGAGGTTAAAGGGTTTCATGAAGCATTCATGTGGGGTATGATAGTTGATACATCAAGTGTGTTTCCTCCTGACACATTAGTAATGCTTCATAAGACCCTTTAGGAGGGAAATACTCAGTGAAAGGGAGTGTAAGAACCGTTAGGAGTTGTTCTTCATAGTTGACGATGAAGAAGAGATTAGACCATCCTTACAGTACAACTAGTTGAGAGCTAGAGACAATTCCCTGATGAGTCCATGGTAGGACGAAACCAGTAAACCTAAAGCTGATTAATGGCATACGTGTATGCTTACTCCTTCTCAAGTGTGATGTTGGGGTGTCGAATAGGCTGTTCCCTTGTGTTGAAACTTTTGGCCCATGACAATAGTCTCAAACCCAAGCACATTAATGTTATTAAGGAAAGATAATCACAAATCCATTAGAAATTTCTAATGCAATACTAAACTCAACCATTATGAAGCTTTAATATTTACATTGAATGATAATCTTATTTAAGCCTCAGAAATTTCTTTGTAAGCCCATTGATAATTTAAATTTAGTTTAAAAAAATTAATTTATAAGAATATTATACTTTATTCCAATATTAACCATCTTAATTTTTTTTCTTCGTACATTGTATTAAATCTCCTTATTAGTTTTTTTTTTTTTTTTTTTTTGTGCTTTCATGTTTTATCCAAATTTATTGTATTTGTTGGGATATTGTGGCTCTTTTCTTATATGTTTCCTTGTAGATTTATTGGGATATTGTGGCTTTTCCTAATTGTTTCCTTGCAAAATTGTATCTTTTTAGCAATTATCTTTAAAGAGGAATATAATTGTTATAAGGGATACGAATCCTATTAAAAAAATACAAATACAAGACTTCTATTAGGAATATAAATTAGATTCATATTGAGAATAATATCTCATGTATTACCTATAGGGTCCGTTGGTTCGAAGTCATATAGGATAACCGAGGTAATCTTCATTTATTTTGCAAGATTTTTTTGTTTCATTTACAAGTAATAAAATATTACGAGTATCTTTTATTGCAAATAGTGTTTAATTTTGGTAATATAGGGGGCAATCAGATACCCCCAAAGAGGTGTTATTAAAAGATTACCGATGTAATATGATTTCCATACCTATTTTGCCTTTAATTAAATACTATTTCAGACACAATTGCCCTCAAATGTCTACTAAAGAACCATTAGGTCAGCCCCTACATTTAAGAATTTAGCTAAAACACTCTAGCCACACAAAATGCTTAAAAGTTAACAAAATACCCCCAGCCACCCAAGACTACCGGCAGTCGACAGTAGCAGTTAGCGTAATGGTGCATGATCTGCTGGATCTGGCCGGTCGTGTGCTAGTAAGGACGTTTTTGGCCTTACCGACGCTCAACCGGTCAGATCCCGCCAGTCGTGTGCCATTACGGCAGCTACAGGCAGTGGTGGCTGGCTGTTGGCAATGGCTTGGGGTGGGTGGGGGTGATTTTGCTATAAATTAAAGTTTTATATGGCTGGAGTATTTTAACAAAATTTCAAATGTAGGGGGTTAAAAGAAATGATTCAAAAAATAATAATAAAAAAAATATTATATTAATATTTAAAAATGAGAGCAATTTAGTAATCTACATAACATACCCACCAATTTATCCTCCCAACCAAACATATTAATATAACATACTCACCAATTTATTCCAACCAACCAAACATATTTTCCTAAATATTCTCAATAATCTTCAAGGTGATCTTTCTATTAATATAACATCCCTCTATAATAAAACATTATATGAATTAAACACGCTCATAAAAATATTTAGGGGTGAGAACCAATTCGAGGTGTGGGAGAATGTGAGAACACATGATATTTAATGTAAATGATTAATTTATTAAACACCATGGGTAGAGTGTTGTTAGAAACTATAATTGTTTTGGCTCTAAGTACTCGGTTGAGCATTGTTAGAAACTAGGATGGTTTCTACTCTTTTAATCATGTACTAAGTTTATAGTGTTAAATACTTTTGTATACCGTGCTGACAAAACTATCTCTTTAAGGAAGTTATTTAAAAGAGGAATAAGGAATGTGAATAATATTAGGAATGTAAAATATAAGTCTATTAGGAATATAAATTAGATTCTTATTGGAATTTGGAAATATTATCTCACGTATTACCTTTATATCGTAAGAATTGAGTTAAAATGGTGTTGGATGGTGAGGGTTTATTGTGGTGGAGACTGGAGAGTGTGTAAAAGTCAATGGCAATTAATGTTCTCCAAATTTCATGAAGAATCATTGAAAACCTTTTTGGCTCNTTTTTTCCCCGCTTTCATGTTTTATCCAAATTTATTGTATTTGTTGGGATATTGTGGCTTTTCCTAATTGTTTCCTTGCATAATTGTATCTTTTTAGCAATGAACTTTAAAGAGGAATATAATTGTTATAAGGGATGCAAATCCTATTAAAAAATAGAAATACGAGATTTCTATTAGGAATATAAATTAGATCCATATTGAGAATAATATCTTATGTATTACCTATAGGGTCCGTTTGGTTCGGGGTCATATAAGATAACCAAGGTAATCTTCATTTATTTTGCAAGATTTCGTTGTTTCATTTGCAAGTAATAAAATATTACGAGTATCTTTTATTGCAAATAGTGTTTAATGTGGGTATATAGGGGGCAATCAGATACCCCCCAAGAGGTGTTATTAAAAGATTACTGAGGTAATATTATTTTTATACTTATTTTGCCCTTAATTAAATACCATTTCAGACACAATTGCCCTTAAATGTCTACTAAATAACCATTAGCCTGATCCCTACATTTAAGAATTTAGCTAAAACACTCTAGCCACAAAAAATGTTTAAAAGTTAACAAAATACCGCTAGCCACCCAAGACCATCGGCGGCCGACGGTAGCAGTTGCCGTAATGGTACACGATTTGTGGGATCTAGCTGATCGTGTGCCAGTAAGGACGTTTTTGGCCTTATCGACGCACAACCGATTGGATCCCGCCAGTCGTGTGCCATTACGGCAGCTACTAGCAGTGGTGGCTGGCTGTTGGCAATGGCTTGGGGTGGGTGGGGCTGATTTTGCTATAAATTAAAGTTTTATATGGCTGGAGTGTTTTAGCAAAATTTCAAATGTAGGGGGTTAAAAGAAATGATTCAAAAAATAATATTATATTACTATTTAAAAAGGAGAGCAATTTAGTAATCTATATAACATACCCACTCATTTATCCTCTCGACCAAACATGTTAATATAACATACTCACCAATTTATTCCAACCAATCAAACACATTTCCTTAAACATTCCCAATAATCTTCAAGGTCATATTTCTATTAATATAACATCCCTCTATAATAAAACATTATATGAATCAAAAGTGCTCATAAAAATATTTAGGGGTGAGAATCAATTCGAGGTGTGGGAGAATGTGAGAATACATGATATTTAATGTAAATGATTAATTTATTAAACATCATGGGTAGAGTGTTGTTAGAAACTGTAATTGTTTTGGCTTTAAGTACTCGGTTGAGCATTGTTAGAAACTAAGATGGTTTCTACTCTTTTAATCATGTACTGAGTTTATAGTATTGAGTACTTTTGTATACCATGTTGACAAAACTATGTCTTTAAGGACATTATTTAAAAGAGGAATAAGGAATGTGAATAATATTAGGAATGAAAAATATGAGTCTATTAGGAATATAAATTAGATTCTTATGGAAATATTATCTCACGTATCACCTTTTAATTTCGTAAGAATTGAGTAAAATGGTGTGTTGGTGGTGGGGTTTATTGTGGTGGAGATGGAGAGGTGGTAAAAGTTACATGGCAATTAATGTTCTCCAAATTCATGAGAATCATTGAAAATTTTGGCTCTGATTTTAGAGAAGGAAGTTAGGAGTGTGTTTTTCATGCTCATCCTAACCATGCCAGTTAGATTGTCCCCGATTATTGGTTTAGAGGATATCGTTTTTTTTTCTACTTTTCGAACTCAAAGGTTATCATAACTATTGAAAGATACCAAATATGATGCTTACAAATTGACCCTTAAGAAAATAATATGATTTGAAGGGGTTTATGTAACAAAAGAACTGGACGTCCTTTAAAATGAATTTGATAATACGAAGCGGAAATCCTTGTGTACTAAAACTATCGAATTTCGCGAAAGAGAGAATTTTATAAAAGATCTATTTGGAATAAAAAACTCTAAAATTTTAAACATACCTTTTGAGGTTTTTAGAAGAATTTTAAAAATATAAAAATTGGGAAGTCAGATTTCTGAAAGATGCAAAAATTACTGAAAGGATAATAATGCATCTTCTGAAGTATTGAAATTCAGTGATGAAGATTTGTTATTTTGCGCCTGTGGAATGTTTTTGGGAGTTTTTTTAGGGATTTTAGGGATTTTCTGAAACGCTTTTCTTAGGCTTTTTTATAAAAAGTTTTCACGCTTATTAAAATGAAATTCCCCAATTAGTATCCCCAAGTGGGCTTAATTCAAAGAAATATTTCAAATCTAATAAACCTTTCCATACTTACTAAATAGTGTTCCACTGTAGTGGATTTGGTCCACTCAGGGCTACTTAACGAACCGAGCCGCTCGCGAGCCGGCTCGGCTCGCCTCGAGTCTGACTCGTTAACAGCTCGGTTCGTCTAATAACGAGCTAGCTCGACTCGACTCGTGAGACAAAACGAGCCGAGTTCGAGCCATACACGGCTTGGCTCGTTAGGCTCGTGAGTCGAGCCTGGCTCGAAATAGCGGGGGGTTTTTTGAGAATTTCTGAACTATTGGGATTTAATTGAAAATAATGCAATACAAGTTTTAAAAAATAACAAAATGGCCCCCGTTATTGAAATCCCCAAATCGTGAAAAATTCGTCAGCAGTAGAACCCTTGCCGTAAAATTTGAATCAAACTCCTTCCAAAGTAACGATTTTTGGCCAGATCTTGTTCATCTTCGTCAGCTTCGCGGGATCTTCGTGGGATATTGTTCATCTTCGTCGGACCTTCGGCAGTTGTTGGATCTTCGTCATCGTCGTCTGATCGTCGTTGGAACTTCGTCTTCTTCGTACGAGCTTCGTTAGATCTGAATCTTCTTCGTCGGATATGAATCTTCTTCGTCAGATATGAATTTTCTTCGTCGGTTCGTCATCATCTTCGTGGGATTTTCGTCGGACTTTATGCGGTGAGTAGGGGGTTTCTTCGTCAGATCTGAATTTTTTTTTTTTTCTGGGTATGAGTGACATATTTGATATCTAGAGCAAGGACTTTTTTTTCCTTTTTGTGGAAGCTGAAATAATTAAGGTTTTGTTGTTTTTGAATGCTGGTTGTGCTAATTGAGAGCCAAAAGTATAGTGTGTGTTGGACTTGAGAGTGCTTTGGGAACAGCCAGAAGTGCTTTTAAATGTTCAAAAGTGGCTTTGGGTTAATTTTGTGGAGCTGGGTTTGAAATTGATTTTGAAGGAAGTGTTTTTTTAGTAGAAGTGCTTTTCATAAAAGCACTTAAGTGTACCTTTCTGAAAATGTTTATTAAGTGTTTTTTTAAAATTCACTTTACTCTTTAAGAGCTGTTTGTTGCCACGAGATAAATAGAGCATTATCTAGTGCTTCTCGCAAAAGCACTTTTTTTAAAAGCATTTTTATTGGTTTCAGCTAGACACTACAGTAGAGCTTACAGCTTTTAGCTTTTAACTATTTGACAACATTTTCCAGAGGCACTTCCCAAACTCCCCATGATTATCTGGCAAAATTGTGGCTCTTTGTAGTTGATGTTTCACTACTTTCTTATTTTGAATTGCCTTTAAAAAAAAGATTTCACTCGGTTAATTTCTGAAATGTGAGTTGTGTTGCAAAAGGGCAAAAGCATATTGTTGATGTTAGGGGAGATTATACTGCCGTCCTGAATGGTTTCTTGAATAGAATGTTGGGTTTGAATTTATGATTTGCATTTATTTGAATTTAAGACAATCAGACGCCCAATTGCTGCCCAACGAATTTTTTTTTTAAAATTGAATAAAAAAAAAAAAAACACAATTATTTGGAGATGGCTTGCGAGCCGGCTCAAAATATGCCAAACCCATTACCGAGCCGAGCCACATAATTTATGGCTTGGCTCGGCTCGGTCTCGGCTCATTTAGTCTTTCTCTCTCACGAGCCGAGCTCGTTAAGCTGAAAACTCAACTCAACTCGGCTCGATAATACCCCTAGGTCCACTGGTCTCTGAAAAGGGTTTAAGAAAACCAAACCTTTGAATTTAAGTGTACTAGGCTTTTTTTTCTAAGCACTGAACGGCTTTGAAACTCTTTTTGTTGAGTTAATTCTTCAATTGGGTCCATTTAGGTCTTGTTGGGTTTCCTTAACAAAAGTGGGCATCAATATTACGATTTGACTGAAAAACTGAATTGTCCCCCAACTTACTTGATATAATTTCCTTAATTTTTTTAATATAAAGGAATTATAAATCCCCTTAATAAGAGATATGTAATTAAAAAAAAAACAATGGATATTCAAAACATTAAACTAGAGGGGCCTATAATAATATTTCTTAAACAAACCACTCTTAAAGAATCCCCCTAACCTTTTCCCTCTCTTGTACAGGGTATCAACTAGGCATAATTTTATTTATCCTAACATGGTAGATTCTTCATCTTCTCAGTTTGAACCTCAATTTTTCCAGAGATTTAAATGATAGAGAATCTCAATAGTCTGGTGATCTTTTCCTTCTTTTGGAGGGTGTTTCTTTTAATGAAATGGAGGAAGATAAGAAATTTTCGCTTCTAGAGAGGTCATCAATTTTTTTAATGTAATTTCTTATTTCCATAAGTTGATTGATTCTTCAAGCATCTTTATTTTTTAGCCCTCAAAGAGTGATTTGGAAAGCTAAAATCCCAAGCAAAATAAAATTTGTAGTATGGACAATAACTCATAGAAAAGTCAATACACTTGACATGATTTAAAGAAGAAGACCTTTTATAGCTCTATGTATTCTCCAATCTCCATATCTATCAAGGCAACAAGAAAGCGATTATATCTACAATTATGACTATTTTTTGGGTTTAAAGGCTGGACAGCTTATAATTTTTTTGTTGGTCAGCTTCTTGTTATTTTGTGTTCCCTATTTTCTCAATTCAAATTTTTTCTCCTACCAAAAGAGAGAGAAAAAATAAAACATTAATTTTCTGGGGGCATATGGTAATTACTTGGGTTTATATGCTAATTATTGAAACCTTGGGGTGACAAGAGAAGCCTGAAACCCAAGTAAAGTTTCCTTTTTTTCTCTTGTTTCAAGAAACCTCTCTTCAAGTTAAGGTTATTTATAACTATTCCCATCTCTTCCTTCGCATAGCTCTAGAATCTTCTTTTTCCATTAACCTTTCCCTTCAGATTTCGTACAATTCCACATTCCCACCTGTTAAGTTTGATAATTCAAACTTTTGATTGAAAGACTCTGATATTATTCGATCATCAGCTATGGTATGTTCCTTCAACTTCTTCTTTTTTTTCCTTTGAATTTTTTTTTTTGGATGTTGTGTGGATGATTTTACAATTTTGGAAGGAACATGTTTCTGGGTTCTTTGTTTTTTCATTTAATTTGGTCATTTTGATAAGCACGTTAGGAATTTTTTAAATTTATTATCATAATTTAACCACAATAAATGTTTTTAGAAATACTTGATTGATTGAAAGTTTCAATTTTGCCGCTTCATATTTGGCGAAGGTGGGCATTTGGGTTTGCAATTCTCTTGTTTGTTGTGCTTCTTGTTGCCTTTTATGAACTTCCTTTTGTGTATGTAAGAGGGAGGGATGGGGGGTTTGATATGCAACAATGTGGGATCAATGTGGTTATGGCTATCTACTGTATATTGAATATGATTAATATAAATTTCTTAGATACATTGTGGCCAGTAACATTGGTGAATCATGTGAAGTTATGTAAGAGAGGATTTGAACCATATTCTTTTTTGTTGATGATTTACCAAACCAATGCCTTGCCCGCCTTATTAGCACAATGGTAGAGCGGTCAGCGATTAGCTGACTGGTTTTTGGTTCCAGACCTACCTGGGAGATATGATTGATTCTGAATTGAAGAATTCTTTCTTTATTTTGCATTATATGTTATCGTATCACTTCTTATGTTTTGTGAAATTTGAAAATCATTGTCAATATAAGTATCTGTTTCTGCAGGCTGCAAAGATATTAGCCAATTTAATCATTATGGGCTCTGGGATATTGGCTAGGGCTGTAGTTCAAGCTTATCGTCAAGCACTTGCAAGTAAGTTATTTGGTTGGAATTGTTTTCTTAAAGTCTTTGACAGCATTACCTTCTCTGATATTCCCTATATATTTATGTATTTGCTTTTGCATCCATGACAATCCTGTTCCATTTAAGAGTAATAGCTCTTGCAGTCATATGTTTTCAAGGTTAGGGTTTAAAAGCAAGAATGTGATCATTTATGTCAATGCAATGGTAGACAAAGTAAAACTTAAGAGATAACTATTGTTAAGATATTTAAGATACATCATTGGGCAGGGTAGACTTAGTTTTCTATCTTTTCAGTATACTGTAAATAGAAAAACGGACATTAAGGAATCCTTAGCAGATGTATATAAGGATTAAATCTTTTTATTCTTTTCCTAAAATTGTGATGTAAAAACCAGACCAAACAAATTCTTTAAAGTACTATTACAATTTAGCAATAGGGGCACTTATATCCTCTTTTGTATTTGTGGACGTGGATATGTAAAAATGATGTGGTTTATGAATGAAGGTACTCTTTCACGCTTCTGGTTATATGAATTACATAAATGCAGCATGGCCTGATATATTATAGTCATTTATTAGTACCAGGTGTATTCCTGCATTCCTGCTCAAGTAAATAAACCTTGTCCTAGTGCCATCATGTGTCCCAAGTTTATCTCAACCAGTTTGTACTTGATATATAAATTGTAGGGGGAGAGTAATAAACTGTCAAAGTACATTTATTGTTATTTTTCTAGTCTTTTGGCGCGATTGTATTCTGATCTCTTTGCTAGATTTATTATTTGCCCTAACATTGATGGTTAAATATATTTCACCTGATGCTCGATTTGGTAAATTTATGATAATTTTTGTCATCCTGCGAAAAACTGTGGAATGCAAATTGATCTGCTGATTCATACTGAAAAAGTCAAAAGTTATAAGACACACAATACATAACAAAGGAGGAAACATCAACCTGTTATCCAAACTCAAGCAAGCTTTTTCTCTTAACCCTTTGCCCTTCCTCCTAGGGATGACAATTTGGTCGGGGTTGGTTGGGGATCACAATCTCCACTGATCCCCAATTTCCCAATACAGGGATGGGATAGGGATCCTTATGAGACCTGATCCTGTGATTTACTAGACATTTTTTTTTTTTTTGATCTGATGGACATGAAAGAGAATTTTTTTTTTTTTTTTTATTATTTTTTTTTTTTTGAAAAGAAGAAATTAATTGATGAGTTTAATTAAGAACTTTAGAGTATGCTAATTCTATCTTGTGAAGTTGCTTTTTCTTTGTTTCAGTAGCTAATAATTCAGTTTGCAGGCTATGAAAGAAAGCCACTAGCCACATCATTATTAGTTTAGAAAGTTCACTTGTTGACCTACATCGAAATTGGGCTTGAAACCCCTGCCATAGATTTATTCTCTAAGGTAACATTCATATATCTGAAATTTTTATTATCTTACATTCTGAGGATGATTAGCAAAGTCATAATCTCAAAAGAAAATGAAATTCCTTTCAAGAACTAGCTACATGAAAAAATTACAGTTGCACCCAGTTTCTAGTTTAAAAGCAATAACTTAAGTGCTTAAGAATTTGCCTTTAAGTCATTCCGCTACATATTGACTGGTATCATCAATATTATTGCTTGCACTTTCCCAATATCCAATGGACCAGCATCTCCAAAATCATCTATGGCATCTTTTGCTAGAACGATATTCATAGCTAGTTAGTCGCTACAATATATATGTAGCCACATATTTTATGCAATTTGGAATTTGATTATTGTAATTCAATCAAATATAGTTCATAGCTTGGAGTAGTGGTGATGACTTGGCTATAAAGGATGAGAAAAAAAATAAAAATAAACTGATATTGTTTGCTTAATTTTTATATTTATATTTAGTTTTCAAATTTCAGGATAGAGTGAGAATTCTTATTCTTGTCCCTGCTCCAATAAAAATTTGGGGACAAATCTTTCTCCCAATCCTCTTCCCACTGCATTTAGATTTTTGCCATCCCTACTTCCTCCTGCTACTTGAACTTCAACTAGATAAAGAAAAGTAATAGGTCTCGTATAAAATTCTTTAGATCCTGACCCAGACAGATGTTGATCTTGTACCATAGCAAATGACAGCCTTTCTAGTCTTTGTAGATATCCAGTTTCCATATACCTTCTCTGTTAATTTTATGGGTGGAATATTAATGCGGGCATAAGTTTTATTTTTTTCCTTTTTCATTTAAGTCATTTTTTTTTTAAATAAATAACTTGCTCTAGGGCAGTGTAGTAATAAAAAAATTATTAAAATGATGAGTATAGATATTAAATAGGTCTATGTAGACTCACCCATATACAAAAATTAGACATTACTTAGTTATTTACACACTACATAGACATTTTGTAAAGATGGAGATTATATTTGCATATTATCTGTCCAATTAGTGATGTAGGAGAGTAAGAGAGAATTAGAAAGATAAGATAGAATAGATAGAAACAGAAAGAAATAGAAAGGAGAAAGAAGACAAATAGGGATAATAGAAAAGGGACAGATTAGGGAGAACAGCCAGAAAGAAGAACTAAGAAAAAGGAGACAGAATAGAAAAACAGAAATTAGAAGGGGATAACAATCATATATGTTTTGACATGCATGTTTTGGAGTGTGACGCAATTAAAAGGATTACATTTATATGGTAGTCTAGCGTTGTGGTGGCTTTAGATTTTTGTCTATGTTCTAAATAACTAACATTTAGTTTATTGCAGATGCCTCTAAATCTGGTGTTGCCCAGGAGACACTACAAAATGCAGCTCGTAGGGCAAGCAAAGTGATGACAGAGCAAGAGGCTCGGCAGATTCTTGGTGTGACTGAAGAAATGCCTTGGGAGGAGATAGTGAAGGTCAGTTCTATCTATATTATTGGCAGTTCTCTTGTAGTTCTGTCTATGATTTGAATTCATTGTGTTAAACTTTTACTTCTGCTTTTGCAGAAATATGATAATTTATTTGAGAGGAATGCCAAGAATGGTAGCTTTTACCTTCAGTCAAAGGTTCACAGAGCAAAGGAATGTTTAGAAGACGTGTATCGAAGCAAAGCGGAGGGTGCTACCCCTAGTTGAGAATCCATCTTCAAGCTTAACCCACTGTGTGAATCATCCTCACCTTTGTATGATAAACGATTCTGCTATGGCAGATTCCCCCAAGTTAAAAATTGTATAAATAATTTTGTTTCGCTTATATGGTTGTTCGTTGAACCTCGTGTTAACAACCCGCATTAATCTAATCAATTAGTTTAAGGTTTGTTGTAATAAAACAAAGATCAGGGCCATCAATGATTTGATTTCTATAATGATCAAACTGTTTGAATGAATTATTGTGGTACTTAATAAGATTGATTTATTCTTTTTGGGTGCTGAAAGTTGTTTTACTTAATTTTAAACTAAACTTAGTGCTATGAATCATTGTGGTGCTCTTTTCTGCTTTCTGTTTTGGAAAGTTAAGTGCTTTTGGGAAAGCAAGCTTTTTTGCTTTGTTCTTAGCATCTTCTTCAACATTAATTTATTTTAAAGCCATTAATGAGTAATTGAACTAGCTGATTGCTTGCATTTTTATTTTCAAATGGGAATCTTTCACTGTTCTTGGTAGCTCAAGTAGTAATTTTGAAACATACTTGGGGATATGATTTATTTGGAATTATAGAATTCAGAGTGGCATCAGGCTGCAATCCCATCAGTTGATGAAAGAACGCACTTGTTTTCTTCATTGACTGGTTATATTGCAAATTTGCAATATGATAAACGGAAGACTCTTTTTAACGTTCTGCCCAATCACCAATATAAGTTTTCCTTCTATTGATTAAAAGAAAAAAAAAATTGAATAGATATCTCCATTTAAAAAAACAAAAAAATCAATGATTTATTTTTAGATAAAAAATAACATTTCAAAAATATTCTAATTTTTAATGGGAATAAGAAAATACAAACAATGATAAAACATGTTTATTAATTTCATATGTAATAAATTCCTTATAATATATAATTTCTGAGCCGAACCGGTTTTTTAGTCCTGGAAAATTCCCAAATTGAAACCGAAATGGTTTGGAGAAAAAACCGGTTTTTCGGTTAACTAAGAAACCGCTTAACCGTTTTAAAAAAACCTGTTAACCGATTTTCCCTTTTTTTTTTTTATAAAACTTATTTTTTTAATTTTTTTCTAAATTAAATTGTAAATATAAACAATACATATCTAAATAAAAATTAAATATTCATACATATTTATTGACCATTACTAACAATACATTAAAAATTGATACAAATAAAAGTTTGAAAGGAAATTATTTTTTTATTATATATATTTGTAAAACCGGTTTCGGTTAACCGTTTTTTAATTTTTTCCGAATCGGTAACCGAACCAAAAATCCGGTTTTTGAATTTTTCAAACCATAACCGAACCGTTTTTTCAGTTAACCGGTTTTTCAGTTCGGTTTTTACATTTTTTTGAACACCCCTATATACAGTATCTATTTGGAATATTATATGCTCATAAGACAAATTGACATGGAAATCCTACATGTTTAACACAAAATTAATTGGTTTCATTTATTTTTAATTTTAAGTCATACAATTATTGATATAAATATTATTTAAATTTTATAAACATAGATATTGTTTTTCACATTTAATAGTTTATTCTATACAATTAGCAGATTTCTCAAAGAAAGCATATTGAAATTGAATTTAATAATATGAATCACGCTAGTCTTCATATATTTTAATTTTCAATAATTTTTTTTACTTTCACTAATATTTTAGCATATTAAAATTTTTATTATCGAATGATACTAATATTATGCTTAGAAATATGATATATATTCAGTACTATAAAAGATATATTTATTTTTCTTTCCTCTATTCCAAATACTACCATAAAGAAGATACACCGGTAATAAAAAAATATTACATGAGATATTGAATTTAATTTAATTTCGAAATAATTTTGAAGCAACAAGACATTGAATTTATTTGATTTCTGTTCAAATATATTACATCCAAAATCATTAAAAAAAAAAAAAAAAAAGCTTAAAACTTACTCATAAAATTAGGTTAAGATTCAGTCACATCCAAAACAATTCAAGTTTCACAATCACAATAAATAATAAATAATCATTTAATTATAAACTTCTTTATGATTTACACTTTTTTTTAAAAAAAAGATTTAAGATAAAGAATATAAAAGGAAGACCTTACAGCCTCGCTCCAGCTTTTCACCAAGTAAAATTATTAATTTAATTTATAACAGATAAGAAGATATGACCAAGAAGCATTGCCACTAATTAATTAAATTAAACAATAATCTTGATTAAATGACTATAAAATACTGCTTACACATTTTATTCATGTCAAAATGATGAATTAAACGTGAAACTTATAAGATAATTCTAGTTTTCTATATTATTTTTTTATTAAAAAACAAAGTCAAAATTATCAAATTTTTTTTTTCAAAATGAAAAGACATAAATCAATGTAAATAAAGACAAAAAAACTTATAAATTTAGTTTTACTGAATTTCCATGATCATATGAGTACCAATTTGTTCTATTTATTTTATTTAAAAATGTCAAATTATATGATTGAATATGACATATTTATAAAATAATATAATTTATTATAACAACACAACATTAGCACACGAAATACTCGTGGCTTTTAGAGCATGGGTTACTTAATAAGCTTATGTTTCTCCATGTAAGTTGTCACTTTAACTTCTAATATGATGTCATTTCTACTCCCACTGCTATAAATTTTGATCAATTAATGTATCATATCCAATTATCCTTCGGAGTGCTAAAGACCGGATAAATCTTCTATTAATCATTTTTATTAACAATTGTGAGGAATCAAACTTAATTCTTTTTTAATAATATATCTAAGAACCCTTATCGTCTCATCTGATTATCAAGGATGATTAAATATCATCTTATATTTAAAAAAATATTTGTATTAAGTTATATATCATACCTAAAAAAATGTTATTTGAGCAAGAATTAAAACAATAAATTAAGTTTCAGTGAATAAACTCCCTTGAACTGTCGTGACAATGATGGATATAAATTAATTAATTATCTTGAGGAAAGTAATTTTGTTGGTAATAAATACGATCATAATAATCAGAATAAAAAAAAAAAAAAATAGATACCTTAATTCGCTGCGTGTAAGTTGCGCTGTCTTTTTTCAATTTTAATTATTCAGAGTGTTTCTCTCTCTCCCATTTTATAGAAAGAATAACAAACAAACAATTAACTCCAACTCAAAACCAAACGCAACCCGACCAACTCAATACACAGACTCCTCTCCTGTTTCTTGGTAAGCATTTTTTATTTATTTTATTTTTACCATTTTAATATCATTAAGACCATTAATTTAGCTTCAGATCTGCCCTTCATTTCCATTCCTATTCCGCTCAATTCATTCAGGTTTCATCTTTTTTTCCGCTTTTTCGGATCTGGGTTCGTTTCAATTTCCCCAATTGTGTTTGTTTTAGATCTCAAGTTTTCGTTTTTGAATCTGAATCAGCTCATTTCTGGTCAATTTGATTTTGATTGATTTAGATCATGTCATTTTCGAATGTCGAATTTATTATTTTTTGTTTTGTTTAATCTGGGTGTGATTGAAATCTTTGTTTTTGTGAATTTAAGAAGTGGTGTGCTGCAATTTTATTAGTTTTTTTCATATGGATTTTTTCTTGGATCTCTTAAAGATTAAGTGGGTGACGTATGATTTTTAATTCCTTTAATTTATTTATTTTTAATTGTATGGATTAATATTTGAATCATGTATTGGAAATTGATATTTGATGTTTGAATTGGGACATAATTTATTGTCTTTTATATATTTATTTATTTTTTACAAGCAATTGATGGTGGCAATTATTTTTGTTTAAGACTTTGTTTCAGGTAGATTATGAAGCTTGGCGTTATGATTTCTATTTCTTATTTGTATATTTATATCTGTTACAACATGGTTATAATGTGTGAATGAAACGGGGCTTGTTTTAATGAGTTTGAAGTTCCGCGCTTGTTGCTGATTTGTTTTGGAAAGGTTTCTGCGGTTCATAATTGTTATGGTTTCATTCTTATAGCCGGCACTTAACCTGTTTATGTTTTGAAACAGTGCATAAAATAGATTTTGAAGCGAGCTTGTCTTCATTTGAATTGGAGGGGAGCAATTAGAACAACTACTGGAAGAGCACTGAGTATTGTTGGACATAGCCGGCGATGAAGAAAGTCTTCGATCAAACTGTCAGGGATCTGTAAGTTTGAGAATAATTTTAATAAGTAGTTAGTATTACGGTAGCCTCATTGATATTCAAATGTTTCACATCTCTATAAGAATCGATTGTTACCTAAATTTATCTGTACTGGAGTTAAACTTTCTCTTTTGATAGTTTTTGATGGCACAACACTTTTACAATCCAGAACCACTTAGTTCATTGGCCCTTGTCTTAATTTTTTTTGTCGGGTGTTGGTTCATTAAATCCTAGAGAATCTGTAAACATTTTGGCTAATTATTTTCTATTTTCTATTTTCTTGCAGTAAGAGAGAAGTTAATAAGAAAGTGCTTAAAGTTCCTGGAATTGAACAGAAGGTAGAAATTTCTCCTTTTTTTTTTTTTGGCTATATGTTCTACATCTGTTTAGTTAATCATGGCTATTTAGGTTGTTTTTGCAATTGACCTCGATGAGGTTGTTTTTAAATTCTGTATTAATAATATACTTTGATAATGCAATATCCTTCATAATTTCTTGAGCTCATTGTTTTTGTTGCACAAATTAGTTCATAGTATGCCCTTAAATTTGACACCCTGTGTGCCTAGCATAGAAGCATGTGATAAATAGGTGTAATTTTTTTTTTTTTTTTCCAGGTTCTTGATGCTACCAGCAACGAGCCATGGGGTCCTCATGGAACACTTCTTGCAGATATTGCACAGGCTACCAGGAACTAGTAAGCTTGAACATTTAATTTATGTGTGCTTTGCTTTCTCTCTCCTAGTTTGGTACAAAAGAATTCATTGGTGAAGCATTTTTGCAGTCATGAATACCAGATGATTATGTCAGTAATTTGGAAGCGGATTAATGACACTGGAAAGAATTGGCGGCATGTGTACAAGGTTAGCATTTCTTTGGATGTGTTAGTTGCATTAAGTGGCTTATCTAATTGTTCTTCTTCCTGCATCTTCTGTTGGGTTTTTCTGATTTTCTTCCCAATTTTCTGTCTTATAACTGTTGATTATTCCCTTTATTCGAATTTTTGTTTGTGGTGCTTATCTTTTGATTCATACACCTTGCATGTTTTCTGTTGCTTTCTCACAGATTCTGGTAATAATAGAACTGAATTTTTTTTTTTTTTTTTTGTACTGATCTTCAGGCTTTGACAGTTTTGGAATATCTAGTAGCCCATGGGTCAGAGCGTGTAATAGATGATATCAGAGAACACGCATATCAAATATCAGTAATGATCAGTTCCTTAATGCTATTTGACAGCTATAATTTTTCAATATATGCTTTAAACCCTCTCTTAGGATATTTATATTATTTTCTAAAAACTATTGTTTTCCCATTTGCAGACATTGTCCGATTTCCAATATATTGATTCCAGTGGAAGGGATCAAGGTAACAACGTCAGAAGGAAATCCCAGAGCCTTGTGGCCCTAGTAAATGATAAGGAGAGGATATTAGAAGTTAGACAGAAGGCTGCTGCTAATAGGGACAAGTGAGTCTGATCTATTAAGATATTCAGCTCAAATGCTTTTTCTTGGAATTCCAAGTGTTGGCTTCTTTCAGTGTTTCTTTCTAATGTTGAAATCAAACCATCTCATAGAAATTTTATTTTCTTTTGTTTTTTAAATTGTATACCATATTATGCTTTCTTGCAAAAGAGAATGTCATTTTCAATTGGTACTCACATGCCGAAAGAGAATAATCTTACTTTTTAGTGTTTTGCAAGGTATAGTTTATTTCCACTTTCTGTTTATAAGTTGCTTGTTTTTTGTGGTATCCGTGGAGGCATGGAATATGGATCGCTCATCACTTAGAGACAATTGTTTATTTTAGAAATACTTTTGAGTGTTGCTTCTACTGCTAGCATCTTTGATGAGCAGCGTAATATAAAACCGAAGTAGGATGGTGGGAAACTTTTTTTTCTCTGTGTTTCGAGTAATTGCTAGTTTTTGCTTTTATATCTTTTCATGACTGTTTGAATGAAAGAATGCTACTGCATTCTTTTCAGTTCTCATTTTGTGTAGGATAGGCTAGGATTTGTGGCCGCACCATTAGGGTGGGTTATGATAAGATATGGCAGAATTTGTTATAATCCTACTTGTGATGAACTATAATACTACCTTTGTAATATGCGAACCGAAATTGTGTTATATTCATATTGTACAATTTAAAGAATAAAAGAAAATATTTAGTTTAAAATATTGGGAAGATTTAAATGTTATAAAAAAGTCCATTTCAAGGATTGGCATGGTGAGGATGCCACTTAATTTGAGGGTCAAGTGCTCTAGAATATCTAATAAGACTTGTAAGCTGCAAAAGTTGGTCTTTACATTTTCGTTGACACCAAGTTCTTGCAACTTGATTAGGATCCACATCTGTTGCTGCTGTGAAGATATAGCAGCTACATTATGCCCTCAACAGTTCACAAACCTTTTAAGGGGTTACATAAAGTCACAACTTGCATTTCTTGCATAGAGCAGTTGCTGTTGGTGTTATTATATGCTTAGGTTGCATGGGCAATATGAATGTAGGAGAGCGTATTTAATTTGTGGATTTATTGTTTGCTTCTTATTCAGAGGAAATGGAGGTTCTGAGTGATATATAACTTTTTTTGTTGAACAGATTTCGCAGCCCATCAGCAGGTGGAATGTATCGTCCAGGAGGATATGGTGACAAATATGATTATGATCGTTATGAAGGCCGCTCTGGAAGCAGGGATGATGATATTGGATATGGAAGAGAGAGGGATTATGGGTATAAAGATGATGATCGGTATAGCAGAAATGGAGACTCCTATGGTCGTGATGGCGATCGTTATGGCAGAGATTATGAAGATCGCTATGGCGGAGATGGGTACAGGGATGATGATTACCGCGGAAGGAGTAGAAGCGTTGACCGTTACCAAGATGGCTCAAGCAGGAGCTCTGATAGAAACCAGGATGATGATGGTCAATCAGCAAGTCGGTATGTATTAAGTTTTGTAAAGAATGATTTACAATTTTATCCTGATCAAAAGAATTAAGGGTCTGTTTGGCTTATTATTTCTACCCATATTCCCAATCCTATTCCCCAAATATTGTTTGGCACATTATTCCAGAAATATTAGTCTATTTTTTTAATTACTTTTAGACCCCTTAAGCTTATTAATTTCACTAAATACCCCCAGAAAAAAAGTTTAAAAATTAGCAAAAACACCCCCACCCGCCAATACTTGCTAGATTCCGGCAACCACCGTCGGTGGTAGCTGGAGTCTGTCACAATAGTCACACCACCACCGGAAATGGCCGGTAATTCACTGATCTGGCTGTCAGCGACGGCCAAAGAAATAGCCATCGTTGATGGTCAACGACGGTCATAAAATGGACCTTTGCGGCCGTCGACGGCCACATTTGGCCGTAGATCTGGCCTTTTCCGGTCAGATCCATGGTGGATCTGGCCGGAAAAGGCCATATCGACGTGTTACGACACAGATCCGACCGATCTGTGTTGTAACGCAATTTTTCGGCCAGTTCCGGCGGTGGTGGCCGGGATCTAGCACTGCGGGTGGTGGGGGTGTTTTTGTCATTTTATATATTGGGGTGTTTAATTAAATTAGCAAACTTAGGGGGTTCCCCTATTCAACTATCCAATACTATCCCCAAAATCCTATCCAAAATAATAAACCAAACGCACCCTAATAAAATTCCACCGTTTTTGTTCTGTTGGCAGGCAACTTGAGCGGAAATTTTCTGAACAAAATATTGGTGGTCCTCCTAGTTATGAAGAAGCATTAAGTGAATCTCGAAGTCCTGCTCGCAGCGATAGGTATTTATTTATGTTATAGAAATGCAGTGATATATTTCTCACAATTTTATTCGACTATGGTCAGTTCTAACTCCTATTTTGCTTAAAGGGATGGAGAAAATTCAGCAGCACCTGTTCCTAAAACTTCTTCTCCACCTGCTCCTGCAACTTCTTCTCCACCTTCTGCTTCCGGAGCATTTCCTCCACCTGTTCATCCAGCAGCTTCTTCTCCAACCGCTGCTCCTTCAACTTCTCCACCTGCAAGCCATAGTCCAATCCAAGGAACTAACTCATTCAACAATTCTACATCTGGGAACGATGAAGTTTTGGCTTTTGATGAATTCGATCCACGTAATTCATTTTCAGGTACACTAATTCCTGTATAGGTGTTATTGTTTTGTCCAAATCATGAAGTGCCTTGTTGTAGTGTCTTTTTCTGCTGTTACATTTAGACCTCATAAATTCTCATAGTTACAACTTTCAAAATGGACACTGGGTTGATAGTATTTTTTTGTCCATTTTAATTTATTATTCAAATATGAGCTCACTTTTTTGGTTCCAATTTTGTGATAGGGGTCTCGACTTGAGAGTATGTTCTTTTTTATTTGTAATTTGTTGCATCAGTTCTTTTATATTCCAGTTCAATTATGACTGTCTTTAGTTGTGGACAGCATATGTTCATTGTAGTTTCCATACTTGCAGCATATGAGAATATATATATACAGAAAAATCCCTGATACTTTTCAAGTGCTGAGTTAAGTTAATTCATCTTGGTGATTGCTTCAGGTTTTGGGTGGGCATGTGTCAATGGCACTGAAATTGAATTTAGTATCAAATATAAACACAAGTTCAGAGAATAAGTTAATTCATTTGGAGGATTTGGCTGGTATTTAAGTCTAGGCTTCAGTTGTCATGGAAACTTTCAGCTTGATAAAATATGAATTAATTTTGGCCCAGATCCATTTTGCTACGAGGAGCAATTTATAAAAAATTTGCATGATGGAGAAGAAGACACGACAGCCTGACAATAGGGAAAAGGCTGTTCTAGTTTTCCCTTTTCAATAAATTTTTTGTTTTTCAGTAAAATGACTGGTATCCTCTTGTGAGATATGATGCACTGTTATTGACAGCTGATTGGGGCTTTCTGTCTGTGGAAATAGTTTTCTTGAAGAGCTAAGATTGTTTCTATGTTTCTGCTACCTTACAATGATCCTCCAATATTGGGAACTCATATTTTCTTCTTTTCTTTTATCAGCTGCCCCTACTGTTTCAAGCACTCCTGCCCCTACTACCTCCAATGGTGCTGAAATGGATCTGCTTGGCTCTCTGTCAGACTCGTTTTCTTCAAATGCATTGGCCATTATGCCAGCCATGCCTGCAACTGCCAGTACTGAAGCTGATGCACACGCTAATACTGGTTCAGTACCCACATTCGCTGCAACGCAATCACCATCTAACATGATGAATCAGGTTATTTTGATATGTTTAATAGATCGTCTTGAAATCCATTTTCCTTGGGTTGATATGTTATATAAGGCAGAGATTTATTGGTTCAGAGCAAGTTTAATTTCTCTTGTAAGTGATATCTGTGGATACTTATTGATTTGCCATTTAATGGTGTAACCATCATATGGTTTTGAATATTTAAACAACAAATTCAGTTGTTGGAACCCTTAAAGCACTGTATTTCAGTTAATTAGGAAAAAGAAACTTTTAGTGAGAAAAATGTTAGCGATAAGTTTGCGAGGTGTCGGTGTTTTTCATTTATGTAATGGTCTAATTCTCATGGAATCCAAGTACTTGCTATAAACATGGACAAGAAAGATATAATTTGTTGAATGTTAGACATCTGGTCTTCTTCTCTATTAATTTCAAAAATGATATTGTAGTATCTGTAGATTGTGAAGATAACTTCCTCAAGATAAATTAAACAAAGATAAAACGTTTCTGAGAAATGTCTTAAAACTTAAAATATTAGTGAATAATTTCATTTCTGTGGTATTTCCATGTGCATACTATTATTGCTGACTAATAAGATGTGTTTCCTTCAAGGTAAGAAATATAATATTCATCATGCACTTTCTTTGTTTATTTTGCTGATGGTTCATATAGTGCTTAAGGATTATGAAGATATTTATTGTAATGTTTTACTACATGATTGAGAGGCTAGGTCAATGAGAAAAGGTGGCTTGTAATTTCTGCGGAAGAATTGTATTTGTTTTGTTTATTTATTTTTAATTCTTTTGTCATATTATTATAGTTGTTAAATGAGCATATTTTCTTCTGTGTAGTCATTTGATGATCCATTTGGGGACTCGCCTTTTAGAGCTATCCCTTCTACAGATTCTGCCACAGTTCAGCAACCAATTTCAGCATCAACAGCTTCTTTCCAACCAAGTCAAAATGCCGAAATGCCCCAGCCAGCTGCCCCCAACATGGAATCAGTACCCAACTTTGGGGACTCATTATACGGCGTTACATACTCATCAAGTGACTCCAATAGTCAACCTCCCTCAGCAAACTCACAGTTTTTGCCTCAAGAACTATTGATGTCACAGCTGGAGACTGATATTCTGGCAGACATCCTTCCTCCATCAGGACCTTCACCATCTGTAGCATCACAGGTTGCCTTTTCAGCTCCGGCGGGCCAGCCTGCACCAACCCCTGATATTTATGGGAGTCAGCCTGCACAACTTACTGCTAATATGTATGGAAAACAGCCTGCACAACGTACTGCTAATATGTATGGAAACCAGCCTGCACAACGTACTGCTAATATGTATGGAAACCAGCCTGCACAGCCAACTGCTAATATGTATGGGAACCAACCTACACAGCCAACTGCTGATATGTATGTGAACCAGACTGCACAGCCAACCACTAATATGTATGGGAGCTTTCATCACCAGCCAGGATCGACCAGTCAAGTAGCCCCAAACATAGCCCCTCAATCCCCATCTGGTTCAGTTGCACAGCTTAGCAGTGGGACCTTTGCACTGCAGGGCACTTCTACTGCCCCTGTTGCTTCATACATGGCTCCTCAAACTCCAGCTGGACCAGCTGCACAGTTTAACAGTGGAAACTTTCTACCACATCAGAGTTCTGCAGTTCCTTCTACTCCACAAATTCCTCAACAAACTCCACCTAATCCACTTGCACAGCAGAACAGTAATTTACAGAATAACCTTCTTTCTCAAGCAGGACAAAGCCCTACGATAGCTTCACAACCATCTCTTTCATCTTCAACAGGGGCGCTCACTTTAGTACCACAATCTCAATCATCCAAGGAAAAGTTTGAGCTGAAGTCAGCAGTTTGGGCCGACACTCTTAGCAGAGGGCTAGTTAATTTGAATATTTCTGGACGTGAGTGCTTTCATAAGTCACAAAATGTAGTACCACAATTTTTTGTATTTAATGCGTCTTGCTTGGAAGTTTGACATCATATATCTTTCTGTGCAGCTAAGACAAATCCTACGGCAGACATTGGAATTGATTTTGATGCCATCAATCGGAAAGAAAAGAGGATGGAAAAGAAACCTCCACAAACTCAGGTAACATCTACTGTTACCATGGGTAAAGCTATGGGATCTGGTTCTGGGTTAGGCCGTGCTGGAGCTAGTGCTGTACGGCCTTCAAATCCTATGATGGGTTCTGGCATGGGAATGGGCATGGGCAGTGGCCCTGGTATGGGTATGGGCATGGGTGGTGGTCAGAGTATGGGAATGGGCATGGGCATGGGTGGTGGCCGGGGTATTGGCGTGGGTATGGGCATGGGCGGTGGTCAGGGTATGAGTATGGGCATGGGCATTGGTGGTGGTTCAGGAATGGGCATGGGAAGCTATGGAGGCATGAACCAACCAATGGGAATGGGTATGGGGATGGGAATGAATAACGGCATGAATATGGGTGTTGGGATGAATATGGGAATTGGGCAAGGAGTTCAGATGCAACCGCAAACTGGGATGCCTCCTGGCACAACTATGCCCGGTGGTTATAGGCCCATGACAGGTACAGGTGGTTATACTCAACAACCATACGGTGGTAGCTACCGATGAGACAAAGCAACCTACCTATACAGAAGTGGGGAGGCTAGTAGATACATGTTACATTTTGAGGTAAAAATGTTTGGCATAGCAAATCTAGTTTTGTCATCATTCATTTGATTATGATAAACTTCTAGTTACATATATATGGTTTTGAGAGCTGTAATTTCTTTATCAACGGTTGTAATTTTTTGAGGTGTGGCCCGATGTTGTTTTTGTCGTTTATCTCGTTACACCTCAGTCCTTTCGGGCCACGGTAGGTGTTTCGCTAAATTTGCTCTCTTCAGCTGTTGTGAAGTTCTGTACCAGTGAGGAAAACCTTTTGTATTAGGTTGTCTCTTTTCTTTCCTTACATTCTTTGTGATTTTGAAAAAAAAAATCTACGGTATGTGTTCACTATTACACTGAACAATAAATTTCATAATTCATTTTTGTACTTTGATTTGTTTCTTATTAGTTAATTTGCTTTTTCATGAGTTTTGAGTTTCAAGGACTGAAGTAAAACATTAAAATCTGAACAATCTATGAATGTGTCACCGCCGTTAAGTGTTTTGGTTAATCTGTATCTGTATGTTGAATACTTTTATACGTACAAATTGATGTAATATTACTTACTACACTGTTTTACATTTAATTTTCTATTTATTACCAAATATTTTTATTATTCATATGCGAATACAAATTTCTTAACCAACTCTTGGGTGGTCGAGTGATTCGATGGGGACTTTTAGGTGTATTATTGAAGAGGTTTTGAGTTCGATTCCTTTCTTGGTAATAGAGGTGGTCATTGAAGTTTTTACCCATCCGATAGTTTCAGAGTCTTGGGAGATTTGTAGAGGTTTGCGTAAGTTCTAGACACCTTCGATCATTAAAAAAAAATATAGATTTCTTTAACTTGATTGAGCTGAGATTCTCTTATTTATAAGAACTGAGTCAAGAGAATGAGCGCTTCCTGTCTTCAGATAACCAACACCATTAGAACTCAGGAATTCAATTGATTCTTATCACTCTTGAAGAGTTTATATTGCCATACCATTGAAACATAACCATTGATTAATACTTTAATTCCAAAAAACGAATAAATTAATGTTGTATCACTTTAGATTTAATAATTGAGGTACAAACTTGTGATATATCGTACTATATTAATCAATACACCTAATGTCATAAGAAAATTAGGAGAACATATTTAATCCGAAGAAAACAGGGAAGAATATAAAAATGGATTTCCAATATGCACTATTCCTGTAGAAGCGTGCACCATTCTTGTAGGGGGGGATATACTTTTATGTTTACGGTTTCAGGCCTAGCTGTTTTCACTGCCAGAAAACATGCTTGTCCCATGCATGCAAAGCGTCCGCAAAGAGGAAAATTGTGTCGGAGTTAATCCTTTTCAAAGCATTTTAATGCGTCGGTTTAAATTCATAGGCGTTGGTTTAAATTCATAGGGAATAGTGTATATAGATGTCGACAACTTTGTCAATGTTACATCGGTGTTCAAAACTCTAACACTGACTCAGTCGTATGTCGACGTTTTATAATATAGAATGCCTGTGGCTTAAACAAAGTGTCGACGCTACAATGGCGTTGGGATATTATATTCTCCCCACGCCTTAGTGGTGTTGGGAGATTGCAAGGATTTTCTCCTTGCGATCTGCTCATGCCACAATATTATTGAAATATCCCTACTCCACAATGTTCTCATAAGTAAAAATAGAATAACCATTTGAGTAGCATCCCATTGTTTTAACTTAAAAATTCACTTAAGAATTTATGGATGTCGGAGAGTTGCAACTTGCAACAATGGCAACTTGCGGCGAACAGTGGCCTTGGCAAAGAAAGAAAGAAAGTAGGGGCAAATGATAAAAGGCCTTATTGACCTTCAATTTAATAAAAAGCCATTAGTTTTTAGTCTTTACTAAAAAATATATTTTTTACTAAGACAAACTAATAATAATACACTAATTGATTAATTAGGATTAATGTAGTATTGTGTAATCTTTAAAAATTATATATGTCCCCAAAAACTGAAATTATTGCAAACAACCCAAACATAACATCCTTCTTTTTCCCCCCGCCATAACGCATCGCCCCCTAGTTGTTTATTCTAAGCTTGTCTACATCTTCTTTCTCCTTCCTGTACAACTTCTTCTTGCCATTAACACTATCTTCTTCCTCTCATTAACATCTTCTCCGCCACAGATTCGCTCCTCCTTCTCCTGACATTTCGTCCAGGTATGTGTATCTCCCCTTTCCATTTTATATTTTGATTTACAAAGATTTAATGATGATTGAGTTTGGGTTATGATTTTGATTTAGTTGTTTAGGTTGTTGGGTTGTGTTTGATGTAATGCAAGTTGAAAGGGTGAAATTTGTTGAATATTTTCTTGCATGTGGGTAGTTAGGGGTGTGAATAACTGTTCATACTAGGATACGTATAGAAATACATCAAGTAAATATATTTATATGCAAAAGTAAATGGGCCCACAATTTTCTTTTAATACATTTAATCATTCTTTATAAAAAGTAAGGCCATAAGTAAAAGTTATCAAAAACAGTGGACAGTGTAGCTATTACTCTCCGCTTGCCGATGCATCCGACCGCGTCCTCACCTAGATCCTGCAAACACAAAGAAAAACAACGGGGTGAGCACAAAATAATGCTCAGTAAGTAAATCCTCTACTCGTCTATCCCCGTAACTCTTTCTCTTAATTCTTTCCTTACACTCTTCTCATCTCATTTATTTTCTCTTTCTGTTTCTCTTTCACATAGCTCTTTTCTATTAATTTCTGTTGATGTCACCAGCCTTCTTACTGGAGGCACGGCTGAGTGGAGATCACAAAGCACCCACCCACTCTTCGTGACTTCTACTATTCTTTCCTTTATTCTTTTCATTTTTCTCATTCTTTCTCACTTGAATGTCACGACCTCATCTTACGGAGGCACGGCGGGTGGAGTTCACAAGCACCAACCCACTCTTCGTGACTTCGGTTGGAGTACAAAGCACCAACCATTCTTCATAACTTCCGTGTGGAGTTACAAAGCACCAACCCATTCTTAGATTTTCTCATTCTCTTTACTTTAGAGTAGCCCATTCACAAACTTCTCTACTCTTTCTCAAACTACTTCTCAATGCACAATTAATGCATAGGATGGTTCATGCTTAAAGTTTCTTACTTAATGCACTTATGAAATGCACAAATGCAATATTGCATCAAAACTGTCATTCTGCGCAGGTCACACTCAAGAAGGCATAACTTGAGTTATACAACTCGGATTGCTACGGTTTTGGTCTCGTTGTAAAGCTTAGAACAGGGCTATAACTTCTGTGTTTTGGTCTCAGCCCAGTTCAATCATGAGGTGCCCAAAAATCACTTAGAAAGTCACGGCAATGACGGGCAGTTTTCACTTAGACATTTATCAAACATTAATTGTGCATAAACAAACCCTAATTCAATTATCATTCTATTTAGTTCTAAACCATCCAAAATGAGAGAAAAACTCTCTTGTAGCATCACATACCTACATGGCAAACACACTCCACAAAAATTTCTCAATTCTCCCAATTTCAACCCATATCAAATCATCACATACTTTCTCATATTCAAATATATCCAACAACAAGCATAATTCATCATCTCTCATCTCAATTTCTCAATAATCACAACATATGCATATTTAGAAGAAATCTCTACTCACTTGAATTCTTAAATTTTAGCTTGAGTTGGATTTTGAGTGGAATTTACTTACCTTGTGCTTGAGTAGTCTCTCCTAAGCTCTCTATTCTTGTTGGATTCCAATCTTCTCTTAACCTAAGCATAAACTTCATAAGACTCAACCTTTACACGAATAAATCATAGATAAAGAGCTTGAATCTTACCTTTGATGCCTTGAATCAAAACCCTATGAAAATCTACTCAAAAGCCCTCAAATTCCTTGAAAAGTGAATGAAAATTTGAGAGAAAAAAGGAGGAGGAGTGTGGGGGGGTGGAATGAACGAAAATGAGGGTTTCAAACCCTTAACACTTTAATTTATAACCACACTTTCCATTTGCCCTTGCTCTTTCTTAGAAATTCCATCTATGTCCCGTCAATTACAAAAAATGCCCCTCATTTTTAATGCATTCTCTATTAAATTCTATCTCTTTTTACTCCCCACAAGTTCAACTAATTTTGAGTAAAAAGACCATTTTACCCCTAATGAAAGTTTAAGGGATTTTCTCTACATTTTTCTCAAAATAACTTTAACAAAAATTCAACTAAGGGCCAACCAACCAATATTAACAATATATCGACCCAAATAAAAGCAAAACAATAAACATTTAAGCAATACACCATAACTTAACTATGTACCTCAAGTGGGGCGTTACAGGGTGGTAGCACTGATTGTAGGTGGAGATGACTGAAAATGTGTTCTGGATCTGATGGATCGCCTAAGCGATCTGGTATGTCGTATAATGCAGAAGATTGAAGATTGCTTAAGCGATCAGGTATATGGCATCAGATCGCTTAAACGATCTTCTTTAAGTCTGATATATGGCCGCAGATCGCTTAAGCGATCAGGTATATGTTATAAGATCGCTTAAGCGACCAGACTTATTTATACCAGATTGCTTAAGCGATATATTGGATCACTTAAGCGATCCAGTAAGCGATATAGTAGATCGCTTAAGCGATACACCACATTGCTTAAGCGACTCTATAGATCTTTTTTAAAATCTGTCAACCTTTAATATATCAGTTAATAATTTTTGTTTTCTTGCATTATAGGTACTTGACTATTATTAGACGTGAGACAAATTGTTTAGGGTGTTGAATATTTTGATGAGTGGGTGGAGGAAGAAAGTTGCTGGAAGTGGATTGGGAACAACAAACAAGTTAAACCAATTGCAGTGAGTACAGAAGTTAGTTTTGATGAGTTGATTGATGAAATCATTAGAAGAGGTGGGTTGAGTTGCTGAGGTGGTGATATAGTTATGAAGTATGTTTTAAATAATTTTTTAAAAACATACAGCTCTTGCCATCACAATAAATTTTTCAACACAACAACTATATCCTGTAAATGTGTGATGACATTACATTTGTGTTTTGAGAAGCTTGAATAAATCATCCTTTATATCATATTAAATAAAATTAATTATTTTTAACTTTCATCCATTTTAAATATTATCAAAATAATTGTCGTGTCAAATCAATTAATTTACTGAATTAGTCACGAGTGAGCTGTAAAAAGTAACACCAAGCCCAAGGTTACTGCATTAGTCAGACACTCTCTTGGTCTACAGAGTGCAAAGCAAATGGTTGCAGAGTTCAATTTTATATAAATATTATATTTATTTATATATTATTTTCTTGCCAAGAACTAATAAAAATAATAGAATAACAATAGATCATTTAGTTTTATGTATGGTGCTGACTAACAAAGACCGAAGTGTTATTTTCACATTCTATTGAAATGAAAAAAAATTATTAATAATAATAAATATTAAATAAAAAAGGACTAACAACAGTAATAGAATAACTGTAGATCATTTAGTTTTATGTACGGAGCTGTAACTCTGCAAAACCATCTGCACAAACAATCTTTTGACTAGTCATTCACATTTCGTTTACTCCTTAAAATAACAACTCTTTTTAAAAGCATATTAAGAAGAATCTCAAAAGAGTGTAATATTTATCAATGCTCTAAAATTTTCACTGTCTTCTTTTTCGTCCATATCTCAACTCTGAAGCCATTTTCTTGCTCGAACTCTTAACATCTTTATGTTTCGAAGAAAGAAGAACAAGATATGTTCACTAAGCTTGCATAGTTATCTAGTTCTCTTCTACCCAAATCTCTACCCTTGAATTTGAGAATGATTATTGTAGAGTACAAAGGAAATTAGCCTTGATCGCTTAAGTGACACGGGATATCGCTTAAGCGATCATGGCTTATGTATACTGGATCGCTTAAGCGAGATAAGACATCGCTTGAGCGAGCCTGTATTTGAGAATGAATTATTCCAAGTACAAAAGAAAATTTGCCTTGGTCACTTAAGTGACGTATGTTATCGCTTAAGCGATCACGGCTTATGTATACTAGATCGCTTAAGCGAGAGCCCACATCGCTTAAGCGATCCTTAATTTAGAATGATTATTAAGTATAAAGGAAATTAGCCATGATCACTTAAGTGACGAGGGATATCACTTAAGTGATCAACGCTTATGTACACTGGACCACTTAAGTGAGACAAGACATCGCTTAAGCGATCCTGTACTTGAGAATGAATTTTCAAGTACAAAAGGAAATTTTCCTTGATCACTTAAGCGATATGGGTTATCGCTTAAGTGATCACGACTTATTCGTGCCGTGATCGCTTAAGCGAGATATGAAATCGCTTAAGTGATCCTGTAGTTGAGAATGAATTATTCTGAGTACAAAAGGAAAATTGCCTCGATCGCTTAAACGACTCAGGTTTTCGCTTAAGCGATCATGACTTATTCATACGGGATCGCTTAAGCGATCCTTTAGTTAAGAATGAATTATTCCAAGTACAAAAGGAAATTTGCCTTGATTGCTTAAGCGACTTGGGTTATCGCTTAAGCGATCAAAGCTTATGTATACTGGATCGCTTAAGCGATCCTATACTTGATAATGAATTTTCCAAGTACAAAAGGATATTTTCCTTGATTCGTTTAAGCGACTCGGGTTATCACTTAAGTGATCACGGCTTATGCACACTGGATTGCTTAAGAGAGATATGAAATCGCTTAAGTGATCTTGTAGTTGAGAATGAATTATTCCAAGTACAAAAAGAAATTTGCCTTTATCGCTTAAGTGATCAAGGCTTATGTACACTGGATCGCTTAAGCGACAGCNCTAAGAAGAATCTCAAAAGAGTGTAATATTTATCAATGCTCTAAAATTTTCACTGTCTTCTTTTTCGTCCATATCTCAACTCTGAAGCCATTTTCTTGCTCGAACTCTTAACATCTTTATGTTTCGAAGAAAGAAGAACAAGATATGTTCACTAAGCTTGCATAGTTATCTAGTTCTCTTCTACCCAAATCTCTACCCTTGAATTTGAGAATGATTATTGTAGAGTACAAAGGAAATTAGCCTTGATCGCTTAAGTGACACGGGATATCGCTTAAGCGATCATGGCTTATGTATACTGGATCGCTTAAGCGAGATAAGACATCGCTTGAGCGAGCCTGTATTTGAGAATGAATTATTCCAAGTACAAAAGAAAATTTGCCTTGGTCACTTAAGTGACGTATGTTATCGCTTAAGCGATCACGGCTTATGTATACTAGATCGCTTAAGCGAGAGCCCACATCGCTTAAGCGATCCTTAATTTAGAATGATTATTAAGTATAAAGGAAATTAGCCATGATCACTTAAGCGACGAGGGATATCACTTAAGTGATCAACGCTTATGTACACTGGACCACTTAAGTGAGACAAGACATCGCTTAAGCGATCCTGTACTTGAGAATGAATTTTCAAGTACAAAAGGAAAATTTCCTTGATCACTTAAGCGATATGGGTTATCGCTTAAGTGATCATGGCTTATTCATGCCGTGATCGCTTAAGCGAGATATGAAATAGCTTAAGCGATCCTGTAGTTGAGAATGAATTATTCTGAGTACAAAAGGAAAATTGCCTCGATCGCTTAAGCGACTCAGGTTATCGCTTAAGCGATCACGACTTATTCATACGGGATCGCTTAAGCGATCCTTTAGTTGAGAATGAATTATTCCAAGTACAAAAGGAAATTTGCCTTGATTGCTTAAGCGACTTGGGTTATCGCTTAAGCGAAAGCTTATGTATACTGGATCGCTTAAGCAAGAGAAGACATCGCTTAAGCGATCCTATACTTGATAATGAATTTTCCAAGTACAAAAGGATATTTTCCTTGATGCGTTTAAGCGACTCGGGTTATCACTTAAGTGATCACGGCTTATGCATACTGGATTGCTTAAGTGAGATATGAAATCGATTAAGAGATCTTGTAGTTGAGAATGAATTATTCCAAGTACAAAAAGAAATTTGCCTTTATCGCTTAAGTGATCAAGGCTTATGTACACTGGATCGCTTAAGCGACAACCTACATCGCTTAAGCGATCCGTGATTTAGAATGATTATTAAGTATAAAGGAAATTAGCCATGGTCGCTTAAGCGACGTGGGATATCGCTTAAGCGATCCAATGTATTTGAGAATGAATTATTCTAGTACAAAAGGAAATTAGCCTTGATCGCTTAAGCAACGTGGTATATCGCTTAAGCGATCACGACTTATGTATACTACATTTCTTAAGCGAGGTATGATATCGCTTAAGCGATCCTGTATTTTAGAAAATTAATGGAGTACAAAAGGAAATTAGCCTTGATCACTTAGTCTATCGCTTAAGCGATCAAGGCTTATGTATATTGGATCGCTTAAGCGAGACATGACATCGCTTAAGCAATCCTGTATTTGAGAATGAATCAATGCAAAGTACAAAAGGAAATTAGCCATGATCGCTTAAGCGACGCGGTATATCGCTTGAGTGATTACGGTTTATGTATATTGGGTTGCTTAAGCGAGATACTAAATCTCTTAAGCGATCGTATATTTGAGTGAATTATTATGAGTACAAAGGAAATTTGCCTTGATCGCTTAAGCGACGTGGTTTATCGCTTAAGCGATCACGGCTTATGTACTCTACAATAATTGCTTAAGCGATATCTCAAATTGCTTAAGCGATATCTCGCGTCGCTTAAGCAAGCATGCCTAATTTCCTTTGTACTCTACAATAATCATTCTCAAATTCAAGGGTAGAGATTTGGGTAGAGAGAACTAGATAACCATGCAAGCTTAGTGAACATATCTTCTTCTTCTTCTTTGGAACATAAAGATGTTAAGAGTTCAAGCAAGAAAATGTCTTTAGAGTTGAGATATGGATGAAGAAGAAGACAGTGAAATTTTTAGAGCATTGATATATATTACACTCTTTTGAGATTCTTCTCGATATGATTTTAAAAAGAGATGTTATTTTAAGGAGTAAACGAAGTTTGAATGACTAGTCAACATATTGTTTATGCAAATGGTTTTGTAGAGTTACAGCTCCGTACATAAAACTAAATGATCTACGGTTATTCTATTACTGTTGTTAGTCCTTTTTTATTTTTTATTTATTATTATTAATAATTTTTTTCATTTCAATAGAATGTGAAAATAACACTTCGGTCTTTGTCAGTCAGCACCGTACATAAAACTGAATGATCTATTGTTATTCTATTATTTGTGTTAGTTCTTGGCAAGAAAATAATATATAAATAAATATAATATTTATATAAAATTGAACTTTGCAAACATCTGCTTTGCACTTTGTTATCACAATAACTTTTTTCTTCGTTTATCCTGAATCTTGTGATGTTGTGAACGTCCCAAGTTAACATTAACGTTACTTAATATGGGGTTGTCAAATCATCCAAAAACAAAAAACAGATCGCTTAAGCGATGCATCTCTCGCTTAAGCGATCTAATATATATAAGCCTTTGTTGCTTAAGCGATACCATACTTCGCTTAAGCGATCATGTCCAAGACAGTAACAAAATCATCCTCAAGCGCATGATCGCTTAAGCAATTTAGTGTATTTCACCTTCGTCGCTTAAGCGATACCATGCTTCACTTAAGCGATCAAGTGAAAGGCAGAATGAAGATCATCCCCTTGTGCACGATCGCTTAAGCGATGTCATGGATCGCTTAAGTGATGTCATGGATTGCTTAAGCGATTTAGTGTATTTAGCCTTCGTCGCTTAAGCAATACTATGCGTCGCTTAAGCGATCAAGTGAAAGGCAGAATCAAGATCATCCCCTCGTGTACAATCGCTTAAGCGATGTCATGTCTCGTTTAAGCGATCCAGTCTATTTAGCATTCGTCGCTTAAGCGATACCAATCATCGCTTACGCGATCATATCCAAGGCAGTAACAAATTCATCCACGACCACACAATCCCTTAAGCGATGCCATGGCTTGCTTAAGTGATTCAGTGTATTTAGCATTCGTCGCTTAAGCGATACCATGCTTCGCTTAAGCGATCAAGTGAAAGGCAGAATCAAGATCATCCCCTCGTGTACGATCACTTAAGCGATTTCATGTCTCGCTTAAGCAATCCAATCTATTCAGCCTTTGTCACTTAAGCGATACAATCATCGCTTAAGTGATCATGTCCAAGGAAATAATAAAATCATCCGCAAGTGCACGATCGCTTAAGCGATTTCATTGCTTGCTTAAGCGATCCATTGTATTTAGCCTTCGTCGCTTAAGTGATCAAGTGAAAGGCAGAATGAAGATCATCCCCTGGGCACGATTGCTTAAGTGATGTAATGTCTTGCTTTAGCTATCTAGTTTACGAAACCCTTGATCGCTTAAGCGATATACGCTGTCGCCTAAGTGATCATGCTCAACACATATTAATTTTGTATTTTCTCTTCAATTTGACAACCTTTTTGCATCAACACATATTAACTCTGTATTTTCTCAATTTGACAACCTATTTGCATCAACCACATTCATTCCATTTAACAACATCAGTAAATCAACTCAAAGTCAAAAAGGGAAAGAAATACCGAATTGCTTTATTAGAAATCTTAAATGTGTCAATTACATGAAAATACAACATTATACACATTAACTAAATGTCCTAAACCAACCTAAACTAATAGCAGCCTCGACAGGCCCTATCCTCCCTCTTCATTATTGTCTTCAGCCAGTTCCCCATCCTCCAAAGTTATCCAGCATGCATTCAGCATCAGCATCAGCATCAGCATCAGCATCAACAGTAGCCTCTTCATCTTCTTCTACAGCACCCCTTCCAACAATATCAGTTTAATGCACCACAACCCAATTATCCATATAAGAAATGCAATTCACATAAACTACAAAACTCTAAGTCCAACTTCCATACCTGTTGATGACAACATCAACAATAACTTGGATTGAATGCAACTGGCACACCCATTAACACTACCTTTTGACATAATTGATGTAGTCTTTGCTCTGTCTTAGCCAATAGTATCCGAGATGAATTCTTTTACCTTTTTGTCTCCTTGACTCTAATCTTCCCCATAATCACCAGACTCCGGGGGCTGCATTCAATGGCGTTTCTCTAGGAGCCTAACAACCAAAAGGTTGATAATTTCCATGGCGTGCTTCACAATCTAACAACCATCAACAGAATTTGTATTAATAATGAAAACAGCCAAAATAAAAGAACTGGTACAGATTAGTGATCACAAGCATACCTTTCATGGTAACTAACGGATCCATATGACCGTGAAAGCACTTAACAGCCAAGTGCTCCCGAAAGTTGCTCATTGTATCATCATTTAAGCCATCCATTAGGGTGTTGGTCATGTCAAACTCAAGAAATTTTAGTGTATATACCCCGCAATCAGCACTACAATATGAGGAAGACATTAGTATTATAATCAACTTATAGAACAATTGTATTATGTAAGTTTTATACAAAACTTGCCTTGCGTCATTTGTCGAGATGGGAATGCGCTTGTGTTTCCACTTTCGCATCAGTAGTTCTTCGCTTAAGTGCTGAAACATATCAGTCTCTCGTAATAGTTGTGGGAACAATGTACACAGCAAGTCTATCTCCTTCTCCAACTGCCTCCCCCGACAAATACTGGGGTTGCAATAAAAAATCTGCAGCAAGCCCTCCTCCAGTTGCTAGATGATAGCTATCCAATGCATATCTTTGATGTTGAAGATGCAATATACTCTTTTCACATTTGCCCAACTTTTGCCATATTTGGGCCTTTCCCCCCTCACATATCGCATCATCCTCTCATCAAACCGATAGCCAGCAAGGACACCGTCAAACTCATTTGTGGCCATTCTTTTTCGCTTGCCTCCCCTTGTGACTCCTCCATCATTGGCCTTTTTCATTAAGTTCTCATGTACGCTTACTAGGCTTTGGCCAAATGACACATCGGTTATGGCACAATGTGGATAAAAATTGTCACCCTCAGTGCTCTGTCGCAACCTCATAAGTGTCAAAACCTCATCAATGTGCTGCAACAAAACAACATGATAAGTGTCATAAAATCAAAACGGATCTCTTAAGCGATCACACAATACCTCATGGAAAACATAAGCAAAAATAAGGCAAAATACGGGAAAATAACTCACCGAGTCGGCAACCCAGCGGCCTATTATCAAAATTTGATCAAACCATTTTCGGGGATAATCTTCGGTCTTGCACTTCACAGCCACATCGCTTTGTTCATAATTGTAATAGGCATAAAAAGACTTTTTCTCTTCCTCATCTACTGCCCTAAACAAATCAAGCTTTAATTGCTTCACTACCCCACTTCCTCCTTGTTCTTTCGTATTAGTTTGTTTCACTTCCCCACTTCCTCCTTGTTCCTCCATATTAGCTTGCTTCACTTCCCCACTTCCTCTTTGTTCTTTCGTATCAGCCGATTTAGCTTCCCCACTTCCTCCAGCTTCCTCCTTTTCTTTCGGAACTCTCCTCTTCTTTTCATACCTTAATTGCATGAAAGGAGATGTCACATACTTGCTTTTTCGGGTCTCTCTTTTCTTAGGTTGAACTTCCTCTGTTTCCAACAGCACATCAACCTTCTCCTCCACCCTTTGCACCCTTTCTTCCAATTTATCTACCTTCTCCTAAACGGTGCTGCTTAACATGTCAAACTTGTTGCTCAATGAGTCAAACTTGTTGTGTAGACCATTTATGAGGTCAACCAACTTAGATTTAGGATGCATAGGTAAACTGGTACTTGGTGTATCGGTTTGCTAATTAGAAGGAGGCGTACGAACATGAGCTTCCATGTCTTCCTCCTCATCCATCCCGCCTACTTGGCCTTTGGCCTCAGTCACATGCTTAACAAACGACCCTTCCACTACAGTCAAATGCATAACTTCTTCTAAGTCCCACATTAGGTGGTCTATCTTCTCATAAAAAACATTGTACAACAGTTTGAACTATGTAACATAATCCATCATCGATTCAGCCCTAGTAGGAGTGATGAACAGATGGACCATTTCTTACAAAAAGAAAAAAAAAAATCAATCAAATTTACAAAAACCATTTAATCTATTACATATTCAAAACACAAATCCTTTAATCTTACCCAAACCAATTCAATTTCCATTTCAATTTTCTCATAGACCCAATGAACGCTCTTCTCAATGTGCCACCGCAACATCTTAGGAAACTGCAGTGCCTTCTTCGAACTCTCCATCCGCCCCCCTGCCTTAGCTAGGACAAGGACAACCTCATATATCCAAGCCTACATTGTAAAAAAATAGTCTATATTAGAATTAAAACACATATAATACAAAAAAATTAACTAAAACCTATCAATATTTACCAGTATTGCCCAAGGGAAGCTAAGCAAATTGTATGTGTTGGGTTTTTGCTTCTTGGCATATTGGCGGTATTTAATAGCCATGTCTTTTCCTTGCAAGCAATCGATGGTTAACTTAAATAATAGCCTTCCCCACGGATAAGAATAAAAGAAGTCCTCATTACTTGCATATCACACCTAATCCCGGTTTAAGACTTTCGTTGAGTCATAAGCCATCAAGACTAAATGCACAAACCATACCAAGCACATTCGAAACTTCTCTAAAGAGCTATATTGATTTCTTCTGCTTCTAACCTCTCCTCTAAACCATGACCTGTAATTGACTACTACCCTGCGAACACCTTTCTAACAATGTTTCGGCAGCCTTGCTATTCTTTAGCCTTTCTTCAATTTCTAAGTCTGGAAATGGCCTACAATTTAGGCTCGTCAATAAGCATAATTCCATCGTCCCAAACTGAATCGGCTTTCCATCAACCAAAAACCACATTTCATTCTTCTTTTTGCATTTAACAACATGCACCAAAAGATAATGTGCACCCTACCCCCAGAAGGCCTTACTCCAATTATCTCCTAACCCCACAAAATGACCAAAACATGAGTTTCCGAATTGCTTCATCACTTTCTGATGCCCACCTAGAATGTCCTTAATTTTCTTAAACACTTGCCAACTAGACCAACGGTAACCCTTGTCGGGAAGTATGGCACAACATCATTTACAACCTCAAGCCCATAATCCTTATAATTTATGCTCTTATAACACTGCACAATCGATATACACTACATATCAGCATAACAAAAAACCAAAACAAGCAACATGTTGGAGTACATTGCGGGAGTGGCTGTTTTTGGCTTCCAGAGGTTTGTGAAGACAAGGGAGGTTGCTGTGGCAGGTTCAGTGCTCTGGACTTCGCAAAAGAGAGCTGCATAGGGGGGGCTTGGGGCTTGCCTGCATATTACAGGGCTGGCTGCGCGTGGACAGCCCTGCAATATGCAGGGTAGCCCTCTAGCCCTCCCAATTTCGCTCTCTTTGCCAACAAAAGCCATCCAAACTGCCACAAACAACCTCTCTAGGGCCTCCATTGGCTTCCCCAACCCTCTGGAAGACCAAAACACCCATTTCTCCAATGCCATCCAACTGTTCGACAAAATGCAACAATGAGCCTAACAACACACCAACCAAATATCCCCTAAAACAACCAATAATTTCATAAAATATATAGATTATTACCTTTACTTCATCTTCTTCCTCCTTCCCGCCTAATGTTGCGTCGACATCCTCCTCTTCATTTTCAATTTCGCCTCCTGCCCTCCCTTGTTCACCTGGCGGGTTGTCTTCTACCGGCACCGTATCGTCTCCTACTGGACCAACTTCAGTCATCAGAATTCGCTCCATCGCAACCTTTGATTCTCCAATTTTCAAACCACTGGTGTCCACGATTTGAAGAGGGGCTAAGTCTTTGTCAAAATCTTTGTTTAGGTCAGCCATTTTTTCTTTCTAAGTAAAAGGGAATGTCTTCAATACAAACAACAAACGATTGTGACAATGGGTGGCAGAAAATGGCAAGAAAAACGTGGTGAAGGGTGGCTGTTTCGTTGGGGGTTTCTTAGGGTCGATTAAGCGATTGAGTCCACTTAATAGATTTTGATTGGAGAAAGGGGGGTCGTTTGTAATTTTTACAATTTAAACAAACTTCCGTTAATTATAATATTATCCACATATGTTTAAATATTTTTAGTTAACCCATTTTACATGTTTAATGAATCCTAAGTGTGCCACTTCCCCTTTTCTAACTTAAAAAAAATTGCAAATTTTTTTCAGGGTTATTTTTTTAAATGCAACCTTGGGATGTCCGGGGAGTTAAATTTCCTCCAGAAAATAGGATGATAGTTCAAAATTTCCTTTTACAAAAAACCTCTAAGCATCGGAGTTTCATTGATTTAAAATAAGAACTTTAAGTTTTTTATTGCCGAATGTCAATATTTGTTAATATTTTATTGGACAGTCCAATCATATCAACCTAAAAGACGTGGAATTGTCCGTGTAAGTTCATCTCGCCTTTTACTGATCATCTAAATCTATTTGAAATGTACACAAATGAAATATATACAAATATCCATAAATGCGTGTATATATATATGACTTTAAACTTAAACTTAAACTTACCTTATATTTAATATTTCAAGTGCATTTTGTATTACTTTAAAGTCTTGTTCTGTGTCCTTTATAAGACGATTTGCCATATTCACAAAAATTACTATTATATATATTTTCTCATGAATAAATGTATCTATGATGACAAATAACGATGATAACTGAGCACCAAATACATAAGTGTAGCTTGACGCTTATTGGAGTTGCATCAGTTTTCTAAATAAGTTAGACTATCCAATAACGTAATATGGTGTGTACTATTATAATTTGTAAAATTTTCTTTTTCATCCACCCATTATTATGATTAAAAAATAATTATCTATTATTATTCATCGATAACCACTACCATGAGAGATAGTTTTAAAAATTAAAACAATCGTGGTTTTATTACGTGTTGGTGAGACTATCATATATAAGTATTTCTCTAATAAATATATAGTTGTATAGGAGTTCTTAATTTAGTTAAATTTTGATTTTTCCCTTTGAGTCTGGTGTGTGCTCAAACAAGAAAGATAAGGGATTAGATTTGGGTTTACTTCGAGGGTAACCTGTCCTCCACAAATGAACTATAGGATTTGAATTTTTTTGATGTTTATTAATGTCCAAGGACATGTTTAAATACATAAAGTAAAATAACTGATAGCAAGATTTCCTTAAAAAATATGAGGGATTATTGCCTAATTAAAAGTGCAACTAAGCTAACAATATATCTCAACAACTTGAGAAAATATTGCCTATTTGACTTATTAAAAAAAGAACAACTACATGGACTAAGTGGGAAATTTAGGTGGCATAACGGGAGTTGCTTGTACACATATCAGGCCCTCCCTATCAAAGGAACCTTGTCCCCAAGGTTTAGGTCTGGAAATTCCCTCTTTAACTCTAAGAGTCTTTCCCATGTAGCCTCATTGGTACTGGAGCCAGACCACTGAACCAGAACTTTAGTGATATTATGCCTTCCCCGTCGGACAATCTTTTTAGCCAAAGTTTGTTTAGGAACGGGTTACAGCTCTCCAATGCATGGAATATATGATAGATTGATCAATGGAACCACTTTACTGCCAACCTTGGGTTTGAGCTGTGAAACATGAAAAATGAGGTTTATTTTGGAGTCTTCGGGTAGTTCCAATTGATAAGCTACGCTACCAATTCGTTCAAGGATTTTATAGGGGCCATAAAATCGTAGGGCTAGTTTCAAAGAGTGAAAAATTGCCAGAGAAGTTTGTTGGTAAGGCTGTAATCTTAAATGGACAAAATATCCTTGGTGAAACTCCCGATCAGTATGCTTACGGTCTGCAAATAGCTTCATTCAATTTTTTGTGCTGCTGAAAGATTTTCAAGCAATAGGTGGAGAATCTGCTCTCTGCTCTTGAGGTGTTCAGCCATGCTGGAGGGAAAAGGGGTGTCTCCTGAATAGGATAAAATTCGTGGGGGTGGGTAGCCGTAAACTGCTTCAAAAGGAGAAATACTAGATGATGAGTTGGTATTAGTGTTGTGCCACCATTCTGCCAATGGTAACTAGTCAGTCCAATCTTTAGGATGAAGACCTGCAAAACACCTTAAATAGTTTTCAAGATAGCGATTAACAACCTCATATTGTTCATCAGATTGAGGAAGGTATGCAGTGCTAAAGCAAAGATGAAGTCCCACTGAGCTTAAAAAATTCCTTCCAAACTAAGAAATAGTTTATCACGATCAGACACAATTGATTTAGGCATCCCATGCAGTTTGAATATATTATCAAGAAAGACCTTGGCCACAAATTGGGATGTATAAGGATGTGCCAAAGCAATGAAGTGGGCATATTTGGATAATCTGTCAACTACAAGCATGATAACATCACGACCATTTTATTTAGGGAGCTCCGTTATGAAATCCATTGAGATATTAGTCCATATTTGGGTAGGAATTGGCAAAGGCTAAAGGAGTCCCATTGGACTTGTATTCATGGATTTTACTCTTTGGCACACATCACATTCTTTGACAAAGTCACATACTGAATTTCGCATACCAGAACAATAGAAATTTTGTAGCAAATTTTGTAGAGTTTGATGAAATATGGAGTGTCCAAATGTAGGAGTAGAGTGGAACTCATGCAACAATTTTTCTTGAACAGGAGTGGTGAGGCCCAAATAAATCTTTTGCTTATAAAAAGGAATCCCATTACGAACTGTAGATTTCACTTTATCAAGAATTACATCCTCATATTGTTTGAGCTTGTTTTGAACATCTTGATCATTTACATATGAGACATGTATCTCATCTAACCAGCTTGGGATCACTTGTGATAAGGATAAACAAGTTGAAGAGAAATCCCTTCGTGATAAAGCATCTGTAGTTGGATTCAAAGAGTCTTTCAAATATTCAACCTTGAAATCATATCCCAAAAGCTCAGTTAACCACTACTTTTGCACTAGCATACCCACTCACTGCTCAAGTAGATACTTTAAACTGTGATGATCTGTCTTGATAATGAAGCGATTGTTTAAAAGGTAAGGACGCCATTTATTCATCGCCAAAACTAAAGCAAGTAGTTCCTTCTCATATGTAGAGGGAAAAACATTTTTCCCTTGCAATTTTTGGCTAAGGAAGGCAAGTGGTCTTCCTGCTTGCATTAGAATTGCCATAATCCCAGCACCTGAAGCATCACATTCAATAACAAAGGGCTTTGAAAAATCAGGGAGAGAGAGAACTGGAGGATTAACCATTGCTTGTTTGAGAGCATCAAATGCTTGGCGTGCTTCATGATTCCAATGGCAATGGAAGGAATCCTTCTTTAACATTGTTGTGTGTGATTTTTCTACCAAGCTTGGGCTACTGGGAGGATGTAGCTCGACCCAAGATCTGTTCGACTCTACCGGTTGTTCGACCCAGCATAACCATATCAACGTATAGCTCGACCCAACATAAGCTAGTTGTGAACAACCCGAATGATCATTCAACCAATTCTCAGATAACTTCAGATCCCAGATATTGCAGGAATGACTAAATCAACATCAATCTCTACGCAATCACAGTGCCCAATCGTGAGAATATTAGAATTGCAGTTCATATCAATTGTGATCCCTTTATTTTCGCTCTTTCCTTCATACAAACCTTGTAGATAAACCCCCTCAAATGATGAAAAAGGGTTACGACTTTCACACATAATTCTCATTGTAAGCTCTCATAGCAAATACAAAAAACAGTGGATGTAGACTCAAGGGTTTACCTTGCCAAACCACTTTAAAAACTTTCGTTGTCATTTATTTTATTGCACTCAATATTTGTCTATCGCTGATTACCTGTAATCATGCGCACATCTATTCTGATCCTACCAAGGTCAATTAGAATTTTCTGGTTGGTGCAGATTTCTGTATCAACATTTTGGTGCTAGAAGGAGGGCCTTCGCCAACATCACAACAATTCCTATGAAGAGTCGTGACAACCTACCTAATCCAAGCCCACAATGGTACACACCAGATTAAAGACCACCACCAGAAACCTTGAGAATGTGGAGACCACCTACTAGGAGGTACAATTAGACATCGACCACCGGTATTGCCAACTCAGCATGTTACGAATAACCAGAGGCAAGGGCATCAAACCCCGAAAATGGCCAGCTGGTGGAGATGATCAGAACGGTAGTTGCACAGGTGGTGCAACAAAACGTGGTTGAGTTGAGGAATCAACAACCACCTACCCAGAATCTTAACCAGCCATGCTTCACCAACGCCACCCTAATAGGTATGAATTCTGTAGGCGGCCAGTCCGGTTCATTGGCACCAAGAGGTGGCCAACACCCCCGACATCGCAAGCTACACTCCACTCATGAGCATGAATCCCGAGGGAAAACTAACACTGAGAGGTGGCCAGGGGAATAACCATTGGGGGAGAGTGAAGACAACAGTCATCCCCGAGACGCTCGACAATATCCCTAGTGTCAATGTACTTTCTGGTCATAACCAACGTCGCAAGCAACGAACGAACGAGCATGATAACACTTATCGGCCTAGCCATCATGACTCAACTTCATACATCAATGCGTACAATAGAGGAGCTTTATAAGCAACGGACTTGCGAACTCATTTGCTCGAAGTGAGGTTGAATAGAGCCAGCCAGGGCAACCACAATGAAGACTTAGATCGTGTATAGAGAATACTTGATGATCTAAAAGCCTGCTAGAATGGCATAGTAGAGGAAATAGTAAGTTCCCCCTTTACAGAGGAAGTTCGCTAGGCCCCACTTTCGTAAGGATTCAGGGTGCTAGAAAGTAAGTTCAACGGGAGAGGGGACCCAAGAGACCACCTCAATAATTTGAACGACCTGATGGAGATGCACCAGGTCTCTGATTTAGCGAAGTGCAGGTGCTTTGCAATCACACTAGCAGGGGATGCCAAGAGGTGGTATAAGAGGCTGAAGGTGAACTCGATCAACTCCTGGCAACAATTCTATTTGTTGTATTTATAGTAATTTCAAGCGAGGAGGCAGTTCGCAATGGCGCTTAGCTACTTGAGCAACATTCGTCAGGAGAGAGACGAAACATTAACCTCATACTTGATGAGGTTCCAAAGTGAATAGGACAAGGTTGCAGACGCACCCAAGGAGTCCATCTGAACTTTGCTAATTGCAGGGATCATGCCAAACACAGAGCTGTGGAAAGAGCTCCAAAGTGAAGATCATGTAAGCCTGGCCAAGTTCTACTAGATGGCCACAAAACACCAACGGGTAGAAAGCTTGTTGGTAGCATTGGCCATAAGTTTGGCGTGAGGGGCCCCGAACAGGTGACAAGATCACTCATCGGATAAGCATAGGGGCCAAGACCGCAATGACAGGGATCGCAACAGGTTCCAAAAAAGACAAAAAATAGAGAGAATGAAGGGGCTCCGGGCAGAAGTGATCAACACAAGTATTACCAATACCACTGAGATGTCGGGCAAACATAAACAAGTGTCAGGCTTTGAAGGATGCCATTGAAGACCTGATAAAAAAGGGCCACTTAAAGGAATTCGTCAAGATAGCACCAGCTCACAAAAATCCTGGCTAGTAGAACAACCAGATCCTGAACCAGGACCAAAACCAAACCGAGAATCAGGTCTAGTAAGCCCCCCCAAACACCAACAATGAAATCTAAGTAGGCATGATCTACGGGGGGCCCGACATAGCAGGGAGTTCAAGGCGTGTTGCTTGTGAGGCAAGGATATACTCGATTTCCCAGATAATGAGCTGTGAACAGAAGCCGCCCAAGTGGCCTAGACAAGAGAGCGAGGTAGTGGGGCTCATGATAGAGGAATGCGAAGAATCCCCTCGCCACAATCATGACGCGGTTATAATCACGACCATAATTAGTAATGCCTAAGTGCAGAGGGTAATGGTTGATAATGGGAGTGCAACAAACATCATTTTCTTGGGTGTTTTCTAAGGAATAAGGTTCACAAAATGAGATCCGAGGGCATGCCCTTTGTCGTTCTATGGATTTACTGGGGATAGCCTGGTTCCCAAAGGGATGATTGACCTCCCCGTGACTTTGGGGACAGAGCCCAAGATTAGGATGGTGATGTCGAGTTTTTAGGGTAGACTGCCCTACCATGTACAATGTCATCCTCGGAAGACCGATCTTGGATAACCTGAGCATAGTCACATCGGTGCGCTGCCAAGCAATGAGGTTTTCGACTCCCAAGGGGGTCGCAACGATTAAGAGCTGCAGAAAGAAATCTCGGGAATGTTACAACTGGGCCATATACATAACACAAAAGTGGTGTATCTCGAGAACAATGGTTATAGCAAAATCCAAGCCAAACCCTGAACTACTCGAAGATACAATAGATCAGCGCATCCATAGGAAGAGCTTGCAGTAGGGCCGACGGAAGAGCTGCGAGAAATAAGTGTCAGCGAGGAAGATCCAACTCGCGTATTGAAGATTGGCAGCAGTTTGAGTGGAGAAATGACCTATAATTTGGCGGGGTTCCTAAAGAAAAACCTTGACGTGTTCGCATGGGTGCATGCAGATATGGTGGGGATCAACCTTGAGGTAATGTGCCACAGGTTGAATCTCGACCTTAAAGCTCAACCCATAAGACGAAAAAGAAGATCTATGGATGCAGAGCGCTCACAAACGCTCAAGGATGAAGTTGACAAACTCTTAAAAATCAACTTCATTAGGGAAGTCAAATACCTAGACTGGTTGGCCAACCCGGTCCTGGTCAAGAAGTCAAACAACAAATGGTGGACTTGCATTGACTTCACAGATTTGAATAAAGCATGTTCTAACGATAACTTTTCACTACCATGGATCGACTAGCTAGTAGATGTGATTTCTAGGAGCGCTTTACTTAGCTTCATGGATGCGTACTTGGGATATAACCAAATTCTAATGTACTAGCCTAATGAAGAGCATACCTCCTTTATCACTGACCTTGGAATTTATTGTTACAAGGTTATGCCATTTGTCCTTAAGCATGTTGGGGCGACCTACCAACGCTTGGTGAACAAGATGTTTGTCAACCAAATCAGTAAGACCATGAGGTGTACATCGACGACATGCTTGCCAAGCCAAAGGAAGAAGAAAGCCACGTTAAGCCTCTGGGGGAAATGTTTGACATCCTTAGAAAATACCAAATGAAGCTCAACCTCTTAGAGTGTGCTTTTGGGGTAAGCTCGAGGAAATTCTTGGGTTAACCAATGGGTGTAGAAGCCAACCTAGAGAAGATTCAAGCTCTGCTCGATATGAAAAGCTCGACCAGTATAAAAAGAGATACGAAGCTTGATAGGGCGTGTGGCTACACTCAGCAGATTTGTTTCTTGAGCCATAGACAGATGTTTACCATTTTTTGAGACCCTGAAAGGAAAGAAACGCTTTAAGTGGACAAATGAGTGTGAGAGAGCCTTCTAGGAGCTGAAGAAACATTTGGGGTGACCACCTCTGTTGTCAAAGCCCATCCAGGGCGAGCCATTGTTATTATACTTATCGGTATCAAAGTCTGCTCTCAGCGTGACACTGGTACGTGAGAAAGGAGGAGTGCAATAGCTGATGTACTTTGTGAGCAAAAGATTGCTCAATGCAAAGACAAGATACCCTAAGATAGAGAAGCTCACCCTCGCCTTTGTCATTGTTGCTAGGAAGCTGCGACCCTATTTCTAGGCACACTTCATTCACGTACTGACCAACTTCCCCCTGAAGAAGATAACGCAAAAGCCCAAGGCATCAGGTAGGTTAATTCAGTGGAAAATGGAGATGAGTCAACACGAGATCAAGTGCATCCTGATGACAGCAATCAAAGGTCAAGCCTTGGTAGATTTCATATCTGAATTCTCCTACCAGCTTAAAGGTGAGTCAAGCCCGCCAAAGGTAGGTATCTCGGGAGAAATTGAGCAACAGAAGCTGGAGCTCGATGACTTATGGCAATGGACTTTATATGTAAATGACTCCTCGAATAAGAAAGGGGCAGGAGTGGGGCTCTTGCTCGAAAGTCTAGAGAGAAACTCGATCAAGGCTACGGTAAGATTTGAGTTCGTCGCTTCTAATAATGAGGCTGAGTACGAGGCATTGCTCACAGAAGTCTGCCTCACTAAGGAAAAAGGGGTAGAATCCATTAGGGTTTATAGTGACTCATAACTCGTGGTCCACCAAATTACAGGGGAATACCAAGCGAAGGAAGACAAGATGTCATCCTACCTCCAACTAGTTGAAGTTGAGCTCAAGCGGTTCAGGTCTTTCACAATTCACCTGATCCCAAGGGAGAAGAACATGCAAGCAGACGCATTAGCCCGCTTACCCTCCACAATGAACCAAGAGAAGGCAGATTCTATCCTAGTCAAGTTCCTCCTAAAACCAAGCATCTCCGCTCCACAAGGACCATTTTTAACACTGAGTCGGAGATACAATTGGATGGATGCAATCATTGCCTACCTGAGGGATGGTACACTACCAAAGGAAAAAACTGAAGCTAGAACAATCTACACAAAAGCAACCCAGTACACACTCATCAATGATAAATTGTACAAATGCGGATTCAATGTACCATTGCTACGATGTATCGATCATGAAGATGCGGACTATGTTCTAAGGGAGATCTATGAGGGGATTTGTGGAAATCATGCAGGAGGTAGGTCTCTAGCTTACAAAATACTTCACCAGGGGCATTATTGGTCAACAATTTTTGATGACGCGACATACTATGTGCACAGATGTGATAAGTGCCAGCAGTTTGTAGATATTCCGTGAGCTCCACCTCAAGAAAAAACTACTCTAACTAGCCTTTGGCTATTCGCGATTCAGGGGAATGACCTGATCAGCCCCTTGCTTCAAGGAGAAAGGGGCATTAAATTTGCAGTGGTCGCTATTGATTACTTTACCAAGTAGGCAGAGGCTGAACTCTTGGCTACCGTCACGTCAAACAAGTTAAAAGATTTTGTCTACAAAAATATTATTTGTCAGTTTGGAATCCCCCACACTATAATAACCGACAATGGCAAACAGTTTGATAGTGAAGACTTTAGATCTTTTTGTGTACAACTCGACGTCAAGAAGAGATTCACTGCTGTTTATCGGCCTCAAGCCAATGGTTAAGTGGAGGCCGTAAAAAAGGTTCTCAAACATACCATTAAAAAGAAGCTTGATGCCCTGAAGGGAAGATGGGAAAATAATTGTCCGAAGCCTTGTGGTCCTATAGAACGATAGCTAGGAGTTCGACAGGTGAAACCCTATTCTTTTTATCATACGGGTGTGAAGCAATAGCCCTGGTTGAGGTAGGAATCAGTTCGTTCCAAGGGAAGTTTTCAATGAGGAAGCAAATGAAGACCTTATCTGCTTGAGGCTAGATTTAATTGAAGAGCACCGGGCCAAGTCTCAACTGAGGCTCGCCTCATATCAGCAGCAAGCCAAACAATATTTCAACACCAAAGTCAAAAACAAGGACTTTGCAGTGGGAGACCTGGTTCTCAGAAAGGTCGTCTAGGGTACCCAAAACCTGAACTTGGGGGCACTTGGAGCCAAATGGGAAGGTCCTTTCAAGATTTCAAAAAGGCTTACACTTGGGTCTTTTCACCTGGAACGCCTCAACGGCGAAGCAATATTGCGAGCTTGAAACGTTGAGCATTTGCGAAGGTATTACCAATAAACAGCTCGAGTCCCACTTATGTTTCTTTTTTTTATTCGTTATAAGGTCGCTCGCGGCCAAAACACTTGATCAATAAAAGAGGTATTATTCATGATTTCTCTTTGTTCACTGTTAATGTTTTTAGCTTATTTAGCATTTATTTATCGCCTCAAAGATCGCGATCTATGCGATGGTATTCCAAAAAGAGAACTAAGAGTCAAGAGTCTGGAAAAGGCAGCTTATCCAAAAAGCCACACCAAAATCCAATTCTTAAAGGATAAAACATCCTAAATCGACGAAGTTAAACTTGAAAAAAAAATTTCAAGAAAAAACACGTCGAAGAAAATCAGCCTTAAGCCAGCAACCAAAACTCGAAGCGGACAACTGATCCAGAATCAGAGTTGGTTGTCAGAAAAGATTTCCTTGCACACATTCAAAAAAGCTCTTCAAGAAGTGAGCTACTCATAACTTAGAGCGAATTGGAATTTTCAATTACAAGTCTAACTAGGACGAATGAAATGACTTCGCAGAAATATATTAATTGTTGCTTGATAAGGGCTTACTAAAAAATTTCTTTTTCATTAATAAACTTCTATTACATTCTAAAAAGAGAGAGAAGAAAAACAACAACAAAAGACAAAAAGATGTATGATGCTTCAGACGACTGGGGGAGCAGGGGGATCATCCTCGACCGGTCTAGGGAGTTCGGTATCGACGGGAAGAGACAGTTCTTCAATGGGTCCCGACAATAGTTTATCCAAGGTTTGGAGCCTTGCTCTGGGGAAGTGTGGAAAGGAGAGCTAGATTCTCGACTTCCAGCTTGAGCATGATCTCCTCTTCGCCCTTCTCGACCTCTTCCTGGCCCTCACCATCATCCTCGGAGTCATCCGAGTACACGTAGGACATTCTTTAGGCTTCAACCTTAATCCTCTCCACTTCCTTCTAGTAAGCTCGCGGAAGGAAAGAGAAGTGGATCGAGGGGTGGGCTTCCCATAGCTTCTGCCTAAGGAAGACCGATGTCTACCAGACCCGAGTAGTGATAGCCTCGTTCAGCTCCTCAATTTGAAACCTGAGTTGCCTAGCTTCAGCTTCGGCTTTCCGTCGACCTTCCACCTCCTAGGCAAGGTCGAGCGATGACTGCTTAGATTTGGCCTTCCAGTCTGAGGCGGCCTTTTGAGCTGAGGAAAGCTCAGAGTTTAACTTGTTATTGGCACCTCACTGCTGTGCCAAACTCTTCTCGGCTTCCACTGCCTCAGCTTCAGCCTTCACTCGAGCAGCCTTTCTTGCATTAAGCTTGTCAACGAACTCCTTTTCCTTGACCCCAAAGGTTGCCATTTCCCCCCTAAGTCGTTCGAGCTTAGCCTGCTTGCCCACCTTATCTTTCTTTGCAACCTTGTCTCTAGCCAGAGCATCCTCTTTCACCATCTTCGCCAATTGCCATCCCTTGTGAGTGCCCTCTAGAGTGGCATAACACTCATCATAAAAAAGCTTACTTGCCATGGCAGCCTAAAAAAAAAAAAAAGAAAAAGAAAAAGAGAGAAAAGGGAAACAAGACGAAAAGTTAACAAGAAGCGAAGATAGCATGCAATGATAAAAGAAAAGAGGAGCGAACTTGTAATCTCTCACTAGGCAAGTATTCACTGAGTATCCTATAAAGAGAATCCAGAGAATTGCTAGCTTAAAAAGGGTGTTCGTCTAAATTTTTTATCCTTATTCCAGTTATAAAATACTATTACACAATGACTATTTCTCACATATATAAAAATAATAAGAATCATTTTCTAATGAACCAGAAAGCGTGAAGATGTTCTCTAAATATTATTACTACCAAAAATACATACATAAATCCACATTAATTCCTTCACTGAGATAGTGTGTGCAACCCTCTTGCCAGCTTGACATCTCCCAACTGCTACAATCTAATACCTACAAAAATGAAGAAAGCAACGGGGTGAGCTATAAATGCTTAGTAAGTAAATCAAATCTAACTATGCTCTTACTTCGTTCTCCCTATTTTTGCTGTACTGCTTCTAAATTTCTACTTGCTTTCTCTCTTTATTCTCAGGTGTATTACTTAGCAGTGTTTTATTTTTCTCAAATCTTTCTAAATCTTTCTAGTGCTGTGCTATTCTTTATCATTTTATTTCTCTTCTCTGCTAGATTATATCTTTCTGTTTCTTTCTCTACTCAACAAATCGCTAAGTTTCCTTGCTATTTGTCATGTTTCTAATTTCTATTCTTTTCTAGCATATATCTAATTTCTGTTCCTTTCTCGTATATCTCAAATTTCTTTTCTATTCTCATAGGCTTCTATTTTCTTTTCTTCTCTATTTTCATGGGCTTCTATTTTCTTTTCTTCTAGATTTTTATGGGCTTCTATTTTCTTTTCTTCTAGATTTTTATGGGCTTCTATCTTCTTTTCTTGGCTAGTTAGACACGCAATAATAAAATAAACTCTTTAATCTATACATAAATGCATAAGATGTAATGCACATAAAATGTCTGATGCAATGCAAATGATCATGTTTGTATTCATTCTGAAAATTCTTTCCTAATTCTTTCTGAAATTCTTTTCCTTTCTTTCTGAAATTCTTTCTGTTTTCTATTTCTATTTCTTATTCCATGTTTCTTTCTTTTTCTCTTTCTATATTTTGTTCTGGTTTGCTGATCAGACTAAGCTGAGGCATGGATTTGGAACCCTGGCCGTGTGAGCGTATTATGAAATTCTTTCTGGGTACAGTCCTCATCCATATGCACTTCTAGTGGATTGTACAACTTTCTAAATACAAATTTTAATGCCATAAATTTGCATCCTCTTAACATGACCATCAACATTGTTATACATGCCCTTCTTTCTTCTTGCTCTTTGCTCATTCACTTATCGATATTTCCATATTAATCATTGTAAATACAATCTAACATATAGCACAACATATATACTTTGGCTAAATTCTAATATCTTTCTAACATTCCTAACTAAACTTTTGGCAAATACAACATATTCTGAAGATCTTCTAGCACAGTTCTATAGCTTGTATATAAATAAGGCATGAAAACTATACTAATACCAATCAATTTCTAAAATGGTCTGTATTAATACATAAGCCAAACTTCATTTCTTTGATGTTTCTTTTGATATCTATAGTTGGGAAGCTTTTCTTTCTTTTACATAAAACACTTATTACATATTGTTTTAACTAGTCTCAAAACTGGAAAAACAATATACTCATTGGCCAAGCCATTATTTGAATGTCTTTCTAATTTCAAGCATACTAGCTTGACAATTTATGGCATATTGTAATTTTAATATAATTGATGCGTGATTTTGACAAACATGAATGTGTAGCAAGTGCACTAGTCACAAAAAGTAATAAATGAGATAGTTCGTTCCCACGAGGATTGCGTGTTAAGTACTAAATTTCCTAGTTTTGTAACTAGTTGAAGAGCACGAAGATTGTGGATTTGCGGAGACAATAAAAGCTTAATACACACAAATCATAACGTAAATTAAAATCTAACTAATTAAGAGAATATCAACTAATTATGAAAATATCAATTCAAGACAAAGAGGTTAGGGTTTCGACTTCACTAGGTACTCTGATTCAATCTACAATGCTGTGGCCTTTAAACACACATGAAAGGATTATAAATCGGACACCCTAATCTGCAGAATATACCTTCTCATGCTATATTCTCCTACTTATCCCTATTAAGCTTCCGCACCCAACAAAATGCAGATTAACTTCCAAGTCTATTAAGCCAATGAAATCCTAAAGTGATTTCATAGATCTCCGAACCTATCTCTAGCATTCATCTAATCTATGGTATTTACTCTAAGAGGCTAACACATGAATCACTTCTCAGTCTCATCATGCTCAACATTTAATGGAACCAAGAAACCTCAACATTCAATTGCTAAGAACAAGAATAAATACAAAATCCAGCAATAGAACTTAAAAACAACATCCATTATAGATTAAACCATTGTAATCAAAGTTGGTCAAACCCTAACCCAAAGTAGTTAGTTCATATTCAAATTAACGAAAATCGAATACAACTGTAAAAAAAAAGTTCAACATGCTAAAACAGTAGAAAAGAAGTGAATCTTCCCTAAATGAAGACCCAAAATGCTTCCAATCTCCAATTTCTTCCTTTTGTTTCCTAAAATTCACGAACTCCCTTCAAAATGAGCTAAGGCTCCTTAAATAGTCGGCCAAACCTTAGGATTCTAATCCAATACAATTAAAACGCAACGTTTTACAAATAGAAAATTTGCAGTTTTCGCTACTGCATCGTGATGAATTTTTGCTGAACGATCTGACCCGAGGCTAGATTGCCAAGGCAAACTTTGCTGATCTTTTTTGAAATTACATCAACTCCCTTGCTTCTTCGCTTGAGTCTTTGATCTTTGCGATCCCCGATAGAAACAAGCTTATAGTGCTTCCAATCCACAAGAATTTCCCCATTCATGAATTTCTCTTGATTTTGGGTCCAGAAACTCAATTTCGCTCGATTTGCTCCACTGTATGTTTTGGCTTGAAACGTAAAATATACGAATTTAAGTTGCAATTCAGGCACACAACTTAATAAGAAGTATCCAAATCCTACCAAAAGTATAAAAATACAGTATAGTCCTAGTTATCAATAATCACCCATCTTTACTATCATCAATACTACACTATTGCAACATTTAATGCAATTCTTGCCATCACTTTTCTAAGTCATAAGTTTCAAAACTCATAATTCAATGACTAAATACAATGTGCCATTCAAAATAATGCTAAAAGTTCAAGCAACTTGAACCATGCACTAAAGGCCATTCATTTCATTGAACTAACATAACCAAGTGTTATTCTAAATTTGTGCATAACAAAATGCACTCTTAAACACTTAAACATATACTTGTTAGGTTTAATACAACCTTTTAACATCAATTCTTTCCTTTCTCAAACATATCTTTAACAATATTTGATAAATTCATGCATGAATTTCTTTTTGAAATTTCACCAAACACTTTACATGCACATATAAGTACATGGCTGGCCACACCTCCACACCTCTCTAAAACCTAAAGTTGGAAGAAATTCAACAAAAACTCAGTCCCTATTCTGGCCAATTCAACACTTCCAATTCCAACATCAACTCTTCAAAATTTCATCCAGGTTCAACCAAACATCACTCACATAACTACTCATCTTGGCTGAACTTCTACGCATTATTCTCCATCAAACAACATCTAAACAGCCAATACTTCTTATCATACATCATACACAAACACTAAAATCAACTAGTACTTACACATATACTACTCAAATTGAAGCTTAGATTGGGTTTACTTACCTTGAATTTGTACACACTAATGATTCAACCTTCCTTTGCTAAAATTCTTTTCCTCTTGGACCTAAATCGTGTAAAAACATAAGAATTCAAACTTTAAGCTTAAATACACACTTTTGTGCTAGAATCTTACCTTGGATGCTTTAGGATTGAAAATCTACAAAAAATTAAGCTAAACCCTATGAATTCTCTTTGAAATTTGATGAAAAGCTTGAGAGAAAATGAATGAGAAGTTGTGTGCTCAAGGGATAGAATGGCTAGAGTTTTGTCAATTGAAGCCTTATAATAATATAATATATATATTCCCATTTTGCCTTTACACTTTCTAAGAAATTTCACTATGTCCTTAGTCATTTACCTAATTACCCTCATTTGTATTTTCTTCACATTATTTGCGGCCTTCACCACCACTTTTCATATAGTTGTGAGTGAAAAGCCCATTTGACCCTTTTCTTTATTTCTTCGTATTACTTTACAAACACGTATTTATCTCGGCATCACATCACGTGTATTTCCATAATCTTTTTATCAATCTATTCTCATGGCTAGTACACTTATACATTATATTTGTCATACTCACTTTTCACTTGAACACGTGATTCTATGTGAAATGACCATTTTGCCCCTATTGAAACTTTTAGGGAATTCTTTATAAAACTAGTTAGATATATTCACTATGACTATAATAATCCCTACCATATTTCTGATATAGGTATTACAGAACTACCGGTACCTTCACCGCATAGTTGCACACCAAGTCCAGCATATCGATTGGAACGACATCTCTAACGACCGTGAAGGTTCATGGAGTGATTCCATCCCTGCCACTGTGCCCTAACGCTAATATGGTCAGGAGTTGATTGATCAGAGCGTCGATCATAGCTTGGGCTGTTTCGTCCATTTTCTTGCTTTTCGACTGGGACGAGCTAGATTTACTCCCCCCGGTAGCGCTAGCCTTGCCCGTAGGAGTGGACTTCTTCTTAGCCAAGTCCTTAGTCACTGTTTTCTTTAGGCCACCAGCCTGCACGGTGACCTCTTTGCCTGAGCCACCTTGCTGCCCGATCACTTTTGTTTGCCCGAGCCCTTAGAGGCTCGGTTACTTTGTTCTTACCTGACTATCATGCTACTCAGGTGCCTTTAGTTTCCCAGAGCTTCCAATCAGCTTGGGAGTTTTCTTCGCTGGCCTCTTCTAGGGCTCAAAGACAGTCTTTTTGCCTACGCCTTTGGAGCAGTTAAGGGCTTTTTCGTGCTTGGGCCTCCCCAAGCTCGCCACCGGCGCTTTCATGCCAGCGACATTAGCTGCTGCTTCGTTGCCAAAGCAGTCGTGTCTTTCTTGGAGCCCCGGAGCTGCCGTCTTCTTCTTAAGGCCTTTAGGTTTCTCAGCCCATATCTCTGCAGAAGTAACAAACATTAAGCGACTTATCTGCGCGAGAAAAGTACGAGCAAAGATGACTTAACCTTTCTCCAAAATCATAGGAATCTGGCGTCATCCCACAGAAGCCATATGCTCGCAGGTGAGGAGCGTAACGATCTTGTTAGCATTTGCTTGTCTATCGGAAGGTTGTTGAAATGCTGGAGCCTTTGCAAGCTCGCGCAGTGAGATAGTTATGTTTGACATTAACTGCAAAACAAAGCATCTTGGTTAGCAAGAACACAAAGGTCGAAAGTGATTCTCGATGTATAGTAAACACTCTTACTCACTTCCGATGAAGGATCAGTCTCCCAGACTTCATAGAAGAAAAGTTGTGAGTCTTAGTGCGGGACCTCTTAAGGACATCAACCAGCTCGTTAAAACATACCTTTCTCGCCTTGGAAAGGTAGTATGTCTAGTCTTGTCCTTTTTTTCAGCCCAAACAGATAGACGAGCTCCTCGACAGATGGCTTGCCCAACTTAGCGATCATGTATGCTATGTACAAGACAATAATAATTAATAGGAATTTGCAAAAAGCTGGAGGGGAACAATGTCAAACCGCTTCAGCTGTTGTCAATAAAACGATGAGGGGGAATGGATACCCCACATCTTAGGAGGGTCTCAGAGGTTGCCACCCATCCAAGCGGGGATTCTTTCGAGAAATGTCCTCCGAGGCCATCAAATTAAGCTGTGGCCAAGACCGCTCTTATGCGTTCTAGATCACTGACGTAATCGAGGATTGTGACTCTCTTTCGCAGGCTATGAACTGGAGACAATGTGGGTTGAGCCAACTTTATCAAGGCATGGTTAGAAGAGCTTGTCGCGTCGAGGTCCAGCTTCGTTCACGACTTCTTAGAAAAATTAGGAGTTGAATCCCCAAGGATTGTTAGCCTACGCGCGAATCGAACAGGCGTCTGATTCTATTATGACTACTGGAAAAGACATGGTTATAGCTCGCTTTTGGCTACCTGAAACGGAAGTGAACATATGTTAGAGCTCAAAAATTCGGTGGCCATTTCATACTTGCTTTTAGTTCAGGCACCCAAAGAGTTCGTGCCACACACAATGAACCACCTACCCCAGGTTTGGCGCCACTGCATTACCCCTCTTAAACCCAAGATTGCCAAGACGTATTCAAAACCCTACTAAAGCCCTAGAACATCCAATGTGGCAACGACGTAGCCACCCTTTAACGCAAAAATGGAAAGAAAAAGAAAGGGAAAAGAACCTTACCAGAATGAAAGAAGTGCAAAAACTCATCGGAAAGAGCACCGTGACAATGACAAAACAACACAAAAGTGGACAAAGGTGTCAGAGAACTTCTGTGGGCTGAATGAGCATTCTGACAACTTCGCCACCTTTTATAGTGGTTTGCATGAGACAAAGGGGCGGGGTTTAATCATAGCCATCGATTTACATGAATCTCAACCCTTCATTTGTCGAGCAATCTCAGCCCTTAGACGTGGCCACGCGTCATCCATCCGTGAAGGGCGATGAATCGTTGGACATTACATTGACAACTGTCACCGCACTTCACCTCAACTTCGTACTTGATAGCTGTAGTTGCCTCCGCGCGACGAAACACAACTGACAAAGGCTGCCACATTTAAAGCAACATGGCCACTTTGAAATTACGTATTTACCTTAACTTTTCATGTTATGAGTTTGGCACGTATCACGGAATAAACAAGTGTGAAACATGTCGACCGGACATGAGTTCAACCCAGGATCTCGATCGAACCTATATCTTGAGACTTGTTGGTGATGTTGAGCTTGGTATCAAATCGGCAATAGTCTTCAAAGCTCGAACGAGCATTGAACATTGGGGCAAATATTGTGTGTGATTTTTTCCACCAAGTTCGGCTACCGCAAGGATGTAGCTCGACCCAAGATCGGTCCGACTCCACTGGTTGTCCAACCCAGCATAACTAGTCATGAACAACTCGAATGATCATTCAACCAATTCCCAGATAACTTTAGATCCCAGATATTGCAGGAATGACTAAATCAACATCAATCTCTGTGCAATCACATCGCCTAATCGCGAGAATTCGAATTGCAGTTCAGATAAATTGTGATCCCTTTATTTTGCTCTTTCCTTTGTACAAACCTTGATTATAAACCCTCTCAAATGATGAAAAAGGGTTATGACTTTCACATAGAATTCTCATTGTAAGCTCTCACAGCAAATACAAAAATTGGACGTAGTGTCAAGATTTTACCTCACCAAACCACTTTAAAAACTTTCATTGTCATTTATTTATTGCACTCCATATATGTCTATCGTTGATTACCCTAATCACGCGCACATCTATTCTGATCCCACCAAGGTCAATCAAAATTCTCTGGTTGGTACATATTTCTGTATCAACAAACATATTTGTGAGAGGAGCGCCAATTGCCATAATTTTGAATAAATTTATAGTAATAGCTATTAATGCAAGAACCCATGTAATGCCTTGAGAGAGCTAGGTAATGGCCAAGATTGTATGCAAAAGCTTATGTTGACAAAAGAACTTCAAGTACGGTACGAAGATGCACCACATGATCAGAGAGTGATCAGCTATAAATCAAGATATCGTCAAAAATACCAACACATATTTTCTCAAAAATGGACAAAATATTCATTCCTTAGACATGATGTTAGGAAACGATATAGTCATGGCACGGAAATAAAATCATAAAAACATGGATCGTTCTTTAGAACCAAGATCAAGGCACAAATTTAACAATTTATACATTAAATACAATCTGCAGGATCAGTTTTAAAGTTAAGAAACCATACGCACGTTTGGACTCCTCCACCTTATCTCTAAATGGGTTTCGCTGCCAATTCAAGGGTAGGATCGAACCACCGTTAGTCCCCATGAAGATAACCCCAAGGAACTAAAGAGGGATTTGCTAGACCCTCTTTAGCCTTAAGACCAAGAACAAAATCAAAATAAAATTTTGATTCAAGCATATATGAAGTGGCATGGAAGAGAGAAAAGGGGCTGGGGTTTTTATCAAAATGATTAAAATGAATTACATTTTTTAATTTCACAAAGTGTTGCACTTATATAGTGCACACTTTGCCCAATTCCATCATGGAATAGGCTTGGGCACCAACCTAAACAACCCCTATGTCCAGACAGCCCCATTTAGATATTTTAATTATTATTATTATTATTTCAATTAAATTAAATTAATATATATTTATTTATATTAAAATTTGACAATAACAATAATTCATTAAATTATGCAAACACATATTAAATATAATTTCACTTATTTAATTTTTATTAACAAATTAATAAGGCTACGACCTCAGCAAATTTAATTAGACTGTAAATTACCAAAATACCCTTTCGCCTAAAAAGATGAAAACACCCTCTTATAAACTGGCTCTTAAATTATCTTCTATGTGTGTGACCCTGTAGGCTCCTCATCATACCGGTAGTGTGTAGTATCACGATTAACTCCAATTAATTGTCTCACTACAAACAACCAAGATTGACCCCTAGCAAGGCATTATGGCCACCCGATAAATTCGGATTCAGCGAAGTAGCTACCTGTCAATGATATGGTTATCGTACAATCCAATCCTTTCATCATCTGTTATCTCAACGAGACCGAGGCATAGAAATAGTGTCAACCTCGGTTACTCTCGTATTATGTGTTCAGTTACTGAACCAATGACCTGAATTATAAACTGGAAGAGCAACTTGATAATCCAGGATTATACTGTTTTATTTAGGCTTTTTGGCCGGATTTAAATACTTCTTAGTTCGTTTATGCCTGAATTGCTACTTAATTCTATATTTTATGTTTTAGGCCGAAACGTGCATTTTTAGCAAATAATGAGCGAATTGGAGTTTCTGGACCCAGAAGTAAGACAAATCTCAGAGTTTGGGAAAGTTATGAAGCGGGTGAAGCACTATAAGCTTGTTCCCATGGAAAGCATCGAAGATCTAAGATTTACAAGGAAGCAAGCTGAGGGCAATTATGTAATTCAGAATTTTCCAAGAAGGTTCGCCAAGGCGAAGTTTCTTCTTCGCCACGGCGAACAAAGCTAGGCACAAGATTCACTTCAGTTTGTCGCCGTGGCGAAGTCTGCGAAATTTTGTTTTTCTCCAAAACGCACAGTTTTATTTTAGGAAAAGTTTTAGGTTTTTGGGGAACTATATAAGAAACCTTGCCATTTTGGGAGAGGTTCGTTTGGTTTTGTTTGGTTTAGAGTAGTTTTTACATTTGGAGAGAAGATTTGAGCTTTAACCTAGGGATTCTTCAACCAGGGGAGATCTCTACTCTTTTCTCTTTTTTCAATATGTTGACTGCTATGTTTACTGTTTTTCTTGTTAATGTTTTAATTTAGTTATGAACTAACCCATTTTGGGTTAGGTTTTTGATGTAATTCGGATTTCTGTGGATTACAATTGATTATTGTTGCTTTTATACTCTATTGCATAGATTGTGTGATTATTCTGATTTTTATTGATTTTACTTATTAAACATGGTGAGATTGAGAAATGAATCATGTTGAGCTTCTTGTGTAAGCACCATTGTTATTTTGAATGCTAGAGATAGATTTGAGAAACAATGAAATCAATCTAGGATTCCATTAGCTTAATGAACTTGGATTTGTTAATCTTCAATTTTTTTGGTGCCAAAGATTGATAGGGAAAAGTAGGAATTCATAACTTAAGAAGGTATGTTTTACAACTTAGGGAATTCGATTTACAATCTATTCATGTGAGTGTAAAAGTAGCATAATTTGTAGAATTAATCCATAGAGTCTGAATGAAGTCAAACCCTAACCGTTTGTTTAAATTGATATTACTCTTGTTTTAAATCTTGCTTGCATTAATTAGTTTTTAATACTTAGAAAATTTTGTTTTTGGTTTAAATTTTAATCTCCTATAAATCCAAACAAATTCGGCTTCTCCAACTTGAAAACAATTAGGAAAATTAGTGATTAACAACCAATCCTCATGGGAACGATACTCACTCATCACTTTATTACTTTGTGTGACTGGTGCACTTGCTATATTTGCATGTTGTAGTAACAACGCATCAAGTTTTTGGCGCCGTTGCCAGGGATTGATTTTTGTGTAACATTGAATTTTCTTGAGTGAGCTAGATTGGAGTTTTATTTTTGTTTTAATTGTTATTAGTTAATTTTTTTTGTTCTTTTCGGTTAGTTAGTGATCTCACATTTTCTTTTGTTTTGTGTTGTTTATGCGAAGAGTGAGACGTCAACTAGTGTTTCCTGTAGATCCAGAGACTGAAAGAACCACAAGAAGACTTAACAGAGAAAGAAGAGAACGAGAGGCTATAGCTGTTGAGATGGCAGAGAATATAACATTAAGGGAATTCTCAGTTTCCTCAGTTGATGGTAGTGGGTCAAGTATTATTAGACTAGCAGTACAAGCCAACAACTTCGAAATAAAGCTGGCAATCATCCAGATGATCCAGTACTCAATACAGTTTAAAGGAGATTTGAAGGAAGATCCAAATCTGCACATTGCAAACTTCTTAGAGATTTGCGACACCTTCAAGTCAAACGAATTATCAGATGACGCCATCAGATTTAGACTGTTCCCTTTCTCATTGAGGGACAAAGCAAAGGGATGGTTAATGGCACTACCACCAGGGACGATCACTACATGGAATGAATTAGCACATAAGTTCCTGACCAAATTCTTTCCTCTAGCAAAATCCGCGAAGATGAGAAATGATATCACATCTTTTCTACAGGAAGAGTAAGAATCATTATATGAAGCTTGGGAAAGATACAAGGAACTACTGAGGAGGTGTCCACACCATGGGTTGCCAGTTTGGATGCAAGTTTAAACGTTTTACAATGGATTGATGGTTAATGTGCAAACCATGGTTGATGCAGCGTCGGGAGGAGCATTGCAAAATAAGACACCAGAAGAAGCTCATGAGTTGCTTGAGGTTTTGGCTAATAACAACTATCAAAGACCGAATGAGAGGATACAAATGAAGAAATCTATGGGTCTTCATGAAGTTGATGCATACACGGCCATTTCAGCCCAACTTACAGCACTTCAAAAACAATTGGGAAGTATGCAAGTAAATTATATTCAAGCACCTTAACTAACTTGTGAATTTTGTGCAGGTAGTCATATGAGCAGTGAATGCCAAGTGGGGAATACGTTTGCTTCAGCGTCTTCATCATCAGAATAGGTTAACTACTTGGTAGGAAATCAGAGGCAACTGAACAATCCGTACTCCAACACATATAATCCTGGTTGGAGGAATCATCCAAACCTGTCTTGGGGCAAAATCAACAGAATCAGCAGAACAATCAATGGAACCAAAGAACGATGCCAAACAACCAAGCGGGGGTGAACAATCAACCGGGAGAGCAAAGATTGAAAAAACTGGAGGATATGTTCGAAAAGTTTATGCAAGAGACCACATGTTTCATGAATGAGACAAGGACAAATTTCAGAAACCAAGGGGAATCCATTCGAAACTTGGAGGTACAGGTGGGTCAATTGGCCGATAAGCTCAATGAGAGACCACAAGGTTTCCTACCCAGTGACACAGTGGCAAACCCACGTGAACAAGCAAATGCAATAACACTATAGAGTGGGACAGTCTTGGAAGAGGTGGAACAATCAGGGAAAAGAGGAAACCCACCAAAAGAAAAGGAAGATTCCAATGAGGAAGTTGACGAAGAAATAATTGTTGAAGAGAAACCAATCAGTTATAGGGAAGAAGAACAAAAGCGGGAAGAGAGGCAAAGACAAAAGAAAGATAAATTGCCATTCCCCGAGATACCACCAGAGTTGGCACATCACACTCCTCCTGTGCCTTTTCCTCAGAGACTTAAAAAGAAGAATTAGGATAAGCAGTTTTCCAAATTCATTGAAATATTTAAAAAACTGCATAGTAACATTCATTTTGTAGATGCATTTCAACAGATGCCGAGCTACGCGAAATTTCTCAAGGAGATTTTATCAAACAAAAGGAAGTTAGAAGATGAGGAAACAGTGATGCTCATGGAGGAGTGCAGTGCCATTCTGTAGAAGAAGCTGCCCCTGAAACTCAAAGATCCAGGGAGTTTTACTATTCCTTGTATTATAGGAGACATTACTTTTGAGAGAGTTTTATGTGATTTAGGTGCAAGCATCAATCTAATGCTTTTTCTATTTTCAGGAGATTGGGAATTGGTGAAGTGAAGCCAACGACCATGTCGTTACAGCTTGTAGATAGATCCATAAAACATCCAAGGGGTATAGTTGAAGATGTTTTGGTGAAGGTGGATAAAGTAATTTTTCTTGCGGATTTTGTTGTATTGGACATGGAAGAGGATAAGGAAATGCCTTTCATTTTGGGAAGACCATTTCTGGCCATCGGAAGAGCTCTTATTGATGTGCAAAAAGGAAAGTTACTGTTAAGAGTCGAAGATGAGATAGTAACGTTCAATGTTTTTGAAGCTATGAAATTTCCATCTGAGTCGCATTCGTGCTTTAGTGTAGACGTGGTGGATAAACTAGTGGCATAAGCCTCCGGAGCTGCCGTCTTCTCTTAAGGCCTTTAGTTTCTCAGCCCATATCTCTGCAGAAGTAACAAACATAAGCGACTTATCTCGCGAGAAAAGTACGAGCAAAGATGACTTAACCTTTCTCCAAAATCATAGGAATCTGGCGTCATCCCACAGAAGCCATATGCTCGCAGGTGAGGAGCGTAACGATCTTGTTAGCATTATGCTGTCTATCGGAAGGTTGTTGAAATGCTGGAGCCTTTGCAAGCTCGCGCAGTGAGATAGTTATGTTTGACATTAACTGCAAAACAAAGCATCTTGGTTAGCAAGAACACAAAGGTCGAAAGTGATTCTCGATGTATAGTAAACAAATCTTACTCACTTCCGATGAAGGATCAGTCTCCCAGACTTCATAGAAGAAAAGTTTGAGTCTTAGTGCGGGACCTCTTAAGGACATCAACCAGCTCGTTAAAACATACCTTTCTCGCCTTGGAAAGGTAGTATGTCTAGTCTTGTCCTTTTTTTAGCCAACAGATAGACGAGCTCCTCGACAGATGGCTTGCCCAACTTAGCGATCATGTATGCTATGTACAAGACAATAATAATTAATAGGAATTTGCAAAAAGCTGGAGGGGAACAATGTCAAACCGCTTCAGCTGTTGTCAATAAAACGATGAGGGGGAATGGATACCCCACATCTTAGGAGGGTCTCAGAGGTTGCCACCCATCCAAGCGGGGATTCTTTCGAGAATGTCCTCCGAGGCCATCAAATTAAGCTGTGGCACATAGACCGCTCTTATGCGTTCTAGATCACTGACGGTAATCGAGGATTGTGACTCTCTTCGCAGGCTATGAACTGGAGACAATGTGGGTTAGCCAACTTTATCAAGGCATGGTTAGAAGAGCTTGTCGCGTCGAGGTCCAGCTTCGTTCACGACTTCTTAGAAAAATTAGGAGTTGAATCCCCAAGGATTGTTAGCCTACGCGCGAATCGAACAGGCGCTGATTCTATTATGACTACTGGAGAAAGACATGGTTATAGCTCGCTTTTGGCTACCTGAAACGGAAGTGAACATATGTTAGAGCTCAAAAATTCGGTGGCCATTTCATACTTGCTTTTAGTTCAGGCACCCAAAGAGTTCGTGCCACCCACCAAATGAACGCACCTACCCCAGGTTTGGCGCCACTGCATTAACCCCTCTTAAACCCAAGATTGCCAAGACGTATTCAAAAACCCTACTAAAGCCCTAGAACATCCAATGTGGCAACGACGTAGCCACCCTTTAACGCAAAAATTGGAAAGAAAAAGAAAGGGAAAAGAACCTTACCAGAATGAAAGAAGTGCAAAAACTCATCGGAAAGAGCACCGTGACAATGACAAAACAACACAAAGTGGACAAAGGTGTCAGAGAACTTCTGTGGGCTGAATGAGCATTCTGACAACTTCGCCACCTTTTATAGTGGTTTGCATGAGACAAAGGGGCGGGGTTTAATCATAGCCATCGATTTACATTGAATCTCAACCCTTCATTTGTCGAGCAATCTCAGCCCTTAGACGTGGCCACGCGTCATCCATCCGTGAAGGGCGATGAATCGTTGGACATTACATTGACAACTGTCACCGCACTTCACCTCAACTTCGTACTTGATAGCTGTAGTTGCCTCCGCGCGACGAAACACAACTGACAAAGGCTGCCACATTTAAAGCAACATGGCCACTTTGAAATTACGTATTTACCTTAACTTTTCATGTTATGAGTTTGGCACGTATCACGGAAGTAAACAAGTGTGAAACATGTCGACCGGACATGAGGTCAACCCAGGTCTCGATCGAACCTATACTTGAGACTTGTTGGTATGTTGAGCTTGGTATCAAATCGGCAATAGTCTTCAAAGCTCGAACGAGCATTGAACATTGGGGCAAATATTGTGTGTGATTTTTCCACCAAGTTCGGGCTACCGCAAGGATGTAGCTCGACCCAAGATCGGTCCACTCCACTGGTTGTCCAACCCAGCATAAGCTAGTCATGAACAACTCGAATGATCATTCAACCAATTCCCAGATAACTTTAGATCCCAGATATTGCAGGAATGACTAAATCAACATCAATCTCTGTGCAATCACATCGCCTAATCGCGAGAATTCGAATTGCAGTTCAGATAAATTGTGATCCCTTTATTTTGGCTCTTTCCTTTGTACAAACCTTGATTATAAACCCTCTCAAATGATGAAAAAGGTTATGACTTTCACATAGAATTCTCATTGTAAGCTCTCACAGCAAATACAAAAATTGGACGTAGTGTCAAGATTTTACCTCACCAAACCACTTTAAAAACTTTCATTGTCATTTATTTATTGCACTCCATATATGTCTATCGTTGATTACCCTAATCACGCGCACATCTATTCTGATCCCACCAAGGTCAATCAAAATTCTCTGGTTGGTACATATTTCTGTATCAACAAACATATTTGTGAGAGGAGCGCCAATTGCCATAATTTTGAATAAATTTATAGTAATAGCTAATTAATGCAAGAACCCATGTAATGCCTTGAGAGAGCTAGGTAATGGCCAAGATTGTATGCAAAAGCTTATGTTGACAAAAGAACTTCAAGTACGGTACGAAGATGCACCACATGATCAGAGAGTGATCAGCTATAAACAAGATATCGTCAAAAATACCAACACATATTTTCTCAAAAATGGACAAATTTCATTCCTTAGACTATGATGTTAGGAAACGATATGTCATGGCACGGAAATAAATCATAAAAACATGGATCGTTCTTTAGAACCAAGATCAAGGCACAAATTTAACAATTTATACATTAATACAAATCTGCAGGATCAGTTTTAAAGTTAAGAAACCATACGCACGTTTGGACTCCTCCACCTTATCTCTAAATGGGTTTCGCTGCCAATTCAAGGGTAGGATCACCACCGTTAGTCCCATGAAGATAACCCCAAGGAACTAAAGAGGGATTTGCTAGACCCTCTTAGCCTTAAGACCAAGAACAAAATCAAAATAAAATTTTGATTCAAGCATATATGAAGTGCATGGAAGAGAGAAAAGGGGCTGGGGTTTTTATCAAAATGATTAAAATGAATTACATTTTTTAATTTCACAAAGTGTTGCACTTATATAGTGCACACTTTGCCCAATTCCATCATGGAATAGGCTTGGGCACCAACCTAAACAACCCCTATGTCCAGACAGCCCCATTTAGAATATTTAATTATTATTATTATTATTTCAATTAAATTAAATTAATATATATTTTATTATATTAAAATTTGACAATAACAATAATTCATTTAAATTATGCAAACACATATAAATATAATTTCACTTATTTAATTTTTATTAACAAATTAATAAAGGCTACGACCTCAGCAAATTTAATTAGACTGTAAATTACCAAATACCCTTTCGCCTAAAAAGATGAAAACACCCTCTTATAAACTGGCCTTAAATTATCTTCTATGTGTGTGACCCTTAGGCTCCTCATCATACCGGTAGTGTGTAGTATCACGATTAACTCCAATTAATTGTCTCACTACAAACAAACCAAGATTGACCCCTAGCAAGGCATTATGGCCACCCGATAAATTCGGATTCAGCGAAGTAGCACCTGTCAATGATATGGTTATCGTACAATCCAATCCTTCATCATCTGTTATCTCAACGAACCGAGGCATAGAAATAGTGTCAACCTCGGTTACTCTCGTATTATGTGTTCAGTTACTGAACCAATGACCTGAATTATAAACTGGAAGAGCAACTTGATAATCCAGGATTATACTGTTTTATTTAGGCTTTTTGGCCGGATTAAATACTTCTTAGTTCGTTTATGCCTAATTGCTACTTAATTCTATATTTTATGTTTTAGGCCGAAACGTGCATTTTTAGCAAATAATGACGAATTGGAGTTTCTGGACCCAGAAGTAAGCAAATCTCAGAGTTTGGGAAAGTTATGAACGGGTGAAGCACTATAAGCTTGTTCCCATGGAAAGCATCGAAGATCTAAGATTTACAAGGAAGCAAGCTGAGGGCAATTATGTAATTCAGAATTTTCCAAGAAGGTTCCCAAGGCGAAGTTTCTTCTTCGCCACGGCGAACAAAGCTAGCACAAGATTCACTTCAGTTTGTCGCCGTGGCGAAGTCTGCGAATTTTGTTTTCTCCAAAACGCACAGTTTTATTTAGGAAAAGTTTTAGGTTTTTGGGGAACTATATAAGAAACCTTGCCATTTTGGGAGAGGTTCGTTTGGTTTTTGTTTGGTTTAGAGTAGTTTACATTTGGAGAGAAGATTTGAGCTTTAACCTTAGGGATTCTTCACCAGGGAGATCTCTACTCTTTTCTCTTTTTTCAATATGTTGACTGCTATGTTTACTGTTTTTCTTGTTAATGTTTTAATTTAGTTATGAACTAACCCATTTGGGTTAGGTTTTTGATGTAATTCGGATTTCTGTGGATTACAATTGATTATGGTTGCTTTATACTCTATTGCATAGATTGTGTGATTATTCTGATTTTTATTGATTTTACTTATTAAACATGGTGAGATTGAGAAAGGAATCATGTGAGCTTCTTGGTAACACCATTGTTATTTGGAATGCTAGAGATAGATTTGAGAAACAATGAAATCAATCTAGATTCCTTAGCTTAATGAACTTGGATTTGTTAATCTTCATTTTTGTGCCAAAGATTGATAGGGAAAAGTAGGAATTCATAACTTAAGAAGGTATGTTTTACAACTTAGGGATTCGATTTACAATCTGTTCATGTGATGTAAAAGTAGCATAATTTGTAGAATTAATCCATAGAGTCTGAATGAAGTCAAACCCTAACCGTGTTTTAAATGGATATTACTCTTGTTTTAAATCTTGCTTGCATTAATTAGTTTTTATACTTAGAAAATTTGTGTTTTGTGTTTAAATTTTAATCTCCTATAAATCCAAAACAATTCGGCTTCTCCAACTTGAAAACAATTAGGAAAATTAGTGATTAACAACCAATCCTCATGGGAACGATACTCACTCATCACTTTTTACTTGTGTGACTGGTGCACTTGCTATTTTGGCAACAACAAACACTAAGAATCAACTAGTACTTACACATATACTACTCAAATTGAAGCTTAGATTGGGTTTACTTACCTTGAATTTGTACAACACTAATGATTCAACCTTCCTTTGCTAAAATTCTTTTCCTCTTGGACCTAAATCGTGTAAAAACATAAGAATTCAAAACTTTAAGCTTAAATACACACTTTTGTGCTAGAATCTTACCTTTGGATGCTTTAGGATTGAAAATCTACAAAAAATTAAGCTAAACCCTATGAATTCTCTTTGAAATTTGATGAAGAAGCTTGAGAGAAAATGAATGAGAAGTTGTGTGCTCAAGGGATGAGAATGGCTAGAGTTTTGTCAATTGAAGCCTTATAACTAATATATATATATATTCCCATTTTGCCTTTACACTTTCTAAGAAATTTCACTATGTCCTTTAGTCATTTACCTAATTACCCTCATTTGTATAATTTTCTTCACATTATTTTGCGGCCTTACACTCACCACTTTTTCATATAGTTGTGAGTGAAAAGCCCATTTGACCCTTATTCTTTAATTTCTTCGTATTACTTTACAAACACGTATTTATCTCGGCATCACATCACGTGTATTTCCCATAATCTTTTTATCAATCTATTCTCATGGCTAGTACACTTAATACATTATATTTGTCATACTCACTTTTCACTTGAACACGTGATTCTATGTGAAATGACCATTTTGCCCCTATTGAAACTTTTATGGAATTCCTTTATAAAACTAGTTAGATATATTCACTATGACTATAAAATAATCCCTACCATATTTCTGAATATAGGTATTACAGAACTACCGGTACCTTCACCGCATAGTTGCACACCAAGTCCAGCATATCGATTGGAACGACATCTCTAACGACCGTGAAGGTTCATGGAGTGATTCCATCCCTGGCCACTGTGGCCCTAACGCTAATATGGTCAGGGAGTTGATTGATCAGAGCGTCGATCATAGCTTGGGCTGTTTCGTCCATTTTCTTGCTTTTCGACTGGGACGAGCTAGATTTACTCCCCCCGGTAGCGCTAGCCTTGCCCGTAGGAGTGGACTTCTTCTTAGCCAAGTCCTTAGTCACTGTTTTCTTTAGGCCACCAACATGCACAGTGACCTCTTTGCCTGAGCCACCTTGCTGCCCAATCACCTTTTGTTTGCCCAAGCCCCCCAGAGGCTCGGTTACTTTGTTCTTACCTGACTATCATGCTACTCAGGTGCCTTTAGTTTCCCAGAGCTTCCAATCAGCTTGGGAGTTTTCTTCGCTGGCCTCTTCTAGGGCTCAAAGACAGTCTTTTTGCCTACTGCCTTTGGAGCAGTTAAGGGCTTTTTCGCGCTTGGGCCCTCCCCAAGCTCGCCACCGGCGCATTTCATGCCAGCGACATTAGCGTGCTGCTTCGTTGCCAAAGCAGTCGGTGTCTTCTTGGTACGCTCTCGGAGCTGCGCGTCTTCTTCTTAAGGCCTTTAGGTTTCTCAGCCCATATCTCTGCAAGAAAGTAACAACAGTAAGCGACTTATCTGCGCGAGAAAAGTACGAGCAAAGATGACTTAACCTTTCTCCAAAATCATAGGAATCTGGCGTCATCCCAACAGAAGCCATATGCTCGCAGGTGAGGAGCGTAACGATCTTGTTAGCATTATGCTGTCTATCGGGAAGGTTGTGAAATGCTGGAGCCTTTGCAAGCTCGCGGCAGTGAGATAGTTATGTTTGACATTAACTGCAAAACAAGCATCTTGGTTAGCAAGACCACAAAGGTCGAAAGTGTTCTCGATGTAAGTAGAACGAAATCTTACTCACTTCCGAAGTGAAGGAGTCAGTCTCCCCAGACTTCATAGAAGAAAAGTTGTGAGTCTTAGTGCGGGACCTCTTTAGACATCAACCAGCTCGTTAAAACATACCTTTCTCGCCTTGGAAAGGTAGTATGTCTAGTCTTGTCCTTTTTTAGCCCAACAGATAGACGAGCTCCTCGACAGATGGCTTGCCCAACTTAGCGATCATGTATGCTATGTACAAGACAATAATAATTACATAGAATTTGCAAAAAAGCTGGAGGGAACAATGTCAAACCGCTTCAGCTGTTGTCAATAACACGATGAGGGGGAATGGATACCCCACATCTTAGGAGGGTCTCAGAGGTTGCCACCCATCCAAGCGGGGATTCTTTCGAGAAATGTCCTCCGAGGCCATCAAATTAAGCTGGCACATAGACCGCTCTTATGCGTTCTAGATCACTGACGGTAATCGAGGATTTGTGACCTCTTCGCAGGCTATGAACTGGAGACAATGTGGTTGAGCCAACTTTATCAAGGCATGGTTAGAAGAGCTTGTCGCGTCGAGGTCCCTTCGTTCGACGACTTCTTAGAAAAATTGGAGTTGAATCCCCAAGGATTGTTGAGCCTACGCGCGAATCGAACATGCGGCTGATTCTATTATGACTACTGGAAGAAGACATGGTTATAGCTCCTTTTGGCTACCTGAAACGGAAGTAACATATGTTAGAGCTCAAAAATTCGGTGGCCATTTCATACTTGCTTTTAGTTCAGGCACCCAAGATAGTTCGTGCCACACAACAAATGAACCGACCTACCCAGGTTGGCGGCCACTGCATTAAACCCTCCTTAAACCCAAGATTGCCAGAGACGTATTCAAAACCCTACTAAAGCCCTAGAACATCCAATGTGGCAACGACAGTAGCCACCCTTTAACGCAAAATTGGAAAGATGAATAAAAAGAAAAGAACCTACCAGAATGAAAGAAGTGCAAACTCTCGGAAAGACACCGTGACAATGACAAACAACAACAAGGTGACAAAGGTGTCAGAGAACTTCTGTGGGCTGAAGTAGCATTCTACAACTTCGCCACCTTTTTAGTGGTTTGCATAGAAGCACAAGGGCGGGGTTAATCATAGCCATCGATTTACAGTGAATCTCAACCCTTCATTTCGAGCAATCTCACCCTTAGACTGGCCACGCGCATCCCATCCGTGAAGGCGATGAATCGTTGGACTATTACATTGACAACTGTCACCGCACTTCACCTCAACTTCGTACTTGTAGCTGTAGTTGCCTACGCGACGAACCACAACTGACAAAGGCTGCCACATTTAAAGCAACATGGCCTTTTGAAATACGTATTACCTTAACTTTCATGTTATGAGTTTGGCACTATCACGGGAAGTAACAAGTGTGAAACATGTCACCGGACATGAGGTCAACCCAGGATCTCGTCGAACCTATATCTTGGTGTTGTTGGTATTGGAGCTTGGTATCAAATCGAGCAATAGTCTTCAAAGCTCGAAACGAGCATTGAACATTAAGGGGCAATATTGTGTGTGATTTTTCCACCAAGTTCGAGCTACCGCAAGGATGTAGCTCGACCCAAGATCGGTCCGACTCCATGGTTGTCCAACCCAGCATAAGCTAGTCATGAACAACTCGAATGATCATTCAACCAATCCCAGATAACTTTAGATCCCAGATATGGCAGGAATGACTAAATCCCATCATCTCTGTGCAATCACATCGCCTAATCGCGGAAAGTAATTGCAGTTCAGATAAATTGTGATCCCTTTATTTTTGCTCTTTCCTTTGTCAAACCTTGATTATAAACCCCTCAAATGATGAAAAAGGGGTTATGACTTTCACATAGAATTCTCATTGTAAGCTCTCACAGCAATACAAAAAATAGGGACGTAGTGTCAAGAGTTTACCTCACCAAACCACTTAAAAAAACTTTCATTGTCATTTATTTTATTGCACTCCATATATGTCTATCGTTGATTACCCGTAATCACGCGCACATCTATTCTGATCCCACCAAGTCAATCAAAATTCTCTGGTTGGTACATATTTCTGTATCAACAAACATATTTGTGAGAGGAGCTGCCAATTGCCATAATTTTGAATAAATTTTAGTAATACTAATTAATGCAAGAAACCCATGTAATGCCTTGAGAGAGCTAGTAAGGCCAAGATGTATGCAAAAGCTTATGTTGACAAAAGAACTTCAAGTACGGTACGAAGTGCACCACATGATCAAGAGTGATCAGCTATAATCAGATATCGTCAAAAAATACCAACATATTTTCTCAAAAATGGACAAAATATTTCATTCCTTAGACTATGATGTTAGGAAACGATAAGTCATGGCAGCGGAAATAAAATCATAAACACATGGATCGTTCTTTAGAACCAAGATCAAGGCACAAATTTAACAATTTATACATTAAATACAAATCTGCAGGATATCAGTTTTAAAGTTAAGAAACCATACGCACGTTTGGAGGCTCCTCCAACTATCTCTAAATGGGTTTCGCTGCCAATTCAGGGTAGGATCGAACCACCGTTAGTCCACATGAAGATAACCCCAAGGAACTAAAGAGGGATTTGCTAGACCCTCTTTAGCCTTAAGAACCAGAACAAAATCAAAAATAAATTTTGATTCAAGCTATATGAAGTGGCATGAAGAGAGAAAAGGGGGCTGGGTTTTTATCAAAATGATTAAATGAATTACATTTTTAATTACCAAAGTGTTGCACTTATATAGTGCACCCTTTGCCCAATTCCATCATGAATAGGCTTGGGCACCAACCAAACAACCCCTATGTCCAGACAGCCCCATTTAGAATATTTTAATTATTATTATTTATTTCAATTAAATTAAATTATATATATTTATTATATATTAAAATTTGACAATACAATAATTCATTTAAATATATCCACACTATTTAAATATAATTTCACTTATTTATTTATTACACATTAAATAAAGGCTACGACCTCAGCAAATTTAATTAGACTGTAAAATTACCAAAATACCCTTTCGCCTAAAAAGATGAAACACCCTCTTATAAACTGGCTTCTAAATTATCTTCTATGTGTGTGACCCGTAGCTCCTCATCATACCGTATGTGGTAGTATCAGATTAACTCCAATTATTGTCTCACTACAAACAGACCAAGATTGACCCCTAGCAAGGCATTAGGCCACCCGATAATTCGGATTCAGCGAAGTAGCTACCTTGTCAATGATATGGTTATCGTCAATCCAATCCTTTCATCATCTGTTATCTCAACGAGACCGAGGCATGAAATGTGTCACCTCGGTTACTCTCGATATTATGTGTTCAGTTACTGAACCAATGACCTGAATTTAAACTGATAGGCAACTTGATAATCCGAGATTATACTTTTTTATTAGCTTTTGTCCGGATTTTAAATACTTCTTAGTTCGTTTATGCCTGAATTGCTACTATTCTATATATTTTATGTTTTAGGCCGAAACGTGCATTTTTAGCAAATATGAGCGAATTGGAGTTTCTGGACCCAAGTAAGCAAATCTCAGAGTTTGGGAAAGTTATGACGGGGTGAGCACTATGAACTTGTTCCCAGTGGAAAGCATCGAAGATCTAAGATTAGCAAGGAAGCAAGCTGAGGGCAATTATGTAATTCAGAATTTTCCAAGAAGTGTCGCCAGGGCGAAGTTTCTTCTTCGCCACGGCGAACAAAGCTAGGCACAAGATTCACTTCAGTTTGTCGCCGTGGCGAAGTCTGCGAAATTTTGTTTTCTCCAAAACGCACAGTTTTATTTTAGGAAAAGTTTTAGGTTTTTGGGGGAACTATATAAAAAGCCTTGCCATTTTGGAGAGGTTCGTTTGGTTTTTGTTTGGTTTAGAGTATTTTTTTACATTTGGAGAGAAGATTGAGCTTTAACCTTAGGGATTCTTCAACCAGGGGAGATCTCTACTCTTTCTCTTTTTTTCAATATGTTGATGCTATTTTTACTGTTTTTCTGTTAATGTTTTAATTTAGTTATGAACTAACCCATTTGGGTTAGGTTTTTGATGTAATTCGGATTTCTGTGGATTAATCAATTGATTATTGTTTGCTTTATACTCTATTGCATAGATTGTGTGATTATCTGATTTTATTGATTTTACTTATTAAACATGGTGAGATTGAGAAATGAATCATGTTGAGCTTCTTGGTAATCACCATTGTTATTTGAATGCGAAGATAGTTGAGAAAACAATGAAATCAATCTAGGATTCCATTAGCTTAATGAACTTGGATTTGTTAATCTTCAATTTTTTTGGTGCCAAAGATTGATAGGAAAAGTAGGAATTCATAACTTAAGAAGGTATGTTTTACAACTTAGGGAATTCGATTTACAATCTGTTCATGTGATGTAAAAGTGCATAATTTGTAGAATAATCCATAGAGCTGAATGAAGTCAACCCTAACCGTTTGTTTAAATTGATATTACTCTGTTTTAAATCTTGCTTGCATTATTAGTTTTAATACTTAGAAATTTTGTTTTTGTTTAAATTTTAATCTCCTATAAATCCAACAAATTCGGCTCTCCAACTTGAAAACAATTAGGAAAATTAGTGATTACACACAATCCTCATGGGAACGATACTCACTCATCACTTTATTACTTGTGTGACTGGTTGCACTTCTATATTTGCATGTTGTAGTAACACGCATCAAGTTTTTGGCCCGTTGCCAGATTGATTTTGTGTAACATTGAATTTTCTTGAGTGAGCTAGATTGGATTTTTATTTTTGTTTTAATTGTTATTAGTTAATTTTTTTTTGTTCTTTTCGTTAGTTAGTGATCTCACATTTTCTTTTGTTTTGTGTTTTTATGCGAAGAGTGAGACGTCCACTTGTTTCCTGTAGATCCAGAGACTGAAAGACCACAAGAAGACTTAACAGAGAAGAAGAGAACGAGAGGCTATAGCTGTTGAGATGGCAGAGAATATAACATTAAGGGAATTCTCAGTTTCCTCAGTTGATGGTAGTGGGTCAAGTATTATTAGACTAGCAGTACAAGCCAACACTTCGAAATAAAGCTGCAATCATCCAGATGATCCAGACTCAACGTTTAAAGGAGATTTGAAGGAGATCCAAATCTGCACATTGCAAACTTCTTAGAGATTTGCGACACCTTCAAGTCAAACGAATTATCAGATGACGCCATCAGATTTAGAGCTTCCCTTTCTCATTGAGGGACAAAGCAAAGGGATGGTTAATGGCACTACCACCAGGGACGATCACTACATGGATGAATTAGCACATAAGTTCCTGACCAAATTCTTTCCTCTAGCAAAATCCGCGAAGATGAGAAATGATATCACATCTTTTCTACAGAAGAGATAGAATCATTATTGAAGCTTGGGAAAGATACAAGGAACTACTGAGAGGTGTCCACACCATGGGTTGCCAGTTTGGATGCAAGTTTAAACTTTTTTACAATGGATTGATGGTTAATGTGCAAACCATGGTTGATGCAGCGTCGGGGGAGCATTGCAAAATAAGACACCAGAAGAGCTCATGATTTGCTTGAGTTTTTGGCTAATACACACTATCAAGACCGAATGGAGATACAAATGAAGAAATCTATGGGTCTTCATGAAGTTGATGCATACACGGCATTTCACCCCACTTACACAGCATCAAACCAATTGGAAGTATGCAAGTAAATTATATTCAAGCACCTTAACTAACTTTGAATTTTGTCAGGTAGTCATATGAGCAGTGATGCCAGTGGGGAATACGTTTGCTTCAGCTTCTTCATCATCGAAGAGTTAACTACTTGGTAGGAAATCAAGGCAACTGAACAATCCGTACTCCAACACATATATCCTGGTTGGAGGAATCATCCAAACCTGTCTTGGGGCAAAATCACAGAATCAGCAGACAATCAATGGAACCAGAACGATGCCAAACACCAAGCGGGGTGAACAATCAACCGGGAGAGCAAAGATGGAAAAAACTGGAGGATATGTCGAAGTTTATGCAAAGACCACATGTTTCTGAATGAGACAAGGACAAATTTCAGAACCAAGGGGATCCATTCGAAACTTGGAGGTACAGGTGGTCAATTGGCCGATAAGCTCAATGAGAGACCACAAGTTTCCTACCCGTGACACAGTGCAAACCCACGTGAACAAGCAAATGCATAACACTATAGAGTGGACAGTCTTGGAAGGTGGAACAATCAGGAAAAGAGGAACCCACCAAAAGAAAGGAAGATTCAATGAGGAAGTTGACGAAGAAATAATTGTTGAAGAAAACCAATCAGTTATAGGGAAGAAAACAAAAGCGAGAAGAGGGCAAAGAAAAAAGAAAGATAATTGCCATTCCCCGAGATACCCACCAAGTTGGCACATCCCACTCCTCCTTGCCTTTTCCTCAGAGACTTAAAAAGAAGAATTAGGTAAGCAGTTTTCCAAATTCATTGAAATATTTAAAAAACTGCATAGTAACATTCTTTTGTAGATGCATTTCAACAGATGCCGAGCTACGCGAAATTTCTCAAGGAGATTTATCAAACAAAAGGAAGTTAGAAATGGAACAGTGATGCTCATGGAGAGTGCATGCCATTCTGTAGAGAAGCTGCCCCTGAAACTCAAAGATCCAGGAGTTTTATTCCTTGTATTATAGGAGACATTACTTTGAGAGAGTTTTATGTGATTTAGGTGCAAGCATCAATCTAATGCTTTTTCTATTTTCAGAGATTGGGAATTGGTGAAGTGAAGCCAACGACCATGTCGTTAAGCTTGTAGATAGATCCATAAAACATCCAAGGGTAAGTTAGAAGTTTTGGTGAAGGTGGATAAGTAATTTTTTCTTGCGGATTTTGTTGTATTGGACATGGAAAGGATAGGAAATGCCTTCCATTTTGGGAAGACCATTTCTGGCCATCGGAAGAGCTCTTATTGAGTGAAAAAGGAAAGTTACTGTTAAGAGTCGAAGATGAGATGTAACGTTCATGTTTTTGAAGCTATGAAATTTCCATCTGAGTCGCATTCGTGCTTTAGTGTAACGTGGTGGATAAACTAGTGGCAAGGCTATTGAAAAGAACACCCCTCAACTACCTCTAAAGCATGTATTGCCCAATCGAAAACAATAGGGTAGATGAACCGGCGAAGAGAGTTGCTAGATTTTTGGAAGCACTGAGCCGATCAATGAGAACCAAGATCTAGAATTTGAGGAATCTGATTTTGAGAAAGAGAAGGAATAGGAAGAAGGAAGAACCTCCAAAACTTGAACTCAAGCCTTTTCTTCCCACTCAATATGTGTATCTTGGTGAAGCAGAAACCTTCCCAGTGATTATCAATTCAAGGTTAAAAGTGGAAGAGAGCCGTTGATTCGGGTGTTAGGAACATAGATCAACAATTGGATAGACTATTTTAGATATTAGAGGCATCTCTCCATCATTTTGTAGCATAAGATACTCATGAAAGATGATCCAAGCTTAGGGTACAACCACAACGGAGATTGAATCCTTCGATGAAGGAGTGGTGAGAAAGGAAGTGGTGAAACTTTTAGATGCGAGAATAATTTATCCCATTTTTGATAGTCCATGGTGACCCTGCAAGTATTTCCAAAGAAAGGGGGTATCACAGTGATAAAGAATGAAAGCAATGAATTGATACCAACCAGGCACGTCACGGGTTGGAGAGTATGCATTGACTACCGAAATTGAATGAACGCGCAGGGAAGGATCATTTCCCACTTCCCTTCATTGATCAAATGTTGGAGAGATTGGCAGGGCATGCTTCCTATGTTTCCTGGATGTTTTTTCAGGATATAATTAGATTGCCATTACTCCTGAAGATCAACAAAGACGACATTCACTTGTCCCTATGGCACCTTTGCTTACAGAAGGATCCCTTCAGGTTGTGCAATACACCAGCCACATTTAGAGATGCATGATGTCGATCTTTGGTGACATGGTGGAGCGGTTTTAGAAGCCTTCATGGATGACTTCTTTGTTTTCGGTTCGTCTTTTGAATTGCTATCTAATCTTTCATTTGTTTTGCAGTGATGTCAAGAGACGAACTTGGTGCTCAATTGGGAGAATGCCACTAAAGGTACAGGAAAGAATAGTGCTCAGTCACAAATTTCAAAGGACGCATAAAAGTGGATCGAGCAAAAACAAGTGATTGAGAAGCTGCCACCACCTACAATGTTAAGTCAGTTTAGAGTTTTCTTGGGGCATGTGGGGTTCTATAGACGGTTTATTAAGGATTTCTCTAAAATCTCTAAACCCCTTTGCAATTTACTGATTAAAGATGTTGCTTTTGATTTTGATGATGAATGCATGCATACCTTTCAAACTCTTAAAAAATTATTAGTGTCTGCACCTATTATTGCAGTTCCCAATTGGGGACTATCGTTTGAATTGATGTGTGATGCTAGTGATTTTGCACTAGGAGTAGTACAAGGATAGAGGAAAAACAAAGTGTTGCATGTAATTCAGTATGCTAGCAAGACACTTACCGATGCACAATTGAATTACACCACTACTAAAAAAGAGCTATTAGCTGTGGTTTTTGCATTTGAAAAATTTCATTCTTACTTGCTAGGTGATAAGGTGATAGTCTACATGGATTATTTGACGCTCAAGCATCTATTGGCTAAGCAAGAAGCAAAACCATGACTGATAGGATGGATCCTACTACTACAAGAGTTTGAGTTGGAAATCCGAGATAAAAAAAGGTCAGAAAATGTGGTGGCAAATAATTTGTCGAGGATTGAAAGACCAAGTCAGGGAAGTGAAGAGGAACCCCAAATCAAAGAAACTTTCCCGGATAAGAAATTGATGAGAGTGGAAGAAGCACCATGGTATGCAGATTTTGCAAACTACTTGTCATCGAGAGTGCTCTCGAATGGCATGACCTTTCAACAGAAGAGGAAGTTTTTCTGTGGCTTGAAGTATTATTTCTGGGAAGAACCATTTATGTACAAACACTATGCTGATCAGATGATACGTAGGTGTGTACCGGAAGAGGAGATGAAGAGTATTCTACGGCATTGCCATGAGAGAGAAGTGAGTGGTCATTTTGGAGGAACTAGGATAGCGGCCAAGGTCCTTCAATCTGGGTTTTATTGGCCAACCCTATTCAAGGATGCTTTCTGGATGGTTCGGGAATGTGACCAATGTCAACGGAGTGGAAGTATTTCGAAGAAAGATGAGATGCCGTTGAATAATATCCTAGTTGTTGAGATGTTTGATGTGTGGGGAATTGACTTCATAGGTCTTTTCCCAAATTCTTATGGGAACATGTACATTTTGGTTGCGGTGGATTACGTATCGAAATGGGTGGAAGTAGTTGCAATGCCATCCAATGATGCCAGGGTGGTGGTTAATTTTGTGAGAAAGAACATTTTCTCAAGATTTGGGGTACCACGGGCAATCATCAGTGATGGAGGATCGCATTTTTGCAATAAGCAATTAGATGCGTTGTTGGGAAAATATGGAGTGAAACATAGAGTTCTGACACCATACCATCCACAGACTAGCGGGCAAGTGGAACTATCGAACAGAGGACTTAAGGGAATTTTAGAGAAGGCAGTGAATGCATATAGGAAGGATTGGTCACAGAAATTGGATGATGCATTATGGGCCTACCGCACTGCATTTAAGATTCCAATTGGTATGTCTCCATTTAGGATGGTCTATGGGAAGGCATGTCACTTGCTGGTAGAAATTGAGCATAAGGCATACTGGGTAGTCAAGCAGCTAAACATGGACTTACGAGCTGTTGGGGAAGAAAGGATGGTGACTTTGAATGAACTCGATGAGTTCCATCATGAAGCATATAAGAATGCTCGGATTTACAAAGAAAAGACAAAAAGGTGCATGACAAGCATATAAGGAAGAAGAACTTTGAAGTGGGTCAGAAAGTATTATTGTATAATTCTAGACTTAGGCTCTTCCCTAGAAAACTTAAGTCTAGATGGTCCAGACCCTTTATAGTTACAAGAGTTTACCCGTTCAGGGCGGTGGAGGTATCACATGAAGAAAATGGTACATTTAAGGTCAATGGACAGAGATTGAAGCCATACATTGATGGGGTGATGAGTTGCAAGTCATTCCCTATCCAACTTGACATCCTGGTGTGTTGTCGTAGGCAACCAAGATTAAAAACATTCCTAACCTAACTACTGAACTGTAAATACGGTAAGCAAGGGTCAATCCCACGAAGAGTGTCTAGCCGAATTTTCCGATGATGTGAACAAGGCTAGGGGATTTTAAGTAAAACAGCAAAACAATCTTAGCAAAAATAACAAAAACAATTCAAATCGAAATCAATTAATATAACAAAACTTGGTCTTAGACAACATCCACCATCGGAATCTTACTACTGATCATTGATGCAAAATTAAATCAATCCATACCTGAATATTCACCGTTGGAACTATTTTCCTATCTCTCCTTAATTGTAATTAATCAAGAAACAAGCGATCTTAATTAANGATAAGGCTGAAATTTAACTTGTGTTATATTGTTTCTCTTGATCGAACTTAACAGTTTGTATTTTTTAAAGCAGAAAGTTGGAGTTTCTTCTAGTAGGAAAAACCTGTTTCATGGTTTATGTAGATATTTCAAAGTTTCTTCTAAGCATTTTTGCGTCAGTTGTCATCCATAATAGGGACATGCTACAACTAAAAGTGCAATTTTAGGAGCCTTTAAGAGCATTTTATTTTCAGAGTAAATATGTAACTTTAAAATATCACCTAATGGAGGTCTGGATTGTATTGAGGATTTTATGATCTAGATATTATTATTGTCTGAATTTATAATCTGAATGTCGTATCGCTGAACTTGGACGGATGAGATTAGATTTTTTTTTTTTTTTTTTTTTTTTTTTTATTTGTGTGTGTGTGTGTGTTTTTTTTTTTTTTTTTTAATTTGTGTGTGTGTGTGTGAAGTCTTCCTCCATGGAATTAAGATTCAGCACCACCTAAATCAGAATGATTTAAAATTGTGCACATCATCTTCTGAAATGAATTTTCTCACTACACTAGATCTTGTGCTGGCATTAATGTGCACTGATCAATAATCATAATCTATTTAAATGAGATGTAGTTTTCATTCTTCTCTTTGGGCACCTTTCCTGATTTGTACACTTGGAATGAATATGTTATTTTCGAACAATTCAACTTCATGATTGCTGAAGATCATGTATGTTAGTGGAGTTTTTACAGTGTGGTAGTGTATGTCCTTGGGAGCTCTGCTAGCAATGGCAGAGAACCATGGCTTTGTTTTGCCTCTTGGAGAATTAAAACACTTTGAGAATGGGAAATGTATATGTACATATTTATACTTCTTGATGAGTAATATTGAACTAATCAACTTCCATTCCATATCACCATAGCAGCCTTGCCACATCACTTTTATGATATTTACAAAATGCAACAACCCTTATCTTTCCAATTACTTAGCATGTTTATGCATGGATATGTGACTGTCAATCTGTTGCTTATATGAGTATAAGAAAATTCTCAGATGTAGACATCCACACTTTTTTAATCCAGACCTCCATTAGGTGATGGTAATAAACGACAAAACATATAATTTCACACTTTTCAATATAAAAACTTTATGCCGGAATTTGTCTTTTAGTATTAGATTGATAATGTTTGATATACTTGCTTCTCTACTCCATCAAATATATTTTTATTTGGTGCTGCAGTATTCTTTTATGTTGCTATTTAGTTTCTTGGTTGACTTATTGATTATGCATTCAATTGATGGTAGGAAAAAATGATAGAGCTGCAAGATGAAACACAAGCAGGGGAAAGTGAAAAAACAGAAGCTGAAATATGTGAGGAAGTTCTGGGTAAAGCTTTCGGATTTAATTATAATTTTGCATTTTCACAAACTGAGCATCAATCCACTGCAGTAGAAGCAGAGTTAAGGTGTATTGTGCAACAAGAAGAAAATAAGATTAAACAGTTGGAGGAGCAGCTCATCTTATTTGATCAACAAAAAGAGAAAATAAAAAGCCTTGAACACCAACAATTTGTTCTGTTGGAGATGATGAAGCAGCTAACTATAGCCCTTGAACTACAGTAATATGATAAAGCTCCAACTCGACAGCCATTGCCATCTCCACCTGATGAAGACTCGTCCTCACCAGCTACAGCTATTTCAAAAACCGCAACTAGTGACACTTGACATTCTAATGATGTTGATGGTTATTTTTTCGTTGTATGGGCAGTAGATATTTTGACATGGGGGTAGAACCATCTTTTTAGGATTGTTTGCATATATATGTTAGATGGTGTACATGGGGTGAACATTTTTTTGTTAGTTATGCACAGATAGATAGGTAGTGGGGAAAATGTGGGTGCATGCTGTTTTTTTTTTTTTTTTTTTTGTATGCAATGTGATAGGTGCATTTTGGTTTTATTTGTCATGCATAAAAATCCATGTAGGACTTAATATATATATATATTATATATAACAATATGATATTTGATTTTGTGATCAGATTTGTATATTGTTCAATTTGTTGATGTTGATGTATAATGTAGGTCAATACGAAATGCTCTAAAAAAAAAAAAACATTCTGCAACTAATTTTTACTAGCAAAAAGTAAACATTCTGCGGATAATGTTTTAGTAGCAAAAGTAATTTAGTTTAGCTTCCACATCACGTCTAAAAAAGTCACGAAACCCTTTTGGATTTCACATTCAGCGTCTAAATAATACATTAACCACTAAATTTTGGTCACCAAACATACATTCGTCCACTAATAATAGTCACGACAAACCTATTGGATTCCACATTCAACGTTAAAATGCTATAATTAACCGCTAATTTGGTTACCAACACGATTCCATTCGGTCACTATAAAAATAGTCACGAAAAATATGTGATTCCACATCAGCGTCTAAAATGACTAGAATTAACTACTAAATTGGTCACCAAAGACACATTCGGCCATTATAAAATAGTTGCGAACACTTATTGATCACATTAGCGTCTAAAATAAATAAAACTAACTAAATTTTGGTCACCAAAAGTACATTCGCCACTAATAAAATAGTCGTGAAAAACCGTTTGGATTCTACATTCAACGTCTAAAGTATTACAATTAATCACTAAATTGGTCACCAAAAAGATACATTCGTCGACTAATAAATAGTTTGAAAGCCTTTTAGAAATACCCTTACACCTTTGGCGTCTAATTTTGTGGCATTTCTGACAAATTATTAGACACTAAAAGGTACATTTTGCAACTAATTGATAGTCGCTATACAATTTTACAAATTACTCCTTACCTATTAGCGTCTAAGTTGGGGACTATTTTGACAGCAATTAGCGACTAATTTGCTAGTCGCCAAAAAAAAAAAATTTCTGGTCTAAATTGTGTTTAGACTGCAAACATCTACGACAGCGATGCTTAGGGCTGTTCAAATCCAGATATCCGATTGAATAGGGCTTTTCCTGATCCGATTTGAATTTTCGATCAGGCTATATATTGATCCGAATCCGATCCGAATTATGTGGATATTGGTTTTAAGATATCGATTATTCGGATCGGATAATCGGATATCTGAATTGATTCGAATTTTAAATTTTCTTATTAAAATCAATAAATTCTAGCAATAAATTGAAATTATAATTCCCTTACATGAAAAGTATCTAAAAAAATTAACATGAAGCACAAAACATTTACCTATTGTCCAAACTTCACAGCCTAAATGACTATGCTATTTCATTGCCAATTCTTACTCGTCATCACCTCCTGTACAAAACAAAACAAAACAAATAAACCCTTCATAAACAAGTTTTAAGATTAAAAAAAAATATTGCATAAGGAATAAATTATACCTCGCCACTGCCCTCCTCATCATCGCCATGCATTGACAATATTCATTACTGTAGTGTTCAGATTACACAATCAAACCCAAATTAACCACAGCAGCCGTTAGAAACACAAATCAAACAAACAAAATCAAACCAGTCACTAAGTTTGAATCAAATCCAGCCACCAACAATATTTGGAAACACACATAAAACCAAACCCAATCGGCACAATTTGAATCAAACCCAGCCTCCATCAACCTTGTAATAGGTTCGAAACGCAAATCAATACTAATGAACAATAGAAGGTTTGTAACCGGGACAAAGAGAGAAGGCACCATATTATGGTGCCATTAACATCAAACTCAAATCAACATCAAAACAAAAACACCCATCAAATTGTACCATTAACAAACCATCACCAACAATAATAAAGAAATAAGCACCACGAAATCGCACCAGGCTATTACGCTGTGGCGGTAGTCACACTAGGCTGTGACAACAATCGATTTGGGGCTTCAATCGTCAGAGAGACTAAGATCTGAGTCTGAGAGAGTTTTGAGTGACTGTGTGTCTGTATCTGTGCCGTTGTGCATTTTCAAGCCAGAGAGACTGACAGAGTTGAGCGAGAGAGACTGAGATCTGAGTCTGAGAGAGTTTGAGTGGCTGACTGACTGTGTGTCTGTGTTTGTGCATGTTAGAGCGAGAGAGACCAAGAGAGTCAGAGAGTTGAGCGAGAGAGACTGAGTGAGAGACCGAGATGAGATCTGGTCTAAGAGAGTGAGAGGCTGTGCGTGTTTGAGCGAGAGAGATAGAGTGAGAGACTGAGATGAGATCTAGTCTGAGAGAGTGAGAGGCTGTGCATGTTCGAGCGAGAGAGACAGAGAGTGAGAGAGTTGACTTAATTGTGTTAGACTGTTAGGGTTATTTTAAAACTCAAAACGACGTAGTTTAGTAAAATCCGGATCGGATACGGATATCTGATTTTTTAACAATCCCAATCTGGTATCCGATCCAAATATTTTTTAAATTACGATCCGTATCTAATCAGAATTTTCGGATATTCGATTTTTTCGGAGCGGAGCGGATTATGATCGGATATCAGATATCAGATTTTTTTTGCACAGCCCTAGCGATATTACAACTAAGGGGCGACTACGAAATTTAGACGCGAAAAATGGCTTAGCGTCTAAATCTGACTTTCTGTGTCTAATTTTGCTGGACGCCGAAAGGCATTTTTCTTGTAGTGTAGTAACAACGCATCAAGTTTTTGGCGCTGTTGCCGGGGATTGAGTTGTGTGATAACAGTAAATTTTCTTGTGTTAGCTAGATAGGAGCTTTATTTTTCTTTGTTTAATTGTTTTTAGTTTAATTTGTGCTGTTCTTTTTGGTTGGTTTGTGATCTCACTTTTTCTCTCTTTTTGTGTAGTTTATGCGAAGAGTAAGATGTCAGCCAGTGATTCCTGTTGATCCTAAAATTGAAAGAATCACTAGAAGACTTAATAGAGAAAGAAGAGAAAGAGAGGCTACAGTTGAACTAGAGGCCATAGTTGTTGAGATGGCAGAAAATAGAACACTAAGGGAGATCTCAATCCCACATTTGAAGGCATTGGGTTGAGCATTACTAGACCAACGGTACAAGCCAACAACTTTGAGATAAAGCTGACAATCATCCAGATGATCTAGCAGTCTGTACAGTTTAAAAGGGATTTGAAGCAAGATCCAAATCTACACATATCCAATTTTTTGGAGATTTGTGATACTTTTAAGTCAAATAGAGTGTCAGATGATGCCATCAGATTGAGACTGTTCCCATTTTCATTGAGGGATAAGGCAAAAGGATGGTTAATGGCACTACCATCAGGAATGATCACAACATGGAATGATTTAGCAAAAAAGTTCCTGACCAAATTCTTTCCTCCAGCAAAATCAGCAAAGCTGAGAAATGATATCACATCGTTTCTACAGGCAGAGTCGGAATCATTGTATGGGGCTTGGGATAGATACAAAGAATTACTGAGGAGGTGTCCACATCATGGGTTGCCAATTTGGATGCAAGTCCAAATGTTTTACAATGGATTGATGGTTAATGTGCAAACTATGGTGGATGTAGCTTCGAGAGGAGCACTGCAGAATAAGTCACTGGAAGAAGCTCATGAGTTGTTTGAAGTTTTAGCGAGTAACAACTATCAAAGACCTAATGAAAAGGTTTAACCGAAGAAATCTATGGGTCTTCATGAAGTTGATGCATACATGACTATCTTAACCCAACTCACAGCACTTCAGAAACAGTTAGGAAGTATGCAGGTAAATTCTATTCAAGCTCCTTAACTAATTTGTGAATTTTGTGCAGGTGGTCATGTGAGCAGTGAATGCCAAGTGGGGAACACATTTGCTTCAGCGTCTTCATCATCGGAGCAGGTTAACTACTTGGCAGGAAAATCAAAGGCAACCGAACAATCCGTACTCCAACACATATAATCCTGTGTTGGAGGAATCATCCGAACATGTCTTGGAATCATAATTAACAGAATCAGTAGAACAATCAATGGAATCAAAGAGCAATGGCAAACAACGAAGCAGGGGTGAACAATCAACAAGGAGAGCAAAGAGTGACAAAACTGGATGACATGTTTGGAAAATTTATGTAAGAGACCACAAGTTTTATGAATGAGACAAGGACTAATTTCAGAAATCAAGGGGTGTCCATTTGGAACTTGGAGGTACGGTGGGGCAATTGGCTGAAAAGCTAAATGAGAGACCATAGGGGCCCTACCAAGCAACACGGTAACTAACCCATGTGAGAAAGTGAATGCAATAACTTTGAGAAGTGGGACAGTTTTAGAAAGGTGAACAATCAGGGAAAGAAGGAAGCCCACCAAAAGAAAAGGAAGATTCCGATGAGGAAGTAGATGAAGAGATAATTGTTGAAGAGAAACCAACTAGTTATAGGGTTGATGAACAAAAGCAGGAAGAGCGGAGAGCAGAAGAAAAAAGAATTTTCCATTTCCCGAGAACCACAGAGTTGGTACATCACACTCCTCCCGTGCCTTTTCCTCAGAGACTCAAGAGAAAGAATCAGGATAAGCAGTTTTCCAAATTTATTGAAATATATTAAACCTTTTGTAGATGCATTGCAACAAAGCCACATGTGAAATTTCTCAAGGCGATTTTATCAACCAAAAGGAAGTTAGAAGATGAGGAAACAATGATGCTCACGGAGGAGTGCAACGCCATTTTCCGAAGAAGCTACCCCCGAAACTCAAAGATCCAGGGATTTTTACTATTCTTGCATATGAGGCATTACTTTTGATCGAGTTTTGTGTGATTAGGTGCAAGCATCAATCTAATGCCTTTTTCTGTTTTCAGGAGATTGGGAATTGGTGAAGTGAAGCCAACGACATGTCGTTACAGCTTGCAGATAGATCCATCAAACATCCAAGGGGTATAGTCGAAAATGTGTTGGTGAAGGGGGATAAGATTATCTTTCAGCAGACTTTGTTGTTTTGGACATGGAAGAGGATAAGGAAATGCCTCTTATTTTGGGCCGACCATTTATGGCTACCGGAAGAGCCTTAATTGAGTTCAAGAGAGGAAGTTGATCATGAGAATTCAAGATGAAGAGTGACATTCAATGTCTTGAGTCTCTGAAAATCTCACCGAGTGAGTCATGTTTCAAATTAATCGGTTGGTCAATCAACAATTGAAACTTCCCAACTGAAGATTCTAATTCGTCAATTAAAGGAGCACGGTCAAGTCAAGGCATTCAAGGAGGAGGACCCCAACCCAGAAATGTTTACACCATTCCGAGATGGACCACAACCGAGCATGTGTCTTCACAAGGGACGGATTCCTGCTCAAAAAGGGTGAGGGAAAGTCAAGAAAATGGAAAGCTTTCGATGAGAATGTTTGAGCCATGAAAGGAACGACAAGGAATGGAAATGGGTGGCTAAACTCTCAACAAAGGCCCATGTAACAAAAATCATCAACAATTGGAGCCTCGTGCAAGGACATGCTTGGGAGTTGATGTATTTGGATAGTTCGGATTGACATGAGGACTTGAGAAAGTCGAGCTTCCTGACTATAAACAAGCGCTTCTTGGGAGGCAACCAAGTGTTTTCATTTGTTAATATTTGTTTGTTGTTGAATTGTTTAGTTTTTCATATGATTTAGAATGCTTTTGATTTTGTGTGTTTTTGGGTGTTTCAGGTGAAATTTCGAACAAGGTAGAAAAAGGGAAAATTTCCAGTTTTCGTCGGCAAAGACTTTTCTTCACGGCGAAGCACATTTTGCAAACAACAGAAGTTGAAAAGTCCCAGACATCGCCGCGGCGAAAATTGTTCTTGCCGAGGCGCCATTTCCTCTTGAATTTTGGCGTAGCGACAAAAGTTTCTTCGCCGTGGCAGAAAGAGTTGAGCGAATTTAACCAAGAAAAGTTTGTCGCGGCGAAGAGAGTTCTTTGCCGCGGCGCTATAGGCTCGGAATTTTCACTGCGGTGAAGAATTGCTCTCGCTACAGCATCGACTGGGTGAATTTTAAAGAAATGAAGAACTTCACAGCGGAAAAAATTGTTCTTCACCGCGGCGAAACCTGTTTTTATAAATATAGACCACGACTCTTCATTTTTCGCAAAACGCTTCAAAACACTCCGAGAGCCACCTTTTTCAATCTTCTATCCAGAGCTTTTCCAATGATTTCCCAGCACATTACCTCATCCTTGACCTTTCCAAACACCAAAACAACTCATTTTAGCAAAGTCTCTGCGAAAAATTGAAGAAAATTGTGGGTTCAAGAATTTGGGGATTTTGCGATCTAGGCCAATTTGGTAAATTGGTGGTGAATACATTCTTAGTTTTGGTAGATTTCGAGTTCTCCAGCTTTAATTGCACAATTTCGAGGTTTAGATCTAATTTGATTGTTAAACTGAGTTGTGGATTTTTAGTATTGTTGTGCTTGATTATTATTGAGGAAGTGTGGATTGTGTGTTGTGTCGTGTTGAGGAGTTTGGGTTTTCAATTTGGGAGTGTTTTGTGAAGTTTGGAAGAATCGTAGTTTGGGGTCAGTTGAAAATTTTCAAAACTTTGGTGTTTTGTTGAAGTGATTATGGTTGATAGTAGGGTGCTTATGTGACGCTCCACTTGAGGTATGTAGTTAAGGTTGCGGTATTACTTAAATGTCATTGATTCAGCTTTAATTGAGGTTGTATGTTGAGTTGGTGAGTGTTTGCCTTGAAAATGGTGAGACTGAGATTTGGAAGAATAGTTTCACCGGGGCGAAGAATATCTTCGCGCGGCGACGTTGGCTTTGTATTGCGGTGTTAGCTCTGTAAGTTTTCGCCGCGGTGACGGAAGTTGCTTCACCACGGCGACGGGAGACAGAAAGTTCTTGAGGTTTCTAGAGATTTCCATAAGGGTAAATGACCATTCTACCCTTAATTAGCAGGAAAAGTGGGGAGTAAAATTTAAGGAAATTTCAGGAGAATAGGTTAGTGTGGGGGTGTGGAGTGTATGAATCAAAGGATATAGATGGAATTCTAAGGAAGAGCAGGGCAAAATGGGAAAGGATGGTTATAATTAAGCTAAAAAGGGTAAGTGTAGCAAACCCTTTATTTCACCCATTTCCACCGCCATACCCATTCTCTAATTTCTCTCAATCCTCCATTCAATCTTCCAAGAATTTCTAAGGAGTTTTAGGAGTTTTGGGTAATTTTAGTAGAGATTTAATCTAAAGCATCTAAGGTAAGGATTCTTGCTTTAGATGTGAGTTTGCTTATAGTTGTATTGAAGGCTTATATTGTTGTTATGTTATGTTTAAAGTTGTAGAGAGAAGACAAGACAACAAGGGGAAGGAGAAGTGCTAGAGAAGTCACTTTCACAAGGTAAGTAAATCCACCAAGTTGGATTTGAAAAAGCTTTTGAGTAGAGATTGAGTAGAGATGATGTAAGTATGTATAGTGTGAAATGAGTTGAGTGAGTATCTATTTATGGTGTTGGTACATGTATGAGAGTGTTTTAATGTGTATGAGATGGAAATTGAGATGAAGTTTGAGAGATTTTGTGTAAACCCTTTTGGAAGTGCTTTTTCACAGGGACTATGGCTCTATAAGGGAGTTTTCTCCCATTTTGGATAGCTAGAGAATGAAGTAGAGTAGTAATTATAGTAGAGTTTTATAGCACATGAGTTGTTTGATGAAATGCCTAAGAGAAGTATGGATATCATTAGAAACCTTAATTCTTGCAACATTGCATATTGGCATTTCATAAGTGAATTAGTGAGCATGAGTTGTCAATTGCATTATTATGCACTAAGAAGTAGCTTAGAAATAGTAGAGAATTTGAGTATAAGCTACTTTAAGAGTAAAGAGCAAGAGAGAATGAGCACTAGAGAAAAGAGAAAGTAGTGCTAACAAAAGAATAGATAGGTTGTGCGATGGCTGAGTAATGGGTAGAGTATTCCCGCATGTATGCCATTGAGAGAGCGGCATGATTGAGAGAGAGAAGTGGTGTAGCCTGCGAGAGTGCATGCGGTGAGGGCTATACCGAGAGTACTCGAGAGAGAGATTATATACTCACATGGCCAACGGTTGAACATGCATAACCGAGTCCGCTCGGCTAGAATGAGTAGAAGTCACGGAGAGCGAGGAGCGAGTCTGGCCGGCCTCCGGTAAGATGAGGCCGTGACTTACAAAAGAGTTAGTAGCAAAGAGTTATGAGAAAGAGAAATAGAGAGAAGTATAAGAGAGAGTAAATGAGAATTGTAAGGAGAATTAGGAGAGTTACGGGGTTAGATATGTAGAAGATTTACTTACTGAGCATTGTTTTAGTGCTCACCCGTTGTTTCCTATGTTTTGCAGGATCTAGTTGAGGACACGGTCGATGGACGTCGGCACGCGAGGGGAAGTGGTTACACTGTCCATCATGTTTTTGATAACTGTTGTACATGATACACTTTTATGTTAAGAATGTATATGTTAATAAAAGAAAAATTTGGGCCCAACTCTTTATCTATTTATATGTATTTATTATGTTATTTTATGAGTATTTGAGTAGGAAGCACTATTACAGCTTATTATCAATTTGATTTGCGTTGGGAAAATATCACTCAAAGTACTGTCAAGAGTAAAGGAAAAGGGAAAAAGGTGGACAACCGATTTGTAAATGATAAGGCTCGGCAACGATATGAAGGAGCAATCAAAGGAAGGATAAAGGGTTTATTACTGAGCGGGTTTGACCACTGTTTATGCTGAAGAGTGGAGTGAAAGGCGGAAGTGGAATGATTTATGAATGAACCCAGACATGCTGCTATAGAGCCGATAGTAAGAGAGTTTTATGCAACCTCCCTGAGTGTGATCCTGTATGTGTTTGTGAGAGGTATTGATGGGCCATTTGATGCGAAGGTCATCAATGATTTTTTCCCTTGCCTTCGATTGACCCTGATGAGTATTGAGTTAAGAAGAAACAATTCAGGAGGATGAGATACTTAAGTTATAGCAAAACCGGATACCTCTTGGGAGGTTTCAAAGAAGGGAAAGAAGAGCATCAAGGGAACTAATCTGACTCGACAGCTAGGTTGTGGCAGTATTTTGTGTGTGCGTGCATGATGCTGGAAACACATTATAGTTAGTAACTTTTGACAAGGCATTGCTACTTTACTCCATTGCCATCGGAAAGAAAATGGATGTGGGAAAGATTATCTTGAATAGTATATAGAATGCACAACCCACGGGGCGAGGGAGTTTGCCTTCTACATCTCATCACCGAGCTGTGCATTAAAGCAGGAGTACAGAAGGGGATGATGAACCACTATCCATGCTGCCCAGTTTGACACAGCCTACTATCAGAAGTACTTAGGCAATTCCGAGTGAAGCACCTAGCTCCGGAACAAAAAGACAAAGAACCACAGAAGCTGCCACATCATCCAGTTCACATCCACATAAAGGAGATGATGCAGCAGATGTGGGTCAGATGAAACGGAAGGCAAAAGTCAAGATTGGCTGGCAAAGCAGACCCAGATGATGTATGACATGTAGAACACAGTTGCTTCACCAAGCCAACGTGATAACTTCGAGCTTCCAATGGGCAACTAGGATTAGAAGAATGGATGGGCTCGACTTAGAAGTGACGACACTGATGGAGAGGAGGAGGCCGAAGAATGAACCTGAACACCTATTTTTGTATTTTATTTTCTGTTTTGGTTGTTTTTGTATTTCATTCGAACATTGAACTAAATTGCTTTGTTGTGGATGGTTTAAATTTTGTTTTAATTTCCAGTAGTTATAAAGGCGAGATTAGGATTGTAATATTTTCATGTTAGTCAGTAAACTTTTTACACCAGTGGACACCACAATTTTCAATGTTTTTACAGATACGGGATGAGAAAGCCAAGGACCGGGTGTGCATGCTGTTGAGCGAAAATTCAAATTACGGATTAATCAAGGAACTATCTCGTACCTTTGTAGATTTGTTCTCTATCCTAATTCGTGCATAATGTGACTTGGGGAAATGTCATCTTTAGTTTGGGGGTAGGAAAAATTTGAAACTTTTTATTTGTGTTTATTTATTTTCAGTTTTGTGTGCATGCCAGATGAATTACATAAGTCTATGATGGAATAGGATTGTTGGGATTTTATTGTTGAAAAATGTTAAGCATTGCTTCAAGTTTATGTTGATTGACGAATTTGCTTGAGGTTTGTGAGTGGTTCAACCACCATTTTCATTGTTTCAGCATGCTTAGATTCACTTTATGTAGTTAGGTAAAGTCTTGATAAGTTGGTGGACTCTAAACCTAGTTGAGAAGTGCTTGAGGCGAAATTCTAGGAATAGACATTATTGAGGAAGTGATTAGGCAGGTTTTGAAATGTTTGAGCCTTTCCAACCGACCATGATTTTATCCCTAGTGCCCATTTGAGCCTTATGAAATCATCGTGCCTTATTTTCTTGTGAAACCAATAATGCCCAAACCTTTTCCCTAAACACGTCCGCAACCTTTAAGAGAATTCTAAACTTAATGCAAACACAAAGAGCTTGGAGAGTTGTGTGAATGAACTAAAAGAATAGTTTGGCGGTTGTGAGAAGGGCAAGAAGATAAGAGGGGTAATTAACCTCAATTTTATTGTTATTAAAAAAAAAAATAATTTGAGAATTGCATTGAAGTAGCAAAAATGAGAAGTGCACATGATTGAGGGTTATTATTGGTTGATTCTTAAGTGGTGGTTGAGGAAGAAAGTGGAGTTGAGTTAAGTCGTGATGTTTGCTTAAAGGAAACCGAGTTCCTTGTTTAGTTTATCCGTTCTTTTCTTTGAAGCCCACTAACCAGGCCTAACGTTACAAGCCTATAAGACTGTTGATCTTTAGTGATGTCTAATCCCATTAGTGGAGAGTAGTTCGATATTAGGCTATGGAGTCTGCCGCCATTTGATAAACTTTGCATTTGCATAAAATAATCCGGGAAGTGGATTGTGGACTGAAATGGGATCAACCTACTCGGGGAACTAATAGAGAAAGATAGTCGATGCAACTTAACTTCTTGGAGTGTTGAACATTTTCTAGTAATAATTTTTCAACAATATTGAGATTTGTTAATTCTAGGCAATTATTGTGTTGAGTTTGAGTCAAATTTGTACTTATCATTTTCAGTTTTGTTGTTTTGTTTTTTGGTTGTTTGATGTTTTATCTTTTCTTTTTTGTACTTGATGCTCGGGGAGAGCATGTGATAATCCGAGAATTATACGTTTTAATTAGGCTTTTGGCCGGATTTAGATACTTCTTAGTCATTATGCCTGAATTGTTACTTAATTCTATACATTTTGTGTTGCAGGTAAAATGGAATTTGAGAAATAAGGCAGAGATAGGAGTTTGGACCCTAAGTAAGCGGATCTCAGAATTTGGAAGTTCTAAAGCAGAGTGAAGCACTATGAAGTTGTTCCATGGGAGAGTGAAGATCAAAGATTAAGCAAGAAGCAGAAGATGGCAATTCTATAATTTAGAATTCTTCATGAAGGTTCGCCGCGGCGAAGATGCTTGCACGCAAAGAGTTAAGCACAAGAATCCATTTTACCTCGTCGCCGTGGCGAATTCTTTCTCGCGTGGCGAAGTCTGCGAATTTTAGTTTTCTTCAAAACGCACAGTTTAGTTTAGGAAAGTTTTAGGTCTTTGGGTGAGCTATATAGAAAAACCTTGCCATTTTGAGGGGGGTTGTGTAGGTTTGTCTGGTTTTTGTTGAGTATGAATAGCTTTTACATTTGGAGAAGATTGAGCTTGAATCTGTGGGAACTTCAACTATGGGAGATCTCTTTTCTCTGTAATTCATATGTTGATTTCTGGGTATTTTCTTGCTGTGTTATGTTAATCTAGTTATGAACTAACTATATTGGGTTAGGGTTTGATGTAACTCGGATTTCTAGGGTTAATCATTTGATTTGTTATTTTTATATTCTATTGCACAGATTGTGTGGTTATTATTTTTATTGATTTTATTGATGAATCTGATGAGATTGAGAAATGAATCATGTTAAGCTTCTTGGGTAATCACCATTAGTATTGAATGCTAGAGAAGATTTGAGAATCAATGAATCAATCTAGGATTCCATTAGCTTAATGAACTTGATCTATATTCTTCAATGTTGGGTGCGGAAGTTTAATAGGGAAAAGTAGGAATTCATAGCCTGAGAAGGTATGTTGACAACTTAGAGAATTCGATTTACAATCTTGGCATGTGAGTGTGAAAATAGCATAATCCGTAAAATTCATCCATAGAGTCCGAATGAAGTCAAAACCCTAACCGTTTGTTAAATTGATATTGCTCTTGCTTTAAATTCTTGCTTTCATTAATTAGTTTTAATATTTAGTAAGTTTGTTTTTAGTTTATTTTAATCTCCCATTAATCCAAACAATTTCGGTTTTCCAATTGAAAAAACAAGTTAGGAAAATTAGTGTTTAACAATCAATCCTCGGGGGATGATACTCACTCACACTCTATTACTTTGTGTGACTAGTGCAGTGCTATCATTGCATGTTGTAGTAACAACGCATCACACGTTGTAGTAACAGCATCACATGTCTTTAGTTTGGGGGTATTTGATAATCTGAGGATTATACTTTTATTTGGGCTTTTGGCCGGATTTTGATACTTCTTAGTTCGTTTATGCCTGAATTGCTACTTAATTCTTATATTTTATTCAGGCCGAAACTGCATTTTTAGCAAATATGAGCGAATTGGAGTGTCTGACCCAGAAGTAAGTGAATCTTAGAATTTGGGAAAGTTCGAAGCGGAGTGAAGCAATATGAAGCTTGTTTCCATGGGAAAGCATCGAAGATCGAAGATCAAGCAAGGAAGCAGGAGGTAATTCTATAAATTCAGAATTTTCTAGGAGGTTGCGTGGCGAAGTTTGTCTCGGTGCGGCTAACGAAGCTAGGCATAAGATTACTTTAGGTCGTTGTCGCGTGAAAATCTTCTTCGCCTTGGCGAAGTATGCGAATTTTGTTTTCTCAAACACGCCAATTTTATTTTAGGAAAAGTTTAGGTTTTTGGGGGAACTATATAAGAAAAACCTTGCCATTTTCAGAGAGGTTGTTGGTTTCGTTTGGTTTAGGGTAGTTTTTACATGGAGAGAAGATTTGAGCTTTAACCTTGGGGATTCTTCAACTAGGGGAGATCTCTATTTTTTCTCTTTGTTTCACTATTGTGACTGCTATGTTTACTTTTTTCTTGCTAATTGTTTTAATTTAGTTATGAACACAACCATGTTGGGTTAGGGTTTGATGTAATTCGGATTTCTATGGATTAATCAATTGATTATTGTTGCTTTATACTCTATTGCATAGATTGTGTGATTATTTTGATTTTTATTGATTTTACTTATTAACATGTGAGATTGAGAAATGAATCATGTGAGCTTCTTGGGTATCACCATTGTTATTTGAATGCTGAGATAAATTTGAGAAACAATGAAATCAATCTAGGATTCCATTAGCTTAATGAACTGGATTTGTTAATCTTCAATTTGTTGGGTGCGGAAAAGGGAAAATAGAAATTCATAGCTGAGAAGGTATGTTTTACAACTTAGGGAATTCGATTTACAATCGTGCATGTGAGTGGAAAAGTAGCATAATTGTAGAATTAATCATAGAGTCCGAATGAAGTCAAACGTAATCGTTTGTTTAAATTGATATTACTCTTGTTTTAAATCTTGCTTGCATTAATGTTTTAATACTTAACAAATTTTTTTTTTGTTTAAATTTTAATCTCCCATAAATCAAAAAAATTCGGGTTCTCCAACTTGAAAACAATTAGGAAAATCATGATTAACAAACAATCCTCGTGGGAGCGATACTCACTCATACTTATTACTTTGTGCGACTAGTGCATTGCTATATTTGCATGTTGTAGTAACAACGCATCAAGCAACAACTCAACCCATTGTGGCCCAGTTTTAGTGTCATTATTTACTGAATTGGGCGAGATAACTTCCCCCTACCGGAGTGATGAATCCTCTGTCGATCCACCATAGTCTTGGATACACTCCTTGATGTAGCCAATCACTACCGTATTGACAGCTCTGAATAGAACTATGTTGGGCTAGTGTCAAACTACACCAATCGAGCCAAGGCGCTCCGGTGATCTGAAGTCTAAGGATCCCATGCACCACCATTCTAGAGGATTTGTTCCATAGACACTTTGGTTACCATCCATATGGAATCCTCTGTGGGCAGTCTAGTGAACTTGCCTACAGCAAGCACCCATGTGTTGCACCAGGTTGTCCACAAGCAACCTGACAAGTGAGATCAGTCACTGCCTTTTGACAGGGTCGTTTAGCACTATGATAGCCTTACTGTATTATCGGCACTTACTAGAATAATACTGGCTAGGACGTTTCTAGAATGGCCACCATATGCGTCATAGGGTTCACACTATCAAGATTTGAAACACTGATACCCTTGTCACGGTTTTACCATTCTAAGGACATATATCAATGCAACAATGATATGATTACTGATATAGAATAAAATGCCTTTTATTGATCAATGAACACTATTACAAAGAGCAATTCTACAATAAGATTGGCTCTAGGGCTCCTACTCTAACATATGAAAAGTAGATGAAGCATTTGAAAAACCGAAAGGCATGACAAGAAACTCGTAATGCCTGTAGTGGGTGCAGAAGGCAGTCTTGTGAACATCCTCTGGTGCAACTCAAATTTGATGGTAGCATGATTGAAGATCCAATTTTGAAAAAATGTTGATCCATGTAATTCATCAAGAAGCTCATTGGTGTGCTGTCGCAGGTAACAAAAATTAAAACTTAAAAACACATGTAGTACTGGAGTAAGGATCGTTCCCACGGAGATGTCTAGCTGAGTCTATGTTACGTGAACAAGGCGGGGGGGGGGGGGGGGGGGGGGGGGGGGGGTGGGGGAGGTGTGGTTGAGTAAAAGGAAACAATTTCAGGAAAAACAATTCAGATTAATCAATCAAAATAACAAACCTTGGTCTAAGTGACATCCACCACGAAATTTTAAAACTGATCATGATGCAAAAAAAATTAATTCATACTTTGAATATTCACCATTGGAAACTATTTCCTATCTCTCCTTAGTTGTAGTTAATTAGGAAACAAGCGATCTAATTAATCTTACTACTAAACAACCCAAGACAAGCGCAAAGGTTTAATCTAGTGGCAGCCTTAGAACTAGAGAGATCGGTGAAGATAAACAACACAAACACAAGCGGTTGTATTAATTCAGTTGAATGTTCTCCTTAAAATAACAATCCTTACGCAGCAAATTCTTAAATCTTATTTACTCACCCATTAGAGGGATCAAACAATTACAGATTTGATATCTAATTAAGCAATAGATTGCACAAATAATAAACTAGTAGGCCTCCTAGTAATTAAATGAAACAATCATTAAAATAGGCATAGAAGAACATCCAATACTCAAAGGATATATTGAACACTAAAAACAGATAGATCTCACAATTTATTGATTCTGAGGCCTCTGTTTCCATGACCAAGTATTAAAATTTTAGTCACTCATGGCCATAATCAAAACTCAAAAGAGAAAAAATGCAGAAGAGAAGAAGGAGAGGCATGTGTAATCTCTTTGATCGATTGATCTCTCTTCTCTTTTAAAAATACCAATTCAAGTCTTTGAATTTACTCAATCTCTTAAAAATATTATAATATCCTAAAATAACATTTATCCTAAGCTGATTAATTGAAAATAAAATAAACTCCTATATAAAATAAGAAAGTGGTGGTCAGCTGTAACTTGTGTGGCAACGGTCTTAAAAATTCCAATAATAAATTGCCTAATTGACTTGCATGACAAGGCGAATGTTCCAGAACGCCAGCAATGCAGGTGCATCAAATTAAGCCCAATTACAACCTTGATGCAGAGTATATCTCCAAACTAAAACATGAAAGTTGTAGATCTCTTCTTAGGGTTCCATAGCATTTTTATCATCTCAATCGGAGCTGGATGAGAGTTATTCCTAGATTATGAAGTGATGTGAAACTGTCTAAATTCACCTAATTTGTTCCGTTTTGCATTAACGCCTCCATTTGCATCCTAAATCAAAATAGAATAATATGAGTACATTTAAGCAACAAATAAGAATAAAGATGAGACATTAAGGGGGTAAATTGACATTTTGCATTCTATCACTCATCACACACTGGTATAGGAAGGTGAATTTGATTGTGACATTATTAAATGTCTTGTAATCAACACACATTCAAATTCTATCTGTTTTTTCACACCAAAAGGATTGGGATGAGTATGGGCTCTGGCTAGGCGAATAACACCATCGGAGCAACTGTTTGGCAATTTTCTCAATTTTAGCTTTTTGAAAATGTGGGTAATGTATGGTCGCAACATTTGTAGGTTGAGCTCCTTTAAGAAGTGAGATTTTGTGATTATAGGTTCGGTTAGGAGGAGACCCATTGAAAGGGAGAAAACATCATGGAAATCATTTTAGGACCTTTGAAGTAGTGGGTGTGGATTGGATAGGTGTCATGTTTTGGATGTAGCATAAACTAACAATGACTCCTCTTTTGGAAGGCTTCTCAAGGGAATGACAATCTAAGATAGATATGTCTTTAGTAGTACTCTTGTGAGGGTCTATGAATTACCCTTAAAGAAAATTTCATGCTCAAATGGGAAAAATCCCAAACAATAGGCCCTAGTGTTTGAAGCCAAAGATTCCAAGTACAATGTCACACCCACCCAAAGGAAGAAGATAAAAATCTTAACTATAGGAATGCTTGAGCAGAAAGCTTTGTGTTTTTGCATTTACCTTCACTAGAAGTTTATCCCCCTTGGTACCATAACATTGAAGTTGGTGGTTTGAGAAATGGGTAGGTTGGCTCTAGCAATCAAGGGATCCATGAAGTTGAGGGTACTTCTTGATCAATAAAATAAACAGAGCATAGCAACAGTGCCTGTAACTCGCATAGTTTGTGGCATTTGACACTTGAAATGGCATGGAGTGAATTTTGGGGGTGAACTAACTGGGCTACATCATCTGAACAACCCATATCACTATCTTCTTGCCCCTTCAAAAAGAATAAAGTATGTGCCTTGCATTTGTGTCCTGGCCTAAATTTGTCATCACAATAATAGCACAAGCCTTTGTTAATCCTAGCTTTCATCTCATCATAAGAAAGTTGTTGAGTCTTGAGAGAAGGTGATGGCCTGGTGGTGTAGTGGCATAAAATGTAATGGGCTTATTGGGAGTTGAGAAGCTTCTTTGGTCCTTACAATGGTGTTTATCTTGGAGACGAGCTAGGCCAATTGCTCCTTTCAAGGACGTAGGATGAAGTAGTTTTACCATCCCTTTAGTATCATCTCGTATTCCATTGACAAAGGTACGAGCAAGGAATCTATCTGGAAGTCCTTCAACACGCTACGCCTCAACAATAGAGGTTTGATGTAACTTAGTAATTTCACCCTCAGGATCTTCATATTTAGTGGGGCTGAACCTTTTTTCTAGAGACTGAACCAAGGATGCCTAGTCAGACAATTCACCTGTATGTTGGAGATACTTGAAATAAGATAGTGCTTCACCTTTTAGATAGAAAAATCCATAAAGAAGCCTTTGGTGAGCGGGAATTCGGTATAAGAGGAACAATTAATCTACTAGTAATATCCATCCTGAAGGATCCTTAGTACCAGCATACTTATAAAGATCATTTTTTGGGGTTATTGGTTGTCGATGATTATCTTCGACAAACAACGAATTGTGAGTGGATGAAGAAAAGGGATATTATGGTTGCTTAGGGTGAGGGGCCTTTGAAGGTCTCTCTAGAGTGATAGTGATAGAAGCGAGTTGTCGTTGAACATCATTTAGGGAAGATTCTGTGTTATTGGAGCTTTCCTCTAGACGCTGTAAGGAAGCAGCATGATGGGCTACCACTTCAGAAAGCTTGCAATAGCGAGTACGGGGAAGATCTTGCTCCGCCATGAAAGCAGGATACGATGGCTCTAATACCACTTTGGTATGTCCTCAAACAAGAAAGATGAAGGATTAGATTTAAGAATAAAAGCATCAAAATGCTTATACCACTGCCTAGGGGACTGTTTCAGTCCATATAAGGATTTGTAAAGTAGGCATACATGGTTGGGTAGGTTTCTATCTACAAAACCTATGGGCCGTCTCATGTAAATCCTTTCTTCTAAGTTCCCATGCAAGAATGCGGTTTTAACGTCAAGTTGTTCTAACTCTAAATCATTATAGGCAACTATGGCTAACATGATCCTAATGGTCTTGTATTTCACAACAGGGGAGAATATCTCATTAAAGTCTATTCCCTCTCGCTGTGTGTAGCCTTTGGCTACCTACCTAGCCTTATACCTAGGAGGGTCAGAAAAGTCCGTACCTTCCTTAACCTTGAATAACCATCTGCATTTAATCAGTTTCTGGTCTTTGGGATTTGGAACCAAAGACTAGGTTCCATTTACCTTTAGGGACAGCATCTCTTCCTCCATTGCAGCTTGCCATTTTTCTTTGTCTTTAGATCTGACTGCTTCTTCATAGCAATCTGGTTCTGTCCTCTAGACTTGAGCCCCTGCCACCAGGGTTGTGTAAATCAAATTAGCGTAGGAGTATCTTGTTGGTGGCCTGATTTCTCTCATACTTCTATCCCTAGCTAGCTGGTACTGGGTTAAGGGATCAGGATGGGGTTTAGCAGGTTCTATAGCATTTTTCTCTTCCAACTCAAGGTCCAAATCTGGCTCATTAATTTCAGCTTCCTATTGCTCCAAATCAGGTTGCGTTACAGCAGGCTCCACCTCAATTTGGACTATTTCAGGTTGATCCTGATTCATAGATTTGCTGCTAGTTGAACTTGCATCAGAGTTAGTAGTTTTGCAAGGAAATACATTCTCATTAAAAATTACATCCCTACTGATTATTTTTCTAACTCCAGGGGCACTCCTCTCCCAAAGTCTAAACCTTTTGGTTCCTCTTGATAACCTAAGAAGACACACCTAAGGGACCTAGGCTCTAACTTCCCTTCACTGTTATGGACATAAGCAACCAATCCAGAGGTCCTCAAGTGTCCTAGGCTAGGTTTCCTGTTACTTCACTTTTCCTCTGGACACATAAAACCGATGGCACTTGAGGGACTTCTGTTAATAAGGTAGGCAGCGGTGTTAAGGGGTTCTCCCCAAAAAGACTTTGGTAGGTTGGATGTAAAGAAAAGACATCTCACCTTCTCTAAGAGGGTCCTATTCATTCTTTCAGCAACCTTATTCTACTGAGCGGTTTTCCTAACTGTTCTATATCTTAGAATGCCATGTTCAGTGTANCTAGGTGCAAGCATCAATCTAATGCCTTTTTCTGTTTTCAGGAGATTGGGAATTGGTGAAGTGAAGCCAACGACCATGTCGTTACAGCTTGCAGATAGATCCATCAAACATCCAAGGGGTATAGTCGAAAATGTGTTGGTGAAGGTGGATAAGATTATCTTTCCAGCAGACTTTGTTGTTTTGGACATGGAAGAGGATAAGGAAATGCCTCTTATTTTGGGCCGACCATTTATGGCTACCGGAAGAGCCTTAATTGATGTTCAAGAGAGGAAGTTGATCATGAGAATTCAAGATGAAGAAGTGACATTCAATGTCCTTGAGTCTCTGAAAATCTCACCGAAGTGAGATTCATGTTTCAAAATTAACTCGGTGGGTCAATCAACAATTGAAACTTCCCAACTGAATGATTCTAATTCGTCAATTAAAGGATGCACGGTCAAGTCAATGCAATTCAAGGAGGAGGACCCCAACCCAGAAATGTTTACACCATTCCGAGATGGACCACAACCGAGCATGTGTCTTCACAAGGGACGGATTCCTCAGCTCAAAAAGGGTGAGGGAAAGTCAAGAAAATGGAAAGCTTTCGATGAGAATGTTTGAGCCATGAAAGGAACGACCAAGGAATGGAAATGGGTGGCTAAACTCTCAACAAAGGCCCTATGTAACAAAAATCATCAACAATTGAAGCCTCAGTGCAAGGACAATGCTTGGGAGTTGATGTATTTGGATAGTTCGGATTGACATGAGGACTTGAGAAAGTCGAGCTTCCTGACTATAAACAAGCGCTTCTTGGGAGGCAACCCAAGTGTTTTCATTTGTTTAATATTTGTTTGTTGTTTGAAATTGTTTAGTTTTCATATGATTTAGAATGCTTTTGATTTTGTGTGTTTTTGGGTGTTTCAGGTGAAATTTCGAACTAAGGTAGAAAAAGGGAAAATTTTCCAGTTTTCGTCACGGCAAAGACTTTTCTTCGCCACGGCGAAGCACATTTTGCAAACAACAGAAGTTGAAAAGTCCCAGACATCGCCGCGGCGAAAATTGTTCTTCGCCGAGGCGCCATTTCCTCTTGAATTTTGCGCCGTAGCGACAAAAGTTTCTTCGCCGTGGCAGAAAGAGTTGAGCGAATTTTAACCAAGAAAAGTTTGTCGCGGCGAAGAGAGTTCTTTGCCGCGGCGCTATAGGCTCTGGAATTTTTCACTGCGGTGAAGAATTGTTCTTCGCTACAGCATCGACCTGGGTGAATTTTAAAGAAATGAAGAACTTCACAGCGGAAAAAATTGTTCTTCACCGCGGCGAAACCTGCTTTTTATAAATATAGACCACGACTCTTCATTTTTCGCAAAACGCTTCAAACACATCCGAGAGCCACCTTTTTCAATCTTCTATCCAGAGCTTTTCCAATGATTTCCCAGCACATTACCTCACTCCTTGACCTTTCCAAACACCAAAACAACTCATTTTAGCAAAGATCTCTGCGAAAAATTGAAGAAAATTGTGGGTTCAAGAATTTGGGGATTTTGCGATCTAGGCCAAATTTGGCTAAATTGGTGGTGAATACTTCTTAGTTTTGGTAAGATTTCGAGTTCTCCAAGCTTTTAATTGCACAATTTCGAGTTTTAGATCTAAAATTTTGATTGTTAACTGAGTTGTGGATTTTTAGTATTGTTGTGCTTTGATTATTATTGAGGAAGTGTGGATTGTGTGTTGTGTCGTGTTGAGGAGTTTGGGTTTTCAATTTGGGAGTGTTTTGTGAAGTTTGGAAGAATCGTAGTTTGGGGGTCCAGTTGAAACTTTTCAAAACTTTGGTGTTTTTGTTTGAAGTGATTATGGTTGATAGTAGGGTGCTTATGTGACGCTCCACTTGAGGTATGTAGTTAAGATTTGCTGTATTACTTAAATGTTCATTGATTCAGCTTTAATTGAGTTTGTATGTTGAGTTGGTTGAGTGTTTGCCTTGAAATTGGTTGAGACTTGAAGAATTTTGGAAGAATAGTCTTCACCGGGGCGAAGAATAATCTTCGCCGCGGCGACGTTGGCTTTGTAATTGCGGTGTTAGCTCTGTAAGTTTTCGCCGCGGTGACGGAAGTTGCTTCACCACGGCGACGGGACGACAGAAAAGTTTTGAGTTCTAGAGATTTTCCATAAGGGTAAATGACCATTCTACCCTTAATTAGCAGGAAAAGTGGGGAGTAAAATTTAAGGAAATTTCAGGAGAATAGGTTAGTGTGGGGGTGTGAGTGTAATGAATCAAAGGATATAGATGGAATTCTAAGGAAGAGCAGGGCAAAATGGGAAAGGATGGTTATAATATAAGCTAAAAAGGGTGTAAGTGTAGCAAACCCTTTATTTCACCCATTTCCACGCCATACCCATTCTCTAATTTCTCTCAATCCTCCATTCAATCTTCCAAGAATTTCTAAGGAGTTTTAGGAGTTTTGGGTAATTTTAGTAGAGATTTAATCTAAAGCATCTAAGGTAAGGATTCTGCTTTAGATGTGAGTTTGCTTATAGTTGTATTGAAGGCTTATATTGTTGTTATGTTATGTTTAAAGTTGTAGAGAGAAGACAAGACAACAAGGGGAAGGAGAAGTGCTAGAGAAGTCACTTTCACAAGGTAAGTAAATCCACCAAGTTGAGATTTGAAAAAGCTTTTGAGTAGAGATTGAGTAGAGATGATGTAAGTATGTATAGTGGAAATGAGTTGAGTGAGTATCTATTTAGTGTTGGTACATGTATGGAGTGTTTTAATGTGTATTGAGATGGAAATTGAGATGAAGTTTGAGAGATTTTGTGTAAACCCTTTTGGAAGTGCTTTTTCACAGGGACTATGGCTATATAAGGGAGTTTTCTCCCATTTTGGATAGCTAGAGAATGAAGTAGAGTAGTAATTATAGTAGAGTTTTATAGCACATGAGTTGTTTGATGAAATGCCTAAGAGAAGTATGGATATCATTAGAAACCTTAATTCTTGCAACATTGCATATTGGCATTTCATAAGTGATTAGTGAGCATGAGTTGTCATATGCATATTTTATGCACTAAGAAGTAGCTTAGAAATAGTAGAGAATTTGAGTATAAGCTACTTTAAGAGTAAAGAGCAAGAGAGAATGAGCACTAGAGAATAAAGAGAAAGTAGTGCTAACAAAAGAATAGATAGGTTGTGCGAGGCTGAGTAATGGGTAGAGTATTCCCGCATGTATGCCCATTGAGAGAGCGGCATGATTGAGAGAGAGAAGTGGTGTAGCCTGCGAGAGTGCATGCGGATGAGGGCTATACCGAGAGTACTCGAGAGAGAGATTATATACTCACATGGCCAACGGTCTGAACATGCATAACCGAGTCCGCTCGGCTAGAATGAGTAGAAGTCACGGAGAGCGAGGAGCGAGTCTGGCCGGGCCTCCGGTAAGATGAGGCCGTGACTTACAAAAGAGTTAGTAGCAAAGAGTTATGAGAAAGAGAAATAGAGAGAAGTATAAGAGAGAGTAAATGAGAATTGTAAGGAAGAATTAGAGAGAGTTACGGGGTTAGATATGTAGAAGATTTACTTACTGAGCATTGTTTTAGTGCTCACCCGTTGTTTCCTATGTTTGCAGGATCTAGTTGAGGACACGGTCGATGGACGTCGGCACGCGAGGGGAAGTGGTTACACTGTCCATCATGTTTTTGATAACTGTTGTACATGATACACTTTTATGTTAAGAATGTATATGTTAATAAAAGAAAAATTTGGGCCCAACTCTTTATCTATTTATATGTATTTATTATGTTATTTTATGAGTATTTGAGTAGGAAGCAGCTATTACAGCTTATTATCGATTTGATTTGCGTTGGGAAAATATCACTCAAAGTACTGTCAAAGAGTAAAGGAAAAGGGAAAAAGGTGGACAACCGATTTGTAAATGATAAGGCTCGGCAACGATATGAAGGAGCAATCAAAAGGAAGGATAAAGGGTTTATTACTGAGCGGGTTTGACCACTGTTTATGCTGAAGAGTGGAGTGAAAGGCGGAAGTGGAATGCATTTATGAATGAACCCAGACATGCTGCTATAGAGCCGATAGTAAGAGAGTTTTATGCAACCTCCCTGAGTGTGATCCTGTCATGTGTTTGTGAGAGGTATTGATGGGCCATTTGATGCGAAGGTCATCAATGATTTTTTCCCTTGCCTTCGATTGACCCTGATGAGTATTGAGTTTAAGAAAGAAACAATTCAGGAGGATGAGATACTTAAGTTATAGCAAAACCGGATACCTCTTGGGAGGTTTCAAAGAAGGGAAAGAAGAGCATCAAGGGAACTAATCTGACCTCGACAGCTAGGTTGTGAGTATTTTGTGTGTGCGTGCATGATGCTGGAAACACATTATAGTTAGTAACTTTTGACAAGGCATTGCTACTTTACTCCATTGCCATCGGAAAGAAATGGATGTGGGAAAGATTATCTTGAATAGTATATAGAATGACAACCCACGGGGCGAGGGAGTTTGCCTTCTACATCTCATCACCGAGCTGTGCATTAAAGCAGGAGTACAGAAGGGGATGATGAACCACTATCCATGCTGCCCAGTCTTGACACAGCTACTATCAGAAGCTACTTAGGCAATTCCGAGTGAAGCACCTAGCTCCGGAACAAAAAGACAAAGAACCACAGAAGCTGCCACATCATCCAGTTCACATCCACATTAAAGGAGATGATGCAGCAGATGTGGGTCAGATGAAACGGAAGGCAAAAGTCAAGATTGGCTGGCAAAGCAGACCCAGATGATGTATGACATGTAGAACACAGTTGCTTCACCAAGCCAACGTGATAACTTCGAGCTTCCAATGGGCAGACTAGGATTAGAAGAATGGATGGGCTCGACTTAGAAGTGACGACACTGATGGAGAGGAGGAGGCCGAAGAATGAACCTGAACACCTATTTTTGTATTTTATTTTCTGTTTTGGTTGTTTTTGTATTTCATTCGAACATTGAACTAAATTGCTTTGTTGTGGATGGTTTAAATTTTGTTTTAATTTCCAGTAGTTATAAAGGCGAGATTAGGATTGTAATATTTTCATGTTAGTCAGTAAACTTTTACCCAGTGGACACCACAATTTTTCAATGTTTTTACAATTACGGGATGAGAAAGCCAAGGACCGGGTGTGCATGCTGTTGAGCGAAATTCAAATTACGGATTAATCAAGGAACTATCTCGTACCTTTGTAGATTTGTTCTCTATCCTAATTCGTGCATAATGTGACTTGGGGAAATGTCATCTTTAGTTTGGGGGTAGGAAAAATTTGAAACTTTTTATTTGTGTTTATTTTATTTTCAGTTTTGTGTGCATGCCAGATGAATTACATAAGTCTATGATGGAATAGGATTGTTGGGATTTTATTGTTGAAAAATGTTAAGCATTGCTTCAAGTTTATGTTGATTGACGAATTTGCTTGAGGTTTGTGAGTGGTTCAACCACCATTTTCATTGTTTCAGCATGCTTAGATTCACTTTATGTAGTTAGGTAAAGTCTTGATAAGTTGGTGGACTCTAAACCTAGTTGAGAAGTGCTTGAGGCGAAATTCTAGGAATAGACATTATTGAGGAAGTGATTAGGCAGGTTTTGAAATGTTTGAGCCTTTCCAACCGACCATGTTTTACCCTAGTGACCCATTTGAGCCTTATGAAATCATCGTGCCTTATTTTCTTGTGAAACCAATAATGCCCAAAGCCTTTTCCCTAAACACGTCCGCAACCTTAAGAGAATTCTAAACTTAATGCAAACACAAAGAGCTTGGAGAGTTGTGTGAATGAACTAAAAGAATAGTTTGGCGGTGTGAGAAGGGCAAGAAGATAAGAGGGGTAATTAACCTCAATTTTATGTTATTAAAAAAAAAAATAATTTGAGAATTGCATTGAAGTAGCAAAAATGAGAAGTGCACATGATTGAGGGTTATTATTGGTTGATTTCTTAAGTGGTGGTTGAGGAAGAAAGTGGAGTTGAGTTAAGTCGTGATGTTTGCTTAAAGGAAACCGAGTTCTCTTGTTTAGTTTATCCGTTCTTTTCTTTGAAGCCCACTAACCAGGCCTAACTTACAAGCCTATAAGACTGTTGATCTTTAGTGATGTCTAATCCCATTAGTGGAGAGTAGTTCGATATTAGGCTATGGAGTCTGCCGCCATTTGATAAACTTTGCATTTGCATAAAATAATCCGGGAAGTGGATTGTGGACTGAAATGGGATCACACCTACTCGGGGAACAATAGAGAAAGATAGTCGATGCAACTTAACTTCTTGGAGTGTTGAACATTTTCTAGTAATAATTTTCAACAATATTGAGATTTGTTAATTCTAGGCAATTATTGTGTTGAGTTTGAGTCAAATTTGTACTTATCATTTTCAGTTTTGTTGTTTTGTTTTTTGGTTGTTTGATGTTTTATCTTTTTTTTTTGTACTTGATGCTCGGGGAGAGCATGTGATAATCCGAGAATTATACTGTTTTAATTAGGCTTTTTGGCCGGATTTAGATACTTCTTAGTCATTATGCCTGAATTGTTACTTAATTCTATACATTTTGTGTTGCAGGTAAAATGGAATTTGAGAAATAGCAGCAGATAGGAGTTTGGACCCTAAGTAAGCGGATCTCAGAATTTGGAAGTTCTAAAGCAGAGTGAAGCACTATGAAGTTGTTCCATGGGAGAGACATGAAGATCAAAGATTAAGCAAAGAAGCAGAAGATGGCAATTCTATAATTTAGAATTCTTCATGAAGGTTCGCCGCGGCGAAGATGCTTCGACGCAAAAGAGTTAAGCACAAGAATCCATTTTACCTCGTCGCCGTGGCGAATTCTTTCTCGCCGTGGCGAAGTCTGCGAATTTTAGTTTTCTTCAAAACGCACAGTTTAGTTTAGGAAAGTTTTAGGTCTTTGGGTGAGCTATATAGAAAAACCTTGCCATTTTGAGGGGGGTTGTGTAGGTTTGTCTGGTTTTTGTTGAGTATGAATAGCTTTTACATTTGGAGAAGATTGAGCTTGAATCTGTGGGAACTTCAAACTATGGGAGATCTCTTTTCTCTGTAATTCATATGTTGATTTCTGGGTATTGTTCTTGCTGTGTTATGTTAATCTAGTTATGAACTAACTATATTGGGTTAGGGTTTGATGTAACTCGGATTTCTAGGGTTAATCATTTGATTTGTTATTTTTATATTCTATTGCACAGATTGTGTGGTTATTATTTTATTGATTTTATTATGAATCTGATGAGATTGAGAAATGAATCATGTTAAGCTTCTTGGGTAATCACCATTAGTATTGAATGCTAGAGAAGATTTGAGAATCAATGAATCAATCTAGGATTCCATTAGCTTAATGAACTTGATCTATATTCTTCAATGTTGGGTGCGGAAGTTTAATAGGGAAAAGTAGGAATTCATAGCTGAGAAGGTATGTTGACAACTTAGAGAATTCGATTTACAATCTTGGCATGTGAGTGTGAAAATAGCATAATCCGTAAAATTCATCCATAGAGTCCGAATGAAGTCAAAACCCTAACCGTTTGTTAAATTGATATTGCTCTTGCTTTAAATTCTTGCTTTCATTAATTAGTTTTAATATTTAGTAAGTTTGTTTTTAGTTTATTTTAATCTCCCATTAATCCAAACAATTTCGGTTTTCCAATTGAAAAAACAAGTTAGGAAAATTAGTGTTTAACAATCAATCCTCGGGGGATGATACTCACTCACACTCTATTACTTTGTGTGACTAGTGCAGTGCTATCATTGCATGTTGTAGTAACAACGCATCACACGTTGTAGTAACAGCATCAATGTCTTTAGTTTGGGGGTATTTGATAATCTGAGGATTATACTTTTATTTGGGCTTTTGGCCGGATTTGATACTTCTTAGTTCGTTTATGCCTGAATTGCTACTTAATTCTTATATTTTAGTTCAGGCCGAAACTGCATTTTTAGCAAATATGAGCGAATTGGAGTGTCTGACCCAGAAGTAAGTGAATCTTAGAATTTGGGAAAGTTCGAAGCGGAGTGAAGCAATATGAAGCTTGTTTCCATGGGAAAGCATCGAAGATCGAAGATCAAGCAAGGAAGCAGGAGGTAATTCTATAAATTCAGAATTTTCTAGGAGGTTGCGTGGCGAAGTTTGTCTCGGTGCGGCTAACGAAGCTAGGCATAAGATTCACTTTAGGTCGTTGTCGCGTGAAAATCTTCTTCGCCTTGGCGAAGTATGCGAATTTTGTTTTCCAAAACGCAATTTTATTTTAGGAAAAGTTTAGGTTTTTGGGGGAACTATATAAGAAAAACCTTGCCATTTTCAGAGAGGTTGTTGGTTTCGTTTGGTTTAGGGTAGTTTTTACTGGAGGAAGATTTGAGCTTTAACCTTGGGGATTCTTCAACTAGGGGAGATCTCTAATTTTTTCTCTTTGTTTCACTATTGTGACTGCTATGTTTACTTTTTTCTTGCTAATTGTTTTAATTTAGTTATGAACACAACCATGTTGGGTTAGGGTTTGATGTAATTCGGATTTCTATGGATTAATCAATTGATTATTGTTGCTTTATACTCTATTGCATAGATTGTGTGATTATTTTGATTTTTATTGATTTTACTTATTAACATGATGAGATTGAGAAATGAATCATGTTGAGCTTCTTGGGTATCACCATTGTTATTTGAATGCTGAGATAAATTTGAGAAACAATGAAATCAATCTAGGATTCCATTAGCTTAATGAACTGGATTTGTTAATCTTCAATTTGTTGGGTGCGGAAAAGGGAAAATAGAAATTCATAGCTGAGAAGGTATGTTTTACAACTTAGGGAATTCGATTTACAATCGTGCATGTGAGTGAAAAGTAGCATAATTTGTAGAATTAATCATAGAGTCCGAATGAAGTCAAACGTAATCGTTTGTTTAAATTGATATTACTCTTGTTTTAAATCTTGCTTGCATTAATAGTTTTAATACTTAACAAATTTTTTTTTGTTTAAATTTTAATCTCCCATAAATCAAAATAAATTCGGGTTCTCCAACTGAAAACAATTAGGAAAATCATGATTAACAAACAATCCTCGTGGGAGCGATACTCATCATACTTATTACTTTGTGCGACTAGTGCACTTGCTATATTTGCATGTTGTAGTAACAACGCATCAAGCAACAACTCAATCCCATTGTGGCCACAGTTTTAGTGTCATTATTTACTGAATTGGGCGAGATAACTTCCCCCTACCGGAGTGATGAATCCTCTGTCGATCCACCATAGTCTTGGAACACTCCTTGATGTAGCCAATCACTACCGTATTGACAGCTCTGAATAGAACTATGTTGGGCTAGTGTCAAACTACACCAATCGAGCCAAGGCGCTCCGGTGATCTGAAGTCTAAGGATCCCATGCACCACCATTCTAGAGGATTTGTTCCATAGACACTTTGGTTACCATCCATATGGAATCCTCTAGTGGGTCAGTCTAGTGAACTTGCCTACAGCAAGCACCCATGTGTTGCACCAGGTTGTCCACAAGCAACCTGACAAGTGAGATCAGTCACATGCCTTTTGACAGGGTCGTTTAGCACTATGATAGCCTTACTGTATTATCGGCACTTACTAGAATAATACTGGCTATGGACGTTTCTAGAATGGCCACCATATGCGTATAGGGTTCACACTATCAAGATTTGAAACACTGATACCCTTGTCACGGTTTTACCATTCTAAGGACATATATCAATGCATACAATGATGATTACTGATATAGAATAAAATGCCTTTTATTGATCAATGAACACTATTACAAAGAGCAATTCTACAATAAGATTGGCTCTAGGGCTCCTACTCTAACATATGAAAAGTAGATGAAGCATTTGAAAAACCGAAAGGCATGACAAGAAACTCGTAATGCCTGTAGTGGGTGCAGAAGGCAGTCTTGTGAACATCCTCTGGTGCAACTCAAATTTGATGGTAGCATGATTGAAGTCCAATTTTGAAAAATGTTGATCCATGTAATTCATCAAGAAGCTCATTGGTGTGCTGTCGCAGGTAACAAAAATTAAAACTTAAAAACACATGTAGTACTGGAGTAAGGATCGTTCCCACGGAGATGTCTAGCTGAGTCTATGTTACGTGAACAAGGCGGGGGGGGGGGGGGGGGGGGGGGGGGGGGGTGGGGGAGGTGTGGTTGAGTAAAATGGAAACAATTTCAGGAAAAACAATTCAGATTAATCAATCAAAATAACAAACCTTGGTCTAAGTGACATCCACCACGAAATTTTAAAACTGATCATCGATGCAAAAAAAATTAATTCATACTTTGATATTCACCATTGGAAATATTTCCTATCTCTCCTTAGTTGTAGTTAATTAGGAAACAAGCGATCTAATTAATCTTACTACTAAACAACCCAAGACAAGCGCAAAGGTTTAATCTAGTGGCAGCCTTAGAACTAGAGAGATCGGTGAAGATAAACAACACAAACACAAGCGGTTGTATTAATTCAGTTGAATGTTCTCCTTAAAATAACAATCCTTACGCAGCAATTCTTAATCTATTTACTCACCACATTAGAGGGATCAAACAATTACAGATTTGATATCTAATTAAGCAATAGATTGCCAAATAATAAACTAGTAGGCCTCCTAGTAATTAAATGAAACAATCATTAAAATAGGCATAGAAGAACATCCAATACTCAAAGGATATATTGAACACCTAAAAACAGATAGATCTCACAATTTATTGATTCTGAGGCCTCTGTTTCCATGACCAAGTATTAAAACTTTTAGTCACTCATGGCCATAATCAAAACTCAAAAGAGAAAAAATGCAGAAGAGAAGAAGGAGAGGCATGTGTAATCTCTTTGATCGATTGATCTCTCTTCTCTTTTAAAAATACCAATTCAAGTCTTTGAATTTACTCAATCTCTTAAAAATATTATAATATCCTAAAATAACATTTATCCTAAGCTGATTAATTGAAAATAAAATAACTCCTATATAAAATAAGAAAGTGGTGTCCAGTTGTAACTTGTGTGGCAACAGGTCTTAAAAATTCCAATAATAAATTGCCTAATTGACTTGCATGACAAGGCGGAATGTTCCAGAACGCCAGCAATGCAGGTGCATCAAATTCAAGCCCAATTACAACCTTGATGCAGAGTATATCTCCAAACTAAAAACATGAAAGTTGTAGATCTCTTCTTAGGGTTCCATAGCATTTTTATCATCTCAATCGGAGCTGGATGAGAGTTATTCCTAGATTATGAAGTGATGTCGAAACTGTCTAAATTCACCTAATTTGTTCCGTTTTGCATTAACGCCTCCATTTGCATCCTAAATCAAAATAGAATAATATGAGTACATTTAAGCAACAAATAAGAATAAAGATGAGACATTAAGGGGGGTAAATTGACATTTTGCATTCTATCACTCATCACACACTGGTATAGGAAGGTGAATTTGATTGTGACATTATTAAATGTCTTGTAATCAACACACATTGCAAATTCTATCTGTTTTTCACACCAAAAGGATTGGATGAGTATGGGCTCTGGCTAGGCGAATAACACCATCGGAGCAACTGTTTGGCAATTTTCTCAATTTTAGCTTTTTGAAAATGTGGGTAATGGTATGGTCGCAACATTTGTAGGTTGAGCTCCTTTAAGAAGTGAGATTTTGTGATTATAGGTTCGGTTAGGAGGAGACCCATTGAAAGGGAGAAACATCATGGAAATCATTTTAGGACCTTTGAAGTAGTGGGTGTGGATTGGATAGGTGTCATGTTTTGGATGTAGCATAAACTAACAATGACTCCTCTTTTGGAAGGCTTCTCAAGGGAATGACAATCTAAGATAGATATGTCTTTAGTAGTACTCTTGTGAGGGTCTATGAATTACCCTTAAAGAAAATTTCATGCTCAAATGGGAAAAATCCCAAACAATAGGCCCTAGTGTTTGAAGCCAAAGATTCCAAGTACAATGTCACACCCACCCAAAGGAAGAAGATAAAAATCTAACTATAGGAATGCTTGAGCAGAAAGCTTTGTGTTTTTGCATTTACCTTCACTAGAAGTTTATCCCCCTTGGTACCATAACATTGAAGTTGGTGGTTTGAGAAATGGGTAGGTTGGCTCTAGCAATCAAGGGATCCATGAAGTTGAGGGTACTTCTTGAGTCAATAAAATAAACAGAGCATAGCAACAGTGCCTGTAACTCGCATAGTTTGTGGCATTTGTACACTTGAAATGGCATGGAGTGAATTTTTGGGGGTGAACTAACTGGGCTATCATCATCTGAACAACCCATATCACTATCTTCTTCCCTTCAAAAAGAATAAAGTATGTGCCTGCATTTGTGTCCTGGCCGAATTTGTCATCACATAATAGCACAAGCCTTTGTTAATCCTAGCTTTCATTCATCATAAGAAAGTTGTTGAGTCTTGAGAGAAGGTGATGGCCGGTGGTGTAGTGGCATAAAATGTAATGGGCTTATTGGGAGTTGAGAAGCTTTTTGGTCCTTACAATGGTGGTTTCTTGGAGACGAGCTAGGCCAATTGCTCCTTTCAAGGACGTAGGATGAAGTAGTTTTACCATCCTTTAGTATCATCCGTATCCATTGACGAAGGTACGAGCAAGGAATCATCTGGAAGTCCTTCAACACGCTAAGCCTCACAATAGAGGTTTGATGTAACTTAGTAATTTCACCTCAGGATCTTCATATTAGTGGGGGCGAACCTTTTTTCTAGAGACTGAAACAAGGATGCCTAGTCAGACAATTCACCTGTATGTTGGAGATACTTGAAATAAGATAGTGCTTCACCTTTTAGATAGAAAAATCCATAAAGAAGCCTTTGGTGAGCGGGAATTCGGTATAAGAGGAACAATTAATCTACTAGTAATATCCATCCTGAAGGATCTTAGTACCAGCATACTTATAGAGATCATTTTTTGGGGTTATTGGTTGTCGATGATTATCTTCGACAAACAACGGATTGTGAGTGGATGAAGAAAGGGGTATTATGGTTGCTTAGGGTGAGGGGCTTTGAAGGTCTCTCTAGAGGATAGTGATAGAAGCGAGTGTGCGTTGAACATATTAGGGAAGATTCTGTGTTATTGGAGCTTCCTTAGACGCTGTAAGGAAGCACGCATGATGGGCTACCACTTCAGAAAGCTGCAATAGCGAGTACGGGGAAGATCTTGCTCCGCCATGAAAGCAGGATACGATGGTCTAATACCACTTTGGTATGTCCTCAAACAAGAGATGAAGGATTAGATTTAAGAATAAAGCATCAAATGCTTATCCATGCCTAGGGGACTGTTTCAGTCCATATAAGGATGTAAAGTAGGCATACATGGTTGGGTAGGTTTCTATCTACAAACCTATGGGCCGTCTCATGTAAATCCTTTCTCTAAGTTCCATGCAAGAATGCGGTTTTAACGTCAAGTTGTTCTAACTCTAAAATATAGGCAACTATGGCTAACATGATCCTAATGGTCTGTATTTCACAACAGGGGAGAATATCTCATTAAAGTCTTTCCCTTCGCTGTGTGTAGCCTTTGGCTACCTACCTAGCCTTATACTAGGAGGGCAGAAAAGTCCGTACCTTCCTTAACTGAATAACCATCTGCATTTAATCAGTTTTGGTCTTTGGGATTTGGAACCAAAGACTAGGTTCCATTTACTTAGGGACAGCATTCTTCCTCCATTGCAGCTTGCCATTTCTGCTAGATCTGACTGCTTTTTCATAGCATCTGGTTCTGTCCTCTAGACTTGAGCCCCTGCCACCAGGGTTGTGTAAATCAAATTAGCGTAGGAGTATCTTGTTGGTGGCCTGATTTCTTCATACTTCTATCCCTAGCTAGCTGGTACTGGGTTAAGGGATCAGGATGGGGTTTAGCAGGTTCTATAGCATTTTTCTCTTCCAACTCAAGGTCCAAATCTGGTCATTAATTTCAGCTTCCTATTGCTCCAAATCAGGTTGCGTTACAGCAGGCTCCACCTCAATTTGGACTATTTCAGGTTGATCCTGATTCATAGATTCGTGCTAGTTGAACTTGCATCAGAGTTAGTAGTTTTGCAAGGAAATACATTCCATTAAAAATTACATCCCTACTGATTATTTTCTAACTCCAGGGCACTCCTCTCCCAAAGTCTAAACCTTTTGGTTCCTCTTGATAACCTAAGAAGACACACCTAAGGGACCTAGGCTCTAACTTCCCTTCACTGTTATGGACATAAGCAACCAATCCGAGGTCCTCAAGTGTCCTAGGCTAGGTTTCTGTTACTTCACTTTTCCTCTGGACACATAAAACCGATGGCAATTGAGGGACTTAATAAAGTAGGCAGCAGTGTAAGGGTTTCCCAAAAAGACTTTGGTAGGTTGGATGTAAAGAAAAGACATTCACCTTTTAAGAGGGTCCTACATTCTTTCAGCAACCTATTCTACTGAGCGGTTTTCCTAAATTTATATCTAGAAAAGCCATGTTCAGTGTAATAAGCATCAAATCCAGGTTACAGAACTCTAAGCCATTGTCTGTCCTAAGTGTTTTAACCTTTTTGTCAGTTTGGTTCTCTACAAGAACCTTCAACTCTTAAACTTAGCAAATGCTTCATCCTTAGTCCTAAGTAAGAAAACCCCCACCTTTCTACTGTAATCATCAGTATGGACAGAAAGGAGCTACTACCCCCATGTGATTTTACCCTTTTAGGTCCCCACAAGTCGACATGCAAATATTTAAACAGTTGGCAGCCAGGTGAGTTCCTTGATGGAAACCGGCCTGTGTTGCACCATGATACACGTCTCACAAAACTCAAGGGGTACAATGGGATCCTTACCAAACAGGCCTTGCTTTTGTAAGATGTCAAGGCCTTTCTAGCATGGACCTAGCTTAAGTGCCATTTTCGTAGCATTCAGTTAGTCGAAAACATTGCAGAATTTAACAATCAGAGTAATAATTTCCACATGGAATATACAGTCCATTTCTTTTTACACCTTAAGCAATACACTGTTATTTTTATAGACATTAAGGCACCTATTTTCAGCTTTATAACAGCATCCAGATTCATCTAAGTACCTAGTGAAATTAGATTTCTCTTTAATCTGGAATGTACCTAACTTAGTTAAATGATAGTTTTCTGTGTCTAGTCTTAGGCTACATGCCTATTCCTAGGAATTTACACAGCATTGTTATTACCCATGTACACAGTTTCTGACCTTCTCCTAAAGTCCTGAAACCATTCTTTATTGGGGCTCATATGAAAGAGCACCCAGAATCCAACACCCAATCATTTATCTTTTCAGTTTTGGAAACTGTTAGAACTTCAGATTCTTCTATATTAGACTTAGAGGTTGCTAGGGTACTTTAGTTGGCCCTTGTTTCTGTTTCTAAGCCATGCATAACAATTCTTTTTAGATGTCCAGACTTGTATAGAGAAACACTTCTGGTTTCTCCCTTGGTTTTACGTTTTGTTTCCCTTTTTCTTATTTCTAGAGCCATTATCAGAGGGGCAGTATTGGCCATCTGGTTAAATTCCCCTTTTACCTTAACAAACAGATTATTACCGTTCTTTTACCTAATAAACAGATTATTACCGTTCTTCTCTGTACCTTAATCTCTAACTCTCTGCTTTTAGTCTTGAGACTATTAAGTCCACGCTTGGGCCAATACCGGTGTATTGTAGGGATTTTACAACCTGGTATTCTTCAGTTAGGGAGTTCAATAAAATCATATTAGGGTTTTGTTTTCCCTTTTTCTTATTTCTAGAGCCATTATCAAACTGGGCAGTATTGCCCATCTGGTTAAATTCCTTTTACCTTAATAAACAGATTATTACCCGTTCTTCTCTGTACCTTCTCTAATCTCTAGCTTTTAGTCTTGAGACTATTAAGTCCATGCTTGGGACAGTACCGGTGTATTGTAGGGCATTTTTTACAACCTGGTATTCTTCAGTCAGGGAGTTCAACAAAATCATAGCTAGACTAGAGTCTCCGAGTTCTTGATCTGTACCCTTTAACACTTGGATCAGTTTCAAGAACTTGTCAAGATTTTCATCAATGGTCCTAGAGCTATCCATTTTATATGCAAACAAAACACCTTTTAAGTAAGCTAAATTTGGAGCAGACTGTAAAGCATAAAGGGATTCGAGTTTACCCCATACCGCAGTCAGAGTTTCATAACCATCTACCTTTCATAGGACACCATCGGAGAGATTCATAATGATCAAGTTGTACGCTTCCTCCTCCAACTCTGCTTTCTTTTTCATTTTCTCCTCTGGCCATTTGGTTTCATCCTTCTCTAGTGCGATGGCTACCTTATTATGTGATAATAAAGGCTTTCATTTTTTTCTTCCAACTGTTGAAATCAATTTTTCCATCAAATTGCGTGATTTCAACTCATCTAGTAGTCATAGTGTTTGGATTTAGGGTTGATGTTTGGATTTAGGGTTGACACAGAAGAAACCCTAATCTGTTTAGGATAGAATTGGAGTCAATTACAAGAAATTGACAGGACAATCTAAGGTTTTCCTAGCCCTAGGATCCTAATTTGACTGATTTTCAAGAAACCCCCAATTTTTATAACTCTAGGTTACACGAACAATCAAGATAGACCAAGAAAACCTAATACTCGCTCTGATACCACTATTAATCTTCAATCAAACACAAACCTAACCTGTTCATCTATCAAACACAAACAACACATAGATCCACTGCACAAATAAACCAAGAATAAGAAAAACACAAAGAAGACAGCCAAGATTTATCATGGTTCGTTTATTCCAATGGAATAAACTATATCCACGTTGAGCTCAAAGTAATTTGAGACTCTCTGCACCATAAGGATTGAATTTGTTACAGATCACAACAATAAATCTCAATAACCCCCAAATCTCTCCTCTCACACAACCCCTCAATCTACCCGTAATCAACACAACCAAGACAACTTAAACAAGCGTCTAGACCAGAAGAATATACAACTTCTTCTACCCACAATTCTAACAAAAACTATGACCTGATTATAACTTGAAGTAATCAATACTAAGCACCCAGCACTAACAAAAACACGAGACAGAGGTGAATTTCCAATCTTATTTCTGCAGTGAATTTCAGCTTTAAATAGGTTGACCATCTGGGCTAATTTCCACCGTTGGATTAGGCTGAGATTAATGGCTGAGATCTGTCACTTAACACCTTCTTAAAACGTCAGCGTATTGGAGCTTTACTTAACAATTTATATAAGGAAAAACTGCCAATGCAAAGGACAGGTGACTAACCAGAACTTTTATGAATTCAACTTTATGAAAAAGTTTATTCAATTTCTTGGGACCACCAATCAAAGAGAATAAACTTTCCAACACATTGAATAACAATTTGACAAGTGTTATGGACCACACAAATATCTCATAAGAGAATAATGACAGCTCATTGGAGTTTAGAAATATAATACGTGTTAATCAAAATATATGTCAGATGCATTGTGACCACTCTGACTCAGAGATGCTCACACAATATAAAAGACAAACAACTTAATTGAAGGTGATCACTTTACTAGAAGGTAGTCACATTGGAAGTTTAAACAAAATGATTGTGCTAAAGATAAAGTAAGATGTTCATACCATGATGAGTGTTACCACACTAGATTCATAAGTTGACAAATAACTTATAGTCTTGTTGTAATATAATGCAAAAGTCGAATGACAAAGGAAGGCCAAATCAAAGATTGAAGGAAGCAACTCTGGCGCCAAATATGAACCCGTTTTTATTAAGCAAGTTATGTGTGTTATATTACGTCACCCATTTAACAATTGTGTTATATGCAGAGTGCTGGTTTAGTCTCCTATTCACTTGTTAAAGTTTGTTTCCAATATGAGAAGTTAATAAATAAAGACTACGTTTTAACTTAAATTATAAAACGTGTCATTCAGCAAATTAAATCTCATCTTCTATTTATATTAGAGGTTCCAACTATGGAATCCCTTTTGCTTATCAATCTGTTGTGCTCTCCGTACGCACTTCCTTCGCACGACTCAATGGTGGAGGCTACTACATTCGACCCTAAGATTTCTATCGAGGTGGAAGAGACCAAAAAATTAGACAGGCGAAAAAAGAGAAATCTTGACGTAGGCCTTTGAAGGTTTTTGTTTTCCACCATTTTGAGGTTGTACACTTATAATTGTTTAGGGTGAGCCATCCAATAATTGGTATACTACTTTATAACACAACAATATGTAATTTAGAGTAAAGGGTAGTCTTTTTTAGTTAATTCATTTGTAGACACACGTCATAATAGAAGGTCGACTACTATCCAAGCAAAGTGCTCAAGAACTGTTTATAGCACTCCTGTTGTGCTTTATTCACGTTAGGACCTCTAACACATATAACAAAATAAGTCGTACATAATTTGATTAAAAAATTTCAACTCTATTAAGAAATGACATGAATTTGACAAACTAACAAGTTTAATATGAAATATTTTTCGTCACATGTTAGGTTAAAGCAAAAAGTTAACGTAAAGGGTAGTTTATAAACAATATCTAAAAAGTGAGTGATAGTTTGTGACAAATAGGACCAGACTTTACATTTGATTTTTAATTTCTAAAAACTTGACGGCAGTGAGTTAAATTGACCCTCGTTCATGCAAATTATGGAGGGCTATTTTTTTATTTTTTTTTTAATCTTAATTTAGTATAACCATTAAATCTCCAATGTACTCATGTCTCATTTAAACTGACGTTATAAACGATAAACGTAGGTTTTATAACTTCTAAATTCTGATGGGCCTTCTCATATTTAAGGTAACACTTAGGGGATCAATTGAAAACATTAACGAGATTGATATTTCAACGTGTTTCCCAATATGACACATATCTTCCTAGTAATTTACCTTTAACAAATAATTTAAATCAAAACCCTAGCGAGCATCATGAGTGAAAGACAGAAGAAGATGGAAGCGCCATTGTTGTTCTTTCCTCATGATATTATGCTAGATATCCTTCTCAGACTACCAATAAAATCTCTACTACGATTCAAGTGTGTTAGCAAATCATGGCTTTCGTTAATCTTAACCCACAAATTTGCCATAACACATCTGGATAAAACGTCAGAAAGGTTTTGCAGATATGGCTTCATTGAATCAAAAAACCTATATCGCGGCTGTCTTTCTCTATATAGGCTCAACGATAAAGGATCATCTGGTGCTAGTAAAGCGGAAGCAGCAACAGTTTATGATTCTTCAATGATAATAGATCGATATCCAACTAATGAAGCCAACATAATGGGTTCTTGTAATGGTTTGTTATTGTTGATGCGTGATTTTGACACCAACTAATCGACACGTGCACAATGTTGGTTGGCCAAGAGACACACGTGAGTATGGATAAAGGGTAGTAAATGTAGTAGTGAGAGCTTTTTAAAGTGGTTCGGATGCTAAGGTAGCAAGTCCTACGTCAATTGATAGTTGTATTGATATTGTGGGTCAGGTCGCAACAGCAGACTGACTTACAAATGATTAGTGAAAAGTAAATGCAAAGATGCAGGAGAGAGAGATAACTAATTCAGAGTGTAAAATGGGCGAATCCCCTCAATGAAGGGGTCTTCTCCTTTTTATAGTGAGATGAGTGCAAGTAATCATCATTAAATCCGTGGGTTGGTGTGAATGTTAGGACAAAATCCGGCTTTATGTCACATTGCCCACCTTCCATACTGATTTCATGCGATTTGGAGCAGGGAATGGACACGTGGGATCTCCACAGCGTCTGGCAGGTCTGGCGAGCGCTTACAGCTCTGACGGGAGCAAGTCACACTCCATCACGTGATTTCCCACATTAGCCCTTGGTTTCCCAAGCATAACAGAAGTCCCCTAGTTTTTAAGGTTTGAGGATCGAACCTTGGAAACTAAGCCATGCCGTGATTGGAGGTTTTCTGGAGGTTCTGACAATTCCGACATGAATGAAAGAAGCTCGGGATATGACCTTTTGCTAACACGACCTCGCACGAATCTCGTCCAAACGACTTGATAGCCATCGCTCAAGCGACCTGACAGCCCTAGCCTAAGCGACCTGACAGCCATCGCCTAAGTGACCTGACTTCATCAGGTGTTCCTTGTCGTACCTTAATGCGGGCTCAACGAGCAGAACAAGAAATGGAGGCCTCCGAAAGGAGAAGGCTAACTCTTGAGGCCGAGCTCCAGGAGAGTCGGGGAAAGGTTGCTTCCCTGACTGAAGAAATGCGGAGTTGGTCGGAGGAGGTCGAGGATAAGGCTGTCGGCTAGGTGATCGGGTCCATCTATGCTCTGCGACCAAAGAACCCAAATTTGGATATGTCTGACCTCTCTCGGGACTGGCACGAAGCCTTGCAAACCTTAGCGATGGAAGATGATAAAGCAGCAGCTGCCTGAGGGTCTGACCAGGCAGGGGGTTTGGGTTTTGCTTCGAAGAAACCCCCCACCGACCAGGCCTAACGCGATGAGGCTGACCCAATAAGAGTCAATAGGGTCAATTTTTGTTCTACATAAATGAAATACATTTTGCTTTCAATTGCTATTCGCTTAATCATACATGAGTGCAATTTACAATTCAGTTTTTACATAGGAAATATTACATGCGAACTGTTACAAGCGAACAGAATAATATTTTACAAGGAAAAAGGAAACCTTAAAAAAATCAAAAGCTAATTTACAATGAGAGCTGAGTTAGGGATTACTGATAGTACGGCCGGAGGTGCTCGGCATTCCAAGCTCGGGGTACTTTGGAACTGTTAAGCCTTTTGAGATGGTAAGTCCCTGGTCTGATCACAATGTCGACCCGGTATGGACCTTCCCAGTTTGGTCCTAATACCCCCGCACTTGGCTCCCTGGTTCCGAGGAGAACTTCTTTTAGCACAAGGTCACTGACCTGGAAGTCTCTTCGCTTGACCTTTGAATTGAAGAACCTCTTCACACGTTGTTGGTAGGCTGCTATCCTTAGCAAAGCCTTGCTGCGGTGTTCTTCAACAAGATCCAGACTCGCTCTCACAAGTGCTTCGTTTTCAACCTCATCATACAAGTCCCTCTGAAGAGAACCAGTTCCTACCTCCACAGGAATCATTGCTTCACAGCCATAGGCTAGTGAAAAGGGCGTTTCTGAGGTGGAAGTTCTCGGAGTTGTCCTGTACACCCATAAGACTTCGGGGAGATCGTCGGCCCAATTTCCCTTGGCCGCCCCTAGCTTGGCCTTTAAAGTGTGCTTGATGGTCTTATTGACAGCTTCAACTTGGCCATTTGCTTGCGATCTTGCGACTGAGGCAAATTTTTTATGGATGCCCAGCTCGTCGCAGAACTGCTTTAACTCCTCGTTGTCAAATTGTTTTCCATTATCCGAGATGAGGGTGTGAGGAATTCCGTAGCGGCACACTATATTCTTGAAAACGAAGTCTTTCAGTTTTCTGGTCGTGATCGCGGCCAGCGGTTCAGCTTCCACCTATTTTGTGAAATAGTCTACCGCGACCATGGCATACTTAACTCCCCCTTTTCCGATTGGCATGGGACCGATAAGGTCGATCCCCCACATGGAAAATGGCCAGGGGCTAGTCATCGTTATCAGCTCATGAGAGGGGGGCTCGTGGAATGTTCGCGGACCGCTAACACTTGTCACACCTCTTGACAAAATTGTGGGTGTCTTCTTGGATCTGGGGCCAATAATACCCTTGACGAACAACCTTGTTCGTGAGAGATCGTGCGGCGGTGTGATTACCGCAGATCCCTTCATGAATTTCCCTTATGATATAATCTGCCTCCTCACTAGTCACACATCGGAGGAGAGGGGCGCTGAACCCTTGCCTGTACAGCTGGTCTCCGACGAGAGAGTAATAGGCAGATCTTGTTTGTAGGACCCGTACCTCGACCTTGTCGTCAGGCAAGATCCCATCCTTGAGATACCTGTAAATGGGCGACATCCAGGAATCTGATTGTGTTACATTCATGACTTGTTCGGTCGGGCTGATGCTTGGAGCCTCGATGAACCGAACAGGAATGCTATCAGGTGCCTCTGAGTCCAACGATAAGGCTATCTTTGCCAAGGCATCCGCCACAAAGTTGCTATCTCTGGGGATCTGGGTGATCACGAAGTGCTTGAACGGCTCGAGCGCAGCCTTAGCTTCTTTCAGATAATGGATCATGTTTTCTTCCTTGGCTTGATATTCTCCTAGGATTTGGTTGACGACCAACATAGAGTCGCTGTAGATGCTGATCGCGATTGCACCCATTTCCCTGGCCAACCATAATCCAGCGAGCAGAGTTTTGTACTCAGCTTCGTTGTTGGTCGCCTTGAATCAGAACCATAGGATGCCGTGAATGCGAGCCCCTTTGGGACTCAAGAGGAGGAGACCTGCTCCTGCCCTTTTCCTGGTCGATGACCCGTCGACATAAAGGCTCCAGGTCGATAGGTTTTGAATGTTCTCTTGGATGGCTTCGCTGGGCTGTTGCTTTGACTCGCTCGGGAGATAAGAGAATTCTGAAATAAAGTCAGCAACAGCTTGCCCTTTGATGGTCAACCTGGGCTTGTACTTCAGGTCGAACTGGCTTAATTCCATGGCCCATTTGAGCAGTTTACCCAAGCTTCTGGCTTTTGGAGGACCTGCCTGAGGGGGTAATTAGTCATTACTTAGATCGTATGGGCGTGAAAATAAGGTCGTAGCTTTCTGGAAGCGATCAGCAGGGTATAGGCTAATCATTCCATTTTCGGATACAAAACTTTTTCCACTTCTCGAACTAGGGCTGCACTGACCGCGAACTGAGAAACAGACAGGTACAGGGGTAAGATCTCTTGTGGAAGAGGCTTGGAGAGGAGAGGTGGCTTCCCGAGGTGTTCTTTTATACTTTAGAATGCTTGTTCGCATTCGGGAGTCCATTCAAATTTCTTATTGGCCTTCAGAACATTGAAAAAGGGCAAGCAGCGATCTGTTAATCTCGATATGAAACGACTGAGTGCCGCTATTCGCCCGTTAAGACTCATGACCTGTTTTTTGCTGGTTGGGCTTTCCATATCGAGGAGGGCTCGAATTTTTTCAGGGTTGATTTCTATTCCCCGCTGGTTAACCATGTACCCTAGGAACTTACCCGAGGATACCCCGAACGAACACTTGAGCGGGTTCAGTTTCATTCTGTACAGCCAAAGGATATCAAAGATCTCTGGGAGATGCGCTACGTGATCTAAAGTGACATGGGATTTGACCAGCATGTCATCTACGTAGACCTCCATTGACTTGCCGATCTGGTCGGAGAACATTCGGTTAACCAGCCGCTGGTAGGTCACGCCAGTGTTCTTGAGGCCAAAGGGCATGACCTTATAGCAATACAGTCCCTGATCTGTAATGAAAGATGTGTGCTCTTTGTCCGGCGCATACATCAAAATCTAATTGTACCCCGAGTATGCGTCCATGAAACTTAGCAGCTCGTGCCCCAAGGTGGCATCCATGAGCTGGTCAATTCTTTGCAGGGGGAAGCTGTCTTTAGGGCAAGCTTTGTTGAGGTCGCTGAAGTCGACGCAGGTTTGCCACTTGCCATTGGGCTTCTTTACCAGAACCAGGTTGGCGACCCAGATCGGGTATAGTGCCTCTCGGATAGATCCGTTATTAAGGAGGTTGTCCACCTCTAGCTTTAGGGCGGAGTACTGCTCTGGATCCATCGCTCTTCGTTTCTGGCGAACTAGTTTGGCTTCACTATCGATATTTAATGCATGGCAAATGACATTCAGGCTGATCCCGACCATATCTGTGTGCGACCATGCGAACACATCGATGTTTTCCCTGAGGAAGCTTGTTAGTTCGGTAGCGAGCTGGGGATTAAGGTTTTTACCGACTCTTAACACCCTGCTCGGCTTTTTCTGGTCGACCAGCACTTCTGTCAGGTCCTCAACTGGCCCGCTGGAAGGGCAGTCTTGAATGCGAGGGTCTAGGTTGTCCTCAGCCGGACCAGGTCATGGATCGGTCTTGCTGATCGCCATGGCTTGGCTGTGATTGCCGCGCGTGATGCTTTTCCCTTGTACGCCATCTGGATCGCTTTTACATAGCAGTCGCGCGATGTGCACTAAGACTTGCTGACTTCCTCGATCCCCGTCGGGGTGGGGAACTTCATCTTCAGATGGTAAATTGAAGTGACCGCCTTGAATTGTCTCAGCAGAGGTCACCCAAGGATCCCATTGAAGGTTGATGGGTAGTCTACCACTAAGAACTCCATTACCTGGTCACTTCGTCGAAATCGCCCAACGTGACTGGGAGTGAGATTGTTCCCTTAGGGAGTAGATGGTCTCCCATGAATCCATATAGCGGGAATGAGGCAGGCTTCAAGTTGGCCTCGTCCAGATTCATCCTTTCAAAAGTGGATGCGAACAGGATGTTCACAACACTTCCGTTATCCACTAACATTCTCTGGATGTTATAGCGCCCTATCAGGGGAGTGATTACAAAGGCGTCGTCGTGGGGATGATGCAACCTCGTCGCATCCTGTTTGGAGAAGGAGATTTCTACCTCCCTGCGAACCTTTCGTGGTCACTGCTCCGCACTCATCACTCTAATGGGGTCGTGATGTGCTTCGCGAGCATACCTTTCTTGGGCATCTCGTGAATTTCTAGCGAAGTGCGGTCCCCCGAAAATCAAATTGAGACTGAGCACCCCTTTCTGATCGCAGTGCTTCTTACTCGGCTCCCCCCGATCTTTCTCTTTCGAGGGAGCAGAGTCATCGATGTACTCCTTGAAATGCCCCTTCTTGATAAGCTCTTCGATTGCTTGTTTCAGAGCTCGGCACTCGTCAGTATGGTGCCCATTGTCCCGACGATAGCGACAATATTTTTTATTATTTCTGGCTGTCGCAGGGGTTTTCATAGGCTCGGGCTCTCCGAGCAGACTAGCTTCTTCGGATTTATCAAGAATGGCAGATACAGAGGCGTTCAGTGGAGTATATTGGTGCTTGTCGTGATCGCGACGAGGAACGGGTGCATAGGACTTTCTGGGCTCGTAGCGAGGTTTCTTCCTTTTTTGCTGATTGTCGGTCGCCCCTCCGCGATCAGCCCTTTAGCTTTCCCCCCTACCAGACATACTGCCAGGAGCGCGGAGTCGTGACGGCGGAGTGCCGCCAGTGAATTTTCTATCTGGAGATATTTCTCCGCAAGGTTATGGAATCTGGTGAGGGAAACATCATCCTCGGCCTGTAATTCTTTCCACAAGTCGGTTTGCGGGCGAACTCCAGCTATTATGAGTGTTCGGATGGACTCTTCGGGAGTATAAGCCACCTTGTTGAGTTCCCTATGGAAACGGTCAATGTAGGATTGTAGGGATTCATCCATTTCTTGCCTTATGTTACTGAGATAGCTCAAAGGCATCAAAAAATTTTGATTTGCTTGGAAATGTCATAGGAACATCGTGCTCATCTGAGGCCACGAACTGATCGATCCTGCTGGGAGCGACCTTAACCACCGTTTGGCATAAGAAGTTAAAGTCACGGCCAAACAACGGCATTTTGCAAGATCCGAAACTTGGTGAAGCTCCATCAGGTCATTGAACTCATACAAATGATCCTGCGGGTCATGGTTCCCATCAAACGGCAGCATGTCAGGCATCCTGAACCCCGGTGGGAGTGGAGTGGCTAACACTTCGGGAGAGAAGGGGGATGCAGAGGTGACCTGGCCTTGCTAGCTTTGCTGCTCTCTCAGTCTGTCCAGAGCTCGCTGCAGCTCCTCAATTTGTGGTAACGGAGCTAGTTGGAGATTGCTTTCACCCATGCGAGTCCAGGCCTCACGATTACGGTTCAGGAAAGTCTAGAGGTCGGACTCCTTTTCGCCTCGGCCGATATTTTCGGTCGCTCTCGACACACGCTAGCTAGAGGCGTGTGAAGGAGATGGATGGTGCGAGGTATTTTCACGACCCTCGCAGTGGTATGAACTGCCCCACAAGGTGTGGGGACCACCCACATGATGGCGATCAGGATCGCTCTGCTGGCGCTGATAAGAATCGTCCCGCCCAGCACTTTTGCTTGGGTTCGCCTGCGACGTGGCATGGGATAGCTCGGGATTTTCTTTTTCGTCTAGTCTTAGCTTTGCCGGCACCCTGCTTGGGGCACGGTTTGTGTTCACTGGCCCTTTGGAGCCCGTAGGCTTGCTTTTTGCCTTGCTTACCCTTACGTCTACGCGCTGCAGTGCTCGCGGCACGGGCTATTTCCCTTTGCCGTGCTTTCGCGTGACCTGTAGGCGTTTTTGGCGATTGCACCACCCCAGCTATTCTAGATGGCACGCCTTGGTCCAAACGGTCCAACCTTTGGTTGACCGTCTGGAGAGTATTGTTGAACCTCTCCAAGTAGCTTCTGATGGCGGGGTCAAGTTGCGAAGTTGCTGGGATATCCACCGCAGCATTTTGTGGAACTGGAAGTATCTTGGAAGAGGTATCCCCCTGGGTTAGGGGAACTCCCTTAGCGCGCTAGTTGGCTTGCTCCGGTTCAGATTGGCAGGCCATTTGTTGCTATAGGACCAGTAGGTTAGAGATTCTCTTGATGAAGAATGAACACTAAATCGGCCCTCCTTCTAGTGCCAAACTATTGATGCGTGATTTTGACACCAACTAATTGACACATGCGCAACGTTGGTTGGCCAAGAGACATACGTGAGTATGGATAAAGGGTAGTATTTGTAGTAGTGAGAGCTTTTTAAAGTGTTTCGGATACTAAGGTAGCAAGTCCTACGTCCACTGATAGTTGTATTGATATTGTGGGTCAGGTCGCAATAGCGGACTGACTTACAAATGATTAGTGAAAAGTAAATGCAAAGATACCGGAGAGAGAGATAACTAATTCAGAGTGTAAAATGGCCGAATCCCCTCAATGAAGGGGTTTTCTCCTTTTTATAGTGAGATGAGTGCAAGTAATCATCATTAAATCCGTGGGTTGGTGTGAATGTCGGGACAAAATCTGGCTTTATGTCACATTGCCCACCTTCCATACTGATTTCACGCGATTTGGAGCAGGGAATGGACACGTGGGATCTCCACAGCGTCTGGCAGGTCTGGCACGCACTTACCGCTCTGACGGGAGCAGGTCACACTCCATCACATGATTTCCCACATTAGCCCTTGGTTTCCTAGGCATAACAGTTACTAATACGTTTGGAAAAGGGTTTGAGACTCCCACGGAACTCAACGAGATTCATTCTATGGAATCCAACAACTAGGGAACTCTATATGATTCCGCAACCAAGTTTTTTTAGTTTTTCTATTCATGAAGCTGACAAATTTTTAGACTATGTTCTTTTCGGCTTGGTTATAGTTCATCTGTTGATACTTACAAAGTGATAGTGGTTGTTACTCGATGTATTTCATTAGTCTATGGATATGTTTATAATCTTAAAGCAAATTCCTGGAAACACCTTGAAAATTTTGATTCCCTTATGGGGATTTAACCGATGAGTTAGGAATAACCCTTGTGAATGGAATTCCACATTGGGTAACACAAAAGGGAGACAAGGATGATAAAATAATTTACTTTGATTTAGTTGAGGAGAAGTTCAAGGAGTTTTCATCTCCTCCTCCTTTTCAGAGTTTGAGGACTTCATTGGGTTGTTTTAGAGGTACTAATACATATACAGTATTCATAGAGGTTTGGATTATGAAGGATTATGGAGTGAAAGAATCGTGGATTAAGTTGATGAACTTACCATTGCATAGTGCTGACCGCCAATTTGGATATCTACAACACGTAATGCCATTGAGTATTCCAAAGGATGAAGATGAAGTGGTAGTGAATATAAATCGAAATTATATAGCTTCATTCAATACTAGAACAAGAAAAATTGAGAATGTTTTGTTCTCTACTCATAAAGCTGGACTTAAAATAGCTTCTTATGAGGAGAGTCTTATTTCACCATATCATTTAAGTCAGGCATCAGAAGCTGGTAAATTAACAGAAGCAAAATATTAATCATAAAGTTAATTCTCCAATTCAAAAATATCATCAGTTTCTATTTTTTACTGTTGAAGGTTGACACTTGGCTGGAAATGCAGCAGTTCAACTGATGTTTCAAATATGTTTTTGGCGGTAAAACTGAAAGGCAATCTGCTAGGGGTCCATTTGTAATACTGCAAAGTTATACTTATTTTGTAATGCTTGATATGTGTCCCGGATTATATGGGATGTGTTACATAGTTGTTGTTTAGTTGGTATTAAGTCAGTAGATTCAGATTAAATCAAGTTATTTTATGTCTGCATGGTTGGTGTAATAGTGTAAAATCTGCTTTATTAGTTGAAGTGTAAACTCATTTTGAACTTAAAGAAAATTCAGGCATTTTTCTTCATTCGGATCATGCTCTCATTCTTTTCTTAGTTATCTCCAGCACATAAACATTAACATTTACATTGAAACTTCTGTAAACATTACGGTATTGTTGTGTAATTGTATATCTTTATATATCTCTTAATTTAATCTTTAATCTTTAATTGATTGATTATTATATATCACCTCAATTTATATGAATTAATGTTAAGTATGCAGAGTTTATAAGTTTAGTACTATGTTTTTACTTGTTTTTAGGCAAGCGAAGATATTTAAAGATTATGTGAACTGAGCTGTCTTGCGTAACCAAATATGTTTCGGTGGGTTGGTTGGGGGGCTTGTTTCAAGCGTCAGGGCATCATGTTCCCTACCATGATGCCTTGGCAATTCCGATGCCAATCTTGCGTCACCGTTGGCCTGATTCCTTTTCAATTGCAAGCTTGTATATATAAACAATTTTGTGGCTATTGTATGGTTTATTTTTATGTTTTTGTTTGATTTTAAACTTGACTTTTATTTGTACACTTATTTAATTTGATGTCTCTTCAGATATCATGTTAAGTTGTTATCCTACCTAGAAGTTTAAGTTGAAGAGGTCTCCTTACATCGAATTTGGATTTTTTTTTTTTTTTATATCCAGTTTGTATGTGAAACTTAAAGACCTTTGACTCTGATACCATGTTAAGTTGTCATTCCACCTAAAAGCTTAAGCTGATAGGTGATGACACAAAATATATTATACCAATAAAAGGTAATTCTCATTTAGCATGAGCAAGGAGGGCCATGAAACGCCAATGCATATTAAAGTAATGCCACAACAATGCTGAAACTTTCATGGTGTTTCAAGAATCAAGACCATAGTTACTACATTAGAAGAAAAAATTTTAGGATTTGAATTATTATTGTGTGTTAAACGTGGTCAAGACTTTGCCCATCACAACATCATCAATCTAAAGTTTTTTTTTTATGGTAGCCATTCTTTTCTTTTTAAATAATATTAATGATGTTCATCCTTAAAATTCATGATTTTCATTTTAATTATTTTGTTATGCCTAAAAAAACAGGGATGACGTTAGCCTACATCAGCAAACACCAATCAGAGTTCAGGAAGGCTTTGAGCCATCCAGGAGCTGCCACGTTGCTCCATGATAGAAAGAATATGGCTGTCACAAACTTAGCAGATTCAGGTTTCGTCTATGAGTGACTGAAGCCTGCACACCTATCCAAGCCCTAGATACTTTGAGGATATTTCTTAAGTTATCAGCCAATGAGAGGCAAGGGAGGACTTGCATATCACCTAACAACTTGCAGATTTGTAATCATTACATTGAATTCTTTTACTATAAATGGAGGACTCCCCCTCTCATTTTCGGGATTCTGATATTGAACCCTCATTCTGATTATAATCTTTATTTTCAAAGCAAAGATAACCTACGAGAAAGAGACTGACTTGATATTCTCTCTGAATACTTAGTTATTGTACCTTTGTTCGTTGTTCACTATATGCGACCTCCTGTAATCTCTCATATATAAAAGAAACAGTGGAAGTAGGATTCACTTTAAGTATCCGAACCACTTTAAAAATCATATCACTCATTTATTATACAGTCTTTGTATCTGATCATAATCATTCATGTGTAATTTCTAAGATCAGCTTAGCACTTTGCATGTGCGAGTCGTTGGTGTCAAAATCACGTATCAATAGCTTGGTATTAGAAGAAGGGCTTAATTTTATATCCGCTCTTCATTCAAAATCTCTAATAAATCAGTTCTACTTCTGAACAAATGGCTCATGATTTTGAAACTGAGCAAACTAGCACCAACAACGAGGAAATCCCCTGGGTACAGGATGTTACTTCTCCCGAAGTGCCTCCAATTCCTCAAGGTACTGTGATGGACATTCCCTCGATCTCTCAGCTTGATCCAACTGTGATGAATTATCTAGAGAGGTTCAATAATACTCACTAAACGGTTAATCAAAGGTTAGATAGTTTGGATTAGGTTGTACCGTCCAATTTTGACAAGGTGGTACCACCTCCAAAAACGCATGTATGTTGTGCTAAAGCATGGAAATGAGAAAAAGCTCATACCATGTGCACTACAGCGTGTAAAAATAAGGGAAAGTAGGTGGTTGACAATAGGCCAAGAGGCTCGAAGGGACCAGTGAATACCGGTCGTGAGGCAGGTAAAACACTTGTGGCTTTGCAACTTGGTGGTATGTTACATCATGAGTCGTCTCACGCCATATCGCATGGGCACCCCCATAACAGTGCACGACATGAAGATTCCCACTATCGACATGGAGATTCCCACTATCGCCAGAATGATAGTTTCGACCATCACCGCGAGGGAAATACCTACCGAACACGTGTCGATTCTAACCATTGCGGAGGTCAGGATAACTCCCCAAGTCATTTAGTGCCTTCACATGGCTCTAACCAGAATGTGTCAAGGTATGCCAGAGGTTTCGGCTAAAGCGAAGAACAGTCCGATCTGTGGTCTTTCCTTAATTGCAATGGTGGGGAGCGAACCCACATCGCAAAAAGTGATCCTTAGGTGGCTTCGCTTCCTTAGATTAAGGAGTTATAGTGAGCTCTGGATCAGCTTAAAGCTTAGTAGAATGAGCGAGGGCAGGTCACTGAGGCGTCTCCCTTTTCTCCAATAGTGTTGACTGCTCTTCTCCTGTCAAGGTTTAGAATGCCCGATATGCGAGCATTCGATGGGAATTCTGATCCGCAGGATCATCTCTATGAGTTTAATGACCTCATGGAGCTTCACCAAGTTTCCAACTTGGCAAGATTTCGTAGCTTAGTAGTGATTCTAACTGTCCATGATAAGTGCTAGTTTAGATCACTTCCGTCAAGATCTATCAACTCATGGTAGCAAATGAGTTCGTTGTTTTTGAGACACTTCTAGGCTAATATTTGAGACACTTCTAGGCTAATAGGAAATTCTCAACGCTGTTGAGCTATCTGAGCAACAAATAGTAGGAGAGGAATGAATCCCTCCAGTCATATATCGACATGTTCCATAGGGAGCTAAACAAGGTGGCTAATGCACCCAAAGATTCAGTTCAAACTCTTATTATTACGGGAGTTTGCTCGTAAACCGACCCCGCTTCTACAACCTCACTGAGAAATATCCTAGAATTGAAAATTCAGTGGCTGCTTTGAATCACCATTACCATGGTCCTTCGACCAACACTCCCAGTCAGAGGGAGGAAAATCGAGGAGAGAGTAGTAGAAGGCCTGATCGTAAATGGGCTAATGACGATCAGGGAAAGGGAAAGAAACAATGGTTTGAGCCTAAGAAATCTTATGCCCAAGTTCCTAATAGAGATAGCGACAAGAATTAGTACACTCCATTGAACGCATCGGTATCAGCTATTCTGGATAAATCAGAAGAAGCTAAACTGCTCAAAGAGCCAGAGCACATGAAAAATCCAACTTCTATAAGAAATAACAAGAAGAATTGCCATTATCATTGGGACAATAGGCACCATACCGATAAATGTCGAGCTCTTAAGCAGGCTATTGAAGATCTCATTAAAAAAGGGCACTTCAAGGAGTATATTGATGGTCTAACTCCCATTCGGGAGAAGGATCAAGAGGATGATGGGAAGAGACATCGTGGTCATAAAGGATTCCACTTCGTTGGAATTATATTTGGAAGGCCACACATCACGGGGAATTCTAAAGGTACTAAGGAGAAGTGCACTCGGGAAGCTTGCCATGACTCCATGAGTGTGTTAAACACGATGCAGTGACTTGCTAAGGTGTGTAGGGAGGAGGAGATTACATTCTCAGAGAAAGATGTGGTACGATTACATCACCCTCATGAGGATGCACTCGTCGTCGCGACTGAAATAGGTCGATACAAAGTCCACAAAATGTTGGTGGATGCTGTGAGAGCTGTGAATATCCTATTTCAGCAAGCATTCAAGGAAATGCAATTGGAAGAGACAGATTTGAAGCCTGTCTCTATCCCCCTCTATGGCTTTACAAGGGACCATTTGATTCCCAAGGGAGCGATTGCACTTCTTGTAACTTTGGGTAAGACCCACGAAGTGACCAAGATGACAAAATTTCTAGTGGTAGACTGTCCGTCCACTTTCAATGGCATATTGGGATGACCTCTACTCTAGAACTTCAAAGTTGTCACCTTCATCTATCATTTGAAGATGAAATTTTCCACTCCGACGGGGTGTGGGGAGGTCAAAGGGTCTTAGCGTGAATCTCGCGACTACTATATAAAAGCAATGCAAATGGCATGCAAAGGGAAAGGGAAGCCAGTGGGCGTTCTTGAGCAAGCTATAGTGATCAGTAGGATCGAACCACAACGAGGTCTAATGAAAGACAACATGGATCCTCGTGTTTAGGAGAAGTATTCCCACAGTGGGCTTGTTGAGACTCAATCTGAGGTATCAGTTGACTAGAATGAGCAGACTTGTGTATTGAGAATCAGAAGCAATCTCAGCACTCAGCTCGCTACCAACCTAACAAGCTTCCTCAGGTATAATATAGATATTTTTGCGTGGACTCATGTTGACATGATTGGGATCAGGCCGAATTTAATATGTCATGCACTCAACATCGACAGTAAGATCAAGCTAGTTTGCTAGAAAAGAAGAGCCATAGACCTATAGCGTTATCTTACTCTTACGGTTAAGGTGGATAAACTCCTCTCAATCGGGTTTATTCGAGAGGTTCATTACTCAAGTTAGGTAGCCACTCCTGCTTTGGTGAACAAACCCAACAACAAATGGCAAACTTTTGTTAATTTCACGAATTTCAACAAAGCTTGTTCGAAGGATAGTTTCCATTTACCCAGAATCGATCAGCTCGTTGATGCCACTTCCAGGCACGAGCTGTTAAGATTCATTGGATGCCTACTCGGGGTATAATCAGATCGCGATATACATACCTGACAAGGAGCATGCCTCATTTATTACAGATCGAGGACTGTACTACTATAAAGTCATGCCCTTGGGTCCGAAAAAGGCTGGGGAGACCTGCCAGCATCTGGTTAACCATATGTTTTCCAAGCAAATTAGGAAATCAATAGAGGTCTACGTTGATGACATGCTGGTCAAGTCGCATGTCATTTCAGATCACATAATTAACCTCGTGAAAATATTGGACATACTGTGGAGATATAGAATGAAACTTAATCCTCTTAAGTGTTCTTTCGGAGTATCCTTAGGGAAATTCCTGGGGTATATGGTTAACCATTGGGGAATTGAAGTCAACCCCAAGAAGATCCAAGCTCTCCTAGATATGAAAAGTCTTGCCAATCAAAGGCAAGTTCAGAGCTTAAATGAGAGAATAGTGGCTCTTAGTCGCTTCATATCGAGAGCAACAGATCGTTGCTTGCCATTCTTCAATATACTCAAGGCCAATAAGAGATTTGAATGGACTCCAAAGTGTAAGCGAGCCTTCTAGAGCATAAAAGAGCACCTCAAAAAGCCACATCTTCTGTCCAAGTCCCTTCCAAAGGAAATCCTATTTCTCTACTTGTCCGTCTCTCAAAATGCGGTAAGCACAACTCTCATTCGGGAAGAAGGTAGAATTCAATGGCCAGTGTATTACACGAGCAAACGACTGCTGAACGTTAAGACTCAGTATCCAGAGATGGAACGATTAGCTTATGCCCTGCTGATCACTTCTAGGAAGCTACGACCTTACTTTCATGCCCACACCATCCATGTTTTAACCAACTACCCACTCAGGCAGGTCCTTTAGAAGTGAGAGGCTTCAGGTAAGTTGTTTAAGTGGGCTATGAAACTAAGTCAATTTGATCTACATTACAGACCGAAAACATCAATTAAAGGGTAGGTTGTTGTTGACTTTATTTTAGAGTTCTCTCATCAGCCAGATCTGGAATCTGAACAACCAACTAGTGAAGTTGTCCAAAAAAATGCTCAGAACTTGGCAACCTGGAGTCTTTACATTGATGGATCTTTAAACAGAAGAAGAGCCAGGGCTGGTCCTTTGCTCATCAGCTTGAGGGAACTCGCATTTATAGAGCCCTCAGGTTTGAATTCAAAGCTACGAATAATGAGGCTGAATATGAGGTGATATTTGTTGGTCTACGACTAGCAAGAAAAATGGGATCAGATATGATCGACATTAATAAAGACTCCCAGCTGGTTGTTAATCATATTTTAAGAGAATATCAAGTCAAAGAAGAGAATATGATCAGTTACTTAAAGAAAGCCAATGCCGCACTCGAGCCCTTCAAGCACTATACGATCAGGAAAATCTTGAGAGATAGTAATTCTATCACGGATGCTTTGGCAAAGATAGCCTTATCGTTGGACTCCGATACTCCGGACAGTATTCCAATCAAGTACATCGAGGCTTCCAATATCAGCTCACCTGATCAGGTCGTAGCCGCAACTGAGTCTGTTTCCTAGATGACTCCGATTATTTAGTATCTCAAAGATGTGGTTCTTCCTAATAGCAAGACTGAGGCAAGACTCCTATGAACTAGAGCTGCTCGTTACACTCTCATCGGAGATCAATTGTATAAACGAGGGTTTAGCACTTCCCTCATTCGATGTGTAATGGATGATGAAGTAGACTATATCATGAGAGAGATACATGAAGGGATCTATGGTAATCACATTGTCGCATGATCTCCTGCCAATAAAATTATCTGCCAAGGATATTATTAGCCTTTACTTCATAAAGATGCCTTCAACTTTGTGAAGAAGTGTGATAAGTGCTAGAGATTCACGAACATTCCGCGAGCTCCTTCCCACCAGTTAATGATGATGACCAGTCCTTGGCCATTCTCTATGTGGGGAATTGATCTCATCAAACCCATGCCAACCAGTAAAGGTGGTGTCAAATATGTTGTGGTTGTTGTGGATTATTTCACTAAGTGGATCAAAGTAGAGCCTTTGGCCGCGATCACTACAAAGAAGCTCAAAGACTTCGTCTTTAAGAATATAGTGTGCCGCTATGGATTCCTCATACACTCATCTCTGATAACGAGAAATAGTTCGATAATGAGGAATTCAAGTAGTTTTGCAAAGAGCTGGGGATTCATAAGAAATTTGCCTCAGTAGCAAGACCATAGGCTAATAGTTAACTTGAAGCTGTCAACAAGACTATCAAGCACACATTGAAGACCAAGCTTGGCGCAGCCAAGGGCAATTGCACTGATGATCTCCTAAAAGTTCTATGGGCATATAGAACGACTCTAAGAACCTCTACTTCGGAAACACCCCTCTCATTAGCATATGGCTGCGAGGCTATGGTCCTAGTGGAAGTAAGAGCTGGTTCACTTCGGAGAGAGTCCTACAATGAAATAGACAATTAAGCACTCTTATGTGCAAGTCCGAACTTAGTTGAAGAACACTGCGACAAGGCTTGGTTAAGGATAGCTTCCTACCAGCAGTGTACAAAAAGATTCTTCGACTCTAAAGTAAGGAGAAGAGATTTCCAGGTTGGCGACTTGGTGTTAAAAGAAGTCCTTCTCGATACAAGAGAACTAAGTGCGGGGGTATTGGGACCTAACTGGGAAGGCCCATATCGTGTCGCTAAGGTGATACGACCTAGAACATATCACCTCAAAAGGCTTAATGGTTCTGAAGTGCCGTGAGCTTGGAATGTTGAGCATCTTCACCTTATTATCAGTAATTCTGAACTCGTTTATAGCTTGATCATTTTTTTTACTTGTAAAGTTTTCATTGTTGCAAAACTATGATAAGATCATTCCAATTCTTCTCAAGAATACTTGTGTTGTAATCTCAAGTTCCTAATAATCTTGTTATTTATAACGTTTTGCAAGTTCTTGATCAGTTATGATATATTGTTTTGTGAGGTACTAAGTTATAAAAGTGCTATACATGATCAAAGTTTCTTTTATATATTGGAATTTATTTACAAGGGAAGACCAGGAGCTACATCATAAAAAAGAATAAGCACAAAAGACTCTATTCGAGCAGAGGAAAGAATGATCACTGATGAACAATTTTACTTCCTCGCAAGTGCACGAATAGCTATCGCAGTATAGTGTGCAAAAGCAAGGGTTGATCCCATAGAGATTTGTAAGTTATCAAGTAATCTAATAATATATGCCTTAATTAAACAAATAAATTCAAGCAAATTAAAGAACTAGTGATTAAAACTAAAAGTAAAAAAAAAAAAAAAAAAAAAATTAACTACTACTGAATGAGCCAAAATAACACTGACAAAAACTAATTTAAGAACCAATGAACTACAACCTAGGTATCACATTTAACCATAATAATCTAGTTTTATGCAACTATCAAACTATTGTTATCACAATCCAATTTCTAGGGTTCGCACTCCATAATTAAGATATTACCGTAAGGCGTTCGGGATTAACCTAGATCTTTAACATGAGACTAGCTAGGGGTATAGTCTAGCCTAATGATTAAAAACCCTTAAACACAAGAGCACTCGAAATCATGAATAAAGGCGCATCTGTCAGGGCGTATGTACAAATACTAATCATTCAAGTAATCACGAACCAATTAGCATTATGTTAGGGTGTATGCAAAAATACTAATCATTCATTCACACGAGCTATTCAAGATTAGCTAGGGTGTGTAGTCTAACCTTGTCTCACTCAATCAATTAATTAATTTAATGGTGATCAAGCAATAACATCATTAAAGGTTGAATAAAGGACATGAATGAAACTAGAATTGCAATGGATTGATAAAACAAATAGAATTAATAAAGACATTAAACCTTCTTATCAGGCTACATGGATCCCTAGAAAAGTATTTAGTTACACATGATCATAAGGAAATCAAACCTCAAAATGTTGAAAACCATGAAGTACAAGAAGAAGTAGATGAAACCCTAGGTAAGATCTCCTCTCCTTGCCTCTTCCTAATTATTTTGATATAAAACCCTAGCTCTCTAAAATATTCTAAGGAATCTATTTATATATTAAAGTCATGAGGGTATTATGTTAAAGTTATACTTCAATTTAAAATGCATAATACAAATCTGAACATCTCGAAGCACTAATGTAACTTTCATCTGAATTTTACCATCTTCTGTTGAACTGGGCCATGATCAAAAATAAATTTTGTAGCTCTATCTCTTAGCTTTAAAACACCATTATTACTAGGTCATCGAAGTTTTGTAACTCAAGTTATGATCATTTTCGTGCAGCATGTTCTGGAAGAAAAATTTTCAGACATAAATTTCTCGCATTGCGCCGCGGCATGAAGTTTCTGTCCATTTTACAACTTTTTTATGCGGCAGCATGGGAATAGTTTTTCTACAAGAACTCTTAAAAAATCCATAACTTTTCCGTTTAAGCTCTGATTCTCAAACCGTTTGTTCCCACATGATTCTGATTCTTTACTCTTCAACTTGCATACTTGAAATCCTCGTTTTTCAGCGCATAAATACCTAAAAATTCACAAAACATACTTGGACTCTAGAAAACAAAGAGATATAGAAATTAAATAAAATTAACCAATTAAACCTAATTCCCTCACAAAATACCCTTAAAATCACTAAGTATGAGTGCACTTCCAAGCACAACCACCAACTAGCTTCTTGCTAGTCCCTAGAAACCAAAGCGATCTCAAATCTAGTTCTAACTAACCTAACCTAAAACCATTTCTATAGGTTGACACAATTCCATTTAGCGTATGCAATAAGCCTTAAACCCCTAGGTCCCCTAGTGGACGAGTTATTAGTCTTGGAGTGTTTACAACGATGTTACCCCCAAACATCCAACAAATCATACTAACACATAAAGTAAAAACAAACAAAATTTATCCACAATTCATATAGTGTCTCAGAAAGCACATACACATAACATAGAGAATAATCAAACTTTACCTCGATCTAGGAACATCCTAAACATCAATCTACCTTCGTTCTCAACTCTCTAACATCCATCAATCCACAATTTGTCAATCCTAACACCAGAATAATTCCATATGCAACTCCATAGACAAAAAATTGATCCCAATAACTATGAAATATGATAAAATTTTATAAATACAAACTCCATAGCCTACTTTTCAAACCACTCTCCACTAATGTAGAAAACATCACCTAACTTTAGATCATTAGGACTTTGTTGAGCTTGTAATGTAGGCTAAGGTAGTGGTTGTGAAAGAAGGGAAAGAAATCACAAAATAAGAGGATTAATCTCTTATTGCAACAAATTGCTCGAAGCATATCAAATTCTCTCTAAATTTCCTAAGCCTTTGTTATGTCTCTTTTTCCCAACCACATTTGCATTTCGCACTTTCTCCTTGATTCATTCATTTTTCTCTTTTTTTTTTTTTTTTTTTTTTTTTTCCAGAGATTTCCTTTTTGATAAACCAATAGGAAGCATGGATATTACAATATCTCCCTTTTTTTACCTTGATATTCACAACACACCACAACCCGCAACCATTCTTTTGAATACCCTCAAATTTTTTTGAGAAAACGCTCTAAGCTACACATTCCCACTCTCACTTTGAATATTCGATTAAATCTTCTTAAAAATCACGGGTAGAGTTGTGTTAAGGGTTTAAAGGGTAGTTATTGTGGGATAAATAAAGAAAATCAAGGGTACTAAATTCAATATCAGCACAAAGGGTGGCAAGAGTAATAAAATGTAGGGTGGCTTGAAAGGCACAAACGGTCAGAAGATGGCCTAAGTTATTTCTTCAGTCATGTGTCATCTAGGATCTCGCCTCAAGTGATCATCAAATAGGTTCTAGAATTTGGGGATCTCAAAAATGTCGCGGGATAGTTACATATAAACATACCTAAATGCTAGAACTAACCCACCAGACAAACCACAAACATGAGAGTCTCAAACTTAGGCAAAAACCAACATTCAGAATTATTCTTAAACTAAAGTAAAATTAACTTGTTCTAGATGTCCATGTCATGCAATCATGTTACTATCATTGACATATAATTAATTCAGAAAAACTGAAACACACTCAATTAAAAATAACATAAAAACACACCAAATCTAAAAAAATTAAAAAAAAAAATCAATTAAGAAAACTTAGGAAAAGAAACTTCCCCACCCCTAACCTAAAACCTACATTGTCCTCAATGTAACAATTAGAAAGGAAAAATGAGAAACGGAAAGAGAAGTTACCCCCCTCTTTTAGAGACACATAAAAACCCATGTGGCGCCGCGATGCCATTTTCATTACGTCGCGGCATCAAGTTTTTACCTAAATTGCCTAATGTCTCTTCCTTGCTACACTGCAGCATAAATATTTACGCTGTGCGTGAAGCTCTTTTCTACAAAACAACTAAACCATAAAATACAACAAAATAACCTAAAACAAAAACGAGTGTAGTAATTGATCTACCTATGCAGTGGAAAACAAAAATCAATTGGTAAATCAATTACCTTCTTTGCCTAGATCCAGTATAGATTATATCGTTTACATGTTTATAACAAAATATGTATAAAGTAAATCCATTCAAGGATTAGAATACTTACGTATGTTTGGAGGCTCCTTCGAATATCTCTGATTTTGGACAGGAACACTATTTACTTTACTGTTCTGGTCACTATTCATGGTTATTGTTCATCGTTTGCTGTTCACTGTCTACTATTCACGTGATTTTTCGCCAATCGATCCAAAGTAGGATCGCACTACAGAAGTCCACACGAAGATAATCCACATAACCCTTGATTATTTTTCTAGACACAATCAAGGGCTTCAAGAATCAAGAAAGAAGAACAAGAAAAGTTTTCTTCGGAGAGAGAGAGAGATAGGGTGGCTAGGGTTTTATTGAATGAATAATTCCTTAGTTTTAATTTTTAAGTTTCACTTATATAGTGCGACAATTAAACCCTATTCCACTTAGGAATAGCCTGGGCTCCAACCTTAGTTCACCCTTGCAAACAAACACACCCTTTATGGTATTTTAATTAATTAATTATTATTAATTAAAATCAATTAATATATATAATAATATATTAACATTCAATTATAATAATAATTCATTTAAATATATCATAGATATATTTAAATATAATCTCACTAATTTATTTTAATATTAAAATTAAATCAAGCAACAACCTGAGCAAATTTAATTGCACTGTGAGATTACCAAATACCCTTTATCCTAAAAGACGAAAATACCCTTCTCACAAATTGATTCTTAAATTATCTTCTAAGTGTGTGACCCGTAGGCTCCTTTACATATCGGTGGTGAGTAGTATCGCGATTAACACCAATTAATCGTTTCACCACACATACACCAAGATGGCCCCTAGCAAGGCATCATGGCCACCCGATAGATTTGGATTCAGTGAACCACACAGCCTCAATAGTTTGGTTACCATGCAATCAAATCCTTCATCAACTCTTATCTCATCGAGACTGAGGTACAGAAATAGTGTCAACCTTAGATATCCTCGCATGTTTGTATTCAGTTACTAGACCAATGACAAGAATATTAAATTGGATTGAGCATCAACTCAATCCCACTGTGGCCACAGATTTAGTGCATTGCCATTTACTAAATTACCTAGTGAGATAACTTCTCTCGTACCAGGAGTGATGAATCCTTTTCGATCCACCATAGTCTCGATACACTTCTCAATGTAGCCAATCACTACCGTATTGATAGCTCTGAATAGAACTACGTTGGGCTAGTGTCAAACTACACCAATTGGTGCACAAGGCGCTCCAGTGATCTCAAGTCTAAGGATCACATGCACCACCATCCGTTAGAGGATTTATTCCATGGACACTAGGGTTACCATCCATATGGAATCCTTGGTGGGTTTGTCCAATGAACTTCCTCTAGCAAGCACCTATGTGTTGCACTAGGTTGTCGGCAAACAACCTTGACAAGTGAGATCAGTCACTACCTTTTGACAGGGTCGTTTAACACATGATAGCCTAACCATATTATCTATGTCCTTGTCAGAATAATAATGGGGCTATGGACGTTTCTAGAATGGCCACCATATGTGATCATAGGGTTCTCACTATCAAAATTTGAAACACTTGATACCCTCGTCATGGTTCTGCCATCCTAAGAACATACATCATTACAAACACGATATAGAAGAATATGCCTTTTATTGATAAATAAACATTTATTACAGAATAATTGTACAGTAATTGATTGGCTCTAGGGCACCTACTCTAACAACGAGAACACTAAAAACACTTGAAAAACTAAGAAAATAAAACCATTAAAGAAATTAACATAAAGTTCAAAGTAAAAAGCTTGGGTTGCCTCCAAGAAGCACTTTATTTAATGTCTAGGCTAGACATAATGCGCGATTATCATGCTCAATCATTGAATCAGAAGGAAACGCCAGGAATTGAAAATTAAGAACTCCACTATTCATCCAAAACCGTCATAATGAGCTTTCCATTCAGAACATCAATCACTGTCTTAGTTGTAGCCATAATGGGCGGCCGAACAAATGGGCAAATCTCTAGCATGAGTTGACGGCTTCTTCATGTCTAAGACTGCACAATCAATGGGAATTATTAGTTTATCAACTTAACCAAGACATTCTCTACAATACCTCTTGGATATTAATTGAACTGTCAGCAAGTTGTAGAGACGTTGTTGGCTTTAATTCCCCCAATCCTAATCGCAGATAAGTGAAGTAAGGCATGAGATTATACTTGTCCCCAAATCTAGCATTGCTCATTCTTCCTTTGTATCACCCACAATAAGTTGATGATGAAACTACCTGGATCTTTCAATTTCGGTGGCAGATTCCTTTGAAGCACAACACTTACCTTTCAGGAACCATTACTTTTCATTAGGTTCAAACTTACACTTGTGAGTAATCAAATCCTTCAAGAACTTTGCATAAGCTGGCATATTCCTATCACATCAAGCAAAGGTATGTTCACATTAACTTAGATAAAATATCGTAAATTTCAGAGAATGACTTATCCCATTTGCTTTTCTTCAATGGCTCGCAAAAGGAATAGGTGGAACATAAGGTTTTGGTGGAGCAACGATAGGACTAATCTCCTCATTCTGAATGGCTACACTTGGTTGCTTCTCTTAGTTCTATCTTCCCCTGCATCATCAAAATTCACATTAGTCTCATAATTAATTTTCTTATTAATTACCTTACCATCTTCATGGTACGTGACTGCATTTGCTGCTCAAGTTGGCTTGGTAATTTCCCAAGAACGTGGCCTTGTATTGCCTCTGTACTTGTCCTATTTGAACCTCCAACTTCCTAATTGATGCTCTGCTACTAAAATCTCTGTTCAAAATTCTATTGGTTTTTCTGAGAATCTTGAATAAAATTATTCAATGTCTCTTCCAATGAGGGCTTCTGAGGTTGATTATTAGAACTCGCTTGTTGTTGATTGTTGCTGCAAGAAAAATTGGGATGGTTCCTCCAACTCGGATTATAAGTATTCGAATAAGGACCATGAGGCCTTGGGTTGTAGGAATTCATCATATTGGCTTGCCCAACAAACTCTGGAAAATTTTGCATGAGAAGAACAAACATTAGTTGCATGACCAACAATACCACAAATAGCACATACCTCATTGGAATTTCTTAGTCCTTATCCCATCATCATGTTGCACATAGTTTTCATTTGCTTGGTCAATTTTGAAACCTGCATAGCCAAATCAATTTTAGTATTTACTTCATATATCTCTCTAGATCTACCTCTAACACTTTTTTGTTGTGAATTTGCTCCAAGCATCTCATACAAATCATAAGTCTCTTCTGCAGTCTTCTCTCCCATAACACCACCTGCAACATTATCAACTATGGCTTGACAAGCCTGTGTCAGTCCATCATAGAAAAATTGATTCAATAATTCTAAAGAAAACCTATGATGCGGACATTGAACCAGAAGCAATTTAAATCGTACCTAAGTTTCATGGAATTGCTCACCTTCAATTTGGGTAAAAGTAGCAATCTTACCTCGCAATTCAGCTATCTTGGCATGAGAATAAAATTTACCTATGAATTTATTGTAGACTGCATCCCATGTGGTAAGTGAAGCTGGACCTAAAGACATGTACCATGTCTTAGCTGCATCCTTCAACGTGTATGGAAAACACCTTATTTGTAATTGATCTTCTGTCAAACCCTACAAAGGAAAAGTCTGAACAGTAGAATAAAAATCATGAATAAAAGTTAAAGGATCCTCTGAAGCTACTCCAGGAAAATATGGAAGCATTTGAAAGTGAATATGTTTAAGCTCATAATTCCTTGCTACATCATTAAGAACTATGCATGACGGCAACGTTCCAATGGTAGGATATGGTACGTTAGCCATTTTCTCTTCAGATTCAAAACTTGATTGTGGGGATTCTTTAGAAATTTATGGTTCCTTCCTTGTCCTACCAGTCAAGTCTACTTTATCAATGTATGGAAATAATCCTTTGTCCAATGATCGGCGAACTTGCATTCACTAACTAAAAACACAAAAGATAGCAAAAACAAAAAGGAAACCTAGACAAAAACAAAGCAAAAATTAAATTAAAAAAAAAAAAAGATTAAGCACATGTTATCAGAGAAAACTTAGTGACTTAAAACAAATCCCTGGCAACGGCGCCAAAAACTTGATGAACAATTTTACTTCTCTGCAAGTGCACGAATTGTTGTCACGGTATAGTGTGCAAAAGCAAGGGTCGATCCCATAGAGATTTGTAAGTTATCAAGTAATCCTAATAACTGTGCCTTAATTAAACAAATAAATTCAAGAAAATTAAAGAACTAGTGATTATAACTAAATGTAAAAAGAAAATAAAAATTAACTACTATTGACTGAGCCAAAATAACACCAATAAAAATTAATTTAAGAACCAATGAACCACAACCAAGGTATCCAATTTCACCATAATAATCCGGTTTTATGCCAACTATCAAACTATTGTTATCACAATCCAATTTCTAGGGTTCGCACTCACATAATTAATGTATTACCGTAAGGCATTCGAGATTAACCTAATATCTTTAACATGAGACTAGCTAGGGCGTATAGTCTAGCCTAATGATTAAAAACCCATTAAACACAAGAGCACTCGAAATCATGAATAAAGGCGCATCTGTCAGGGCGTATGTACAAATACTAATCATTCAAGTAATCACGAACCAATTAGCATTATGTTAGGGTGTATGCAAAAAATACTAATCATTCATTCACACGAGCTATTCAAGATTAGCTAGGGTGTGTAGTCTAACCTTGTCTCACTCAATCAATTAATTAATATTAATGGTGATCAAGCAATAACATCAATTAAAGGTTGAATAAAGGACAATGAATGAAACTAGAATTGCAATGGATTGATAAAACAAATAGAATTAATAAAGACATTAAACCTTCTTATCAGGCTACATTGGATCCCTAGAAAAGTATTTAGTTACACATGATCATAAGGAAATCAAACCTCAAAATGTTGAAAACCATGAAGTACAAGAAGAAGTAGATGAAACCCTAGGTAAGATCTCCTCTCCTTGCCTCTTCCTAATTATATTTGATATTAAAACCCTAGCTCTCTAAAATATTGCTAAGGACATCTATTTATAATATTAAAGTCATGAGGGTATTATGTTAAAAAGTTATACTTCAATTTAAAATGCATAATAACAAATCTGAACATCTCGAAGCACTAATGTAACTTTCATCTGAATTTTTAACCATCTTTCAGGTTGAACTGGGCCATGATCAAAAATAAAATTTGTAGCTCTATCTCTTAGCTTTAAAACACCATTATTACTAGGTCAATCGAAGTTTTGTAACTCAAGTTATGATCATTTTCGTGCAGCATGTTCTGGAAGAAAAATTTTCAGACATAAATTTCTCGCATTGCGCCGCGGCATGAAGTTTCTGTCCATTTTACAACTTTTTTATGCGGCAGCATGGGAATAGTTTTTCTACAATGAACAGTCTTAAAAAATCCATAACTTTTCCGTTTAAGCTCTGATTCTCAAACCGTTTGTTCCCACATGATTCTGATTCTTTACTCTTCAACTTGCATACTTGAAATCCTCGTTTTTCAGCGCATAAATACCTAAAAATTCACAAAACATACTTGTGACTCTAGAAAACAAAAGAGATATAGAAATTAAATAAAATTAACCAATTAAACCTAATTCCCTCACAAAATACCCTTAAAATCACTAAGTATGAGTGCACTTCCAAGCACAACCACCAACTAGCTTCTTGCTAGTCCCTAGAAACCAAAGCGATCTCAAATCTAGTTCTAACTAACCTAACCTAAACCATTTCTATAGGTTGACACAATTCCATTTAGCGTATGCAATAAGCCTTTAAACCCCTAGGTCCCCTTAGTGGACGAGTTATAGTCTTGTGAGTGTTTACAACGATGTTACCCGCAAACATCCAACAAATCATAACTAACACATAAAGTAAAAACCAAACAAAATTTATCCAAACTAATTCATATAAGTGTCTCAGAAAGCACATACACATAACATAGAGAATAATCAAACTTTACCTCAGATCTAGGAACATCCTAAACATCAATCTTACCTTCGTTCTCAACTCTCTAACATCCATCAATCCACAATTTGTCAATCCTAACACCAGAAATAATTCCATATGCAACATCCATAGACAAAAAATTGATCCCAATAACTATGAAATATGAATAAAATTNTTCTTCTTAATCTTGAAGCCAAAGAGGATCTAGCAAATCCCTCTTTGGTTCTTTTAAGATTGTCTTCGTGTGGACTACGCAGGTTCGGTCCTACACTTGGATCGGTAGCAAAACGTTCGTCGACAAATTTGGAGGAGCCTTCAACGTGCGTTTGTTTCTCTTAACTCATGTTGAATATTTATGCAGATTTTATTTAATATAAATTTGTAAAATCATACCCTTGATCTTGGCTCATGTAAACGATCCTGAGTTATATTAATTTTTGTTTCCGCTGCGTATACGGGACCGTTTACTAACACCTAAATGCTAGAACTAACCCACCAGACAAACCACAAACATGAGAGTCTCAAACTTAGGCAAAACCAACATTCAGAATTATTCTTAAACTAAAGTAAAATTTGACTTGTTCTAGATGTCCATGTCATTGCAATCATGTTACTATCATTGACATATAAATTAATTCAGAAAAACTGAAACACACTCAATTAAAAATAACATAAAAACACACCAAATCTAAAAAAATTAAAAAAAAAAAAAATCAATTAAGAAAATTCAGGAAAAGAGAACTTCCCCACCCCTAACCTAAAACCTACATTGTCCTCAATGTAAAAATTAGAAAGGAAAAACAGAAACGGAAAGAGAAATTTACCTCCCTCTTTTAGAGACATCATAAAAACCCATGTGGCGCCGCGATGCCATTTTCATTACGCTGCGGCATCAAGTTTTTACCTAAATTGCCTAATGTCTCTTCCTTGCTACACTGCAACATAAATATTTACGCTGTGGCGTGAAGCTCTTTTCCTACAAAACAACTAAACCATAAAATACAACAAAATAACCTAAAACAAAAACAAGTGTAAGTAATTGATCTACCATATGCAGTGGAAAACAAAAAATCAATTGGTAAATCAATTACCTTTCTTTGCCTAGATCCGAGTATAGATTATATCGTTTACATGTTTATAAACAAAATATGTATAAAGTAAATCCATTCAAGGATTAGAATACTTACGTATGTTTGAAGGCTCCTTCGAATATCTCTGATTTCGGACAGGAACACTATTTACTTTACTGTTCAATGGTTATTGTTCATCATTTGCTGTTCACCGTCTGCTATTCACGTGATTTTTCGCCAATCGATCGAAAGTAGGATCGCACTCACAGAAGTCCACACGAAGATAATCCACATAACCCTTGATTATTTTTCTAGAACAATCAAGGGCTTCAAGAATCAAGAAAGAAGAACAAGAAAAGTTTTCTTCTTGAGAGAGAGAGAGATAGGGTGGCTACGGTTTTAATTGAATGAATAATTCCTTATGTTTTAATTTTTAAGTTTCACTTATATAGTGCGACAATTAAAATCCTATTCCACTTAGGAATAGCCATGGGCTCCAACCATAGTTCACCCTTGCAACCAAACACACCCTTTATGGTATTTTAATTAATTAATTATTATTATAATTAAAATCAATTAATATATATAATAATATATTAACATTCAATTAATAATAATAATTCATTTAAATATATACATAGATATATTTAAATATAATCTCACTAATTTAATTTTAATATTAAAATTAAATTCAAGCAACAACCTGAGCAAATTTAATTGCACTGTGAGATTACCAAAAAATACCCTTTTATCCTAAAAGACGAAAATACCCTTCTCACAAATTGATTCTTAAATTATCTTCTAAGTGTGTGACCCGTAGTCTCCTTATCATATCGGTGGTGAGTAGTATCGCGATTAACACCAATTAATCGTTTCACCACACATACACCAAGATTGGCCCCTAGCAAGGCATCATGGCCACCCGATAGATTTGGATTCAGTGAAACCACAGCCTGTCAATAGTTTGGTTACCATGCAATCAAATCCTTTCATCACTCTATCTCATCGAGACTGAGGTACAGAAAAGTGTCAACCTTAGATATCCTCGACATGTTTGTATTCAGTTACTAGACCAATGACAAGAATATTAAATTGGTGAGCATCAACTCAATCCCACTGTGGCCACAGATTTAGTGCCATTGCCTTTACTAAATTACCTAGTGAGATAACTTCTCTCGTACCCGAGTGATGAATCCTTTCGATCCACCATAGTCTCGATACACTTCTCAATGTAGCCAATCACTACCGTATTGATAGCTCGATAGAAATACGTTGGGCTAGTGTCAAACTACACCAATTGGTGCACAAGGCGCTCCAGTGATCTCAAGTCTAAGGATCACATGCACCACCATCCTTAGAGGATTTATCCATGGACACTAGGGTTACCATCCATATGGAATCCTCTGGTGGGTTTGTCCAATGAACTTGCCTCTAGCAAGCACCTATGTGTTGCACTAGGTTGTCGGCAAAACACCTTGACAAGTGAGATCAGTCACTACCTTTTGACAGGGTCGTTTAACACAGATAGCCTAACCATATTATCTATTCCTTGGTCAGAATAATAATGGGGCTATGGACGTTTCTAGAATGGCCCCTATGTGATCATAGGGTTCTCACTATCAAAATTTGAAACACTTGATACCCTCGTCATGGTTCTGCCATCCTAAGAACATACATCATTACAACACGATATAGAAGAATATGCCTTTTATTGATAAATAAACATTTATTACAGAATAATTGTACAGTAATTGATTGGCTCTAGGGCACCTACTCTAACAACGAGAACACTAAAAACACTTGAAAAACTAAGAAATAAACCATTAAAGAAATTAACATAAAGTTCAAAGTAAAAAGCTTGGGTTCCTCCCAAGAAGCACTTTATTTAATGTCTAGGCTAGACATAATGCCGATCTATCATGCTCAATCATTGGAATCAGAAGGAACGCCAAGGAATTGAAAATTAAGAACTCCACTATTTCATCCAAAACCGTCATAATGAGCTTCCATTCAGAACATCAATCACTGTCTTAGTTGTAGCCATAATGGGCGGCCGAACAAAATGGGCAAATCTCTAGCATGATTGTGACGGCTTCTTCATGTCTAAGACTGCACATCAATGGGAATTATTAGTTTATCAACTTACCAAGACATTCTCTACAATACCTCTTGGATATTTAATTGAACTGTCAGCAGTTGTAGAGACGTTGTTGCTTTAATTCCCCCAATCCTAATCGCAGATAAGTGAAGTAAGGCATGAGATTATACTTGTCCCCAAATCTAGCATTGCTCATTCTTCCTTGTATCACCCACAATAAAGTTATGATGAAACTACCTGGATCTTTCAATTTCGGTGGCAGATTCCTTTGAAGCACAACACTTACCTTTTCAGGAACCATTACTTTTTCATAGGTTCAAACTTACACTTGTGAGTAATCAAATCCTTCAAGAACTTTGCATAAGCTGGCATATTCCTTATCACATCAAGCAAAGGTATGTTCACATTAACTTTAGATAAAATATCGTAAATTTCAGAGAATGACTTATCCCATTTGCTTTTCTTCAATTGGCTCGCAAAAGGAATAGGTGGAACATAAGGTTTTGGTGGAGCAACGATAGGACTATCTCCTCATTCTGAATGGCTACACTTGGTTCTTCTTCTTAGTTCTATCTTCCCCCTGCATCATCATTTAAATTCCATTAGTCTCATAATTAATTTCTTTATTAATTACCTTACCCTTCATGGTACTGTGACTGCATTTGCTTGCTCAAGTTGGCTTGGTAATTTCCCAAGAACTGGCCTTGTATGCCTCTGTTACTTGTCCTATTGAACCTCCAACTTCTAATTGATGCCTCTTGCTACTAAAATCTCTGTTCAAAATTCTATTGGTTTTTCTGAGAATCTTGAATAAAATTATTCAATGTCTCTTCCAATGAGGGCTTCTGAGGTTGATTATTAGAACTCGCTTGTTGTTGATTGTTGCTGCAAGAAAAATTGGGATGGTTCCTCCACTCGGATTATAAGTATTCGAATAAGGACCATGAGGCTTGGGTTGTAGGAATTCATCATATTGGCTTGCCAACAAACTCTGGAAAATTTTGCATGAGAAGAACAAACATTAGTTGCATGACCAACAATACACAAATAGCACTACCTCATTGGAATTTTCTTAGTCCTTATCCCATCACATGTTGCACATAGTTTTCATTTGCTTGGTCAATTTTGAAACCTGCATAGCCAAATCAATTTTAGTATTTACTTCATATATCTCTCTAGATCTACCTCTAACACTTTTTTTGTTGAATTGCTCCAAGCATCTCATACAAATCATAAGTCTCTTCTGCAGTCTTCTCTCCCATAACACCACCTGCACATTATCACTATGGCTTGACAAGCTGGTCAGTCCATCATAGAAAAATTGATTCAGTAATTCTAAAGAAAACCTATGATGCGGACATTGAACCAGAAGCAATTTAAATCGTACCTAAGTTTCATGGAATTGCTCACCTTCAATTTGGGTAAAAGTAGCAATCTTACCTCGCAATTCAGCTATCTTGGCATGAGAATAAATTTACCTATGAATTTATTGTAGACTGCATCCCTGTGGTAAGTGAAGCTGGACCTAAAGACATGTACCATGTCTTAGCTGCTCTCTCAACGTGTAGGAAAACACCTTATTTGTAATTGATCTTCTGTCAAACCCTACAAAGGAAAAGTCTGAACAGTAGAATAAAAATCATGAAAAATTAAGGATCCTCTGAAGCTACTCCGAAAATATGGAAGCATTTGAAAGTGAATATGTTTAAGCTCATAATTCCTTGCTACATCATAAGAACTATGCATGACGGCAACGTTCCATGGTAGGATGGTACGTTAGCCATTTTCTCTTCAGATTCAAAACTTGATTGTGGGGATTCTTTAGAAATTTATGGTTCCTTCTTGTCCTACCAGTCAAGTCTACTTTATCAATGTATGGAAATAATCCTTTGTCCAATGTCGCGAACTTGCATTCACTAACTAAAAACACAAAAGATAGCAAAAACAAAAAGGAAACCTAGACAAAAACAAAGCAAAAATTAAATTAAAAAAAAAAAAATTAAGCACATGTTATCAGAGAAAACTTAGTGACTTAAACAAATCCCTGGCAACGGCGCCAAAACTTGATGAACAATTTTACTTCTCTGCAAGTGCACGAATTTTTCACGGTATATGTGTGCAAAGCAAGGGTCGATCCCATAGAGATTTTAAGTTATCAAGTAATCCATAACTGTGCCTTAATTAAACAAATAAATTCAAGAAAATTAAAGACTAGTGATTATAACTAAATGTAAAAAGAAAATAAAATTAACTACTATTGACTGAGCCAAAATAACACCAATAAAAATTAATTTAAGAACCAATGAACCACAACCAAGGTATCCAATTTCACCATAATAATCCGTTTTATGCCAACTATCAACTATTGTTATCACAATCCAATTCTAGGGTTCGCACTCACATATTAATGTATTACCGTAAGGCATTCGAGATTAACCTAATATCTTTAACATGAGACTAGCTAGGGCGTATAGTCTAGCCTAGATTAAAACCCCATTAAACACAAGAGCACTCAAAATCATGAATAAAGCGCATCTGTCAGGGCGTATGCACAAAACTAATCATTCAAGAAATCATGAATCAATTAGCATTCTGTCTGGTGCATGCACAAAATACTAATCATTCATTCACATGCTAGGGTGTGTAGTCTAACCTTGTCTCACACAATCATTAATACATTAAAGGTGATCAAGCAATAACATTAATTAAAGATTGAATAAATATAATGAATAAAACTAGATTACACTAGATTGATAAGACAAATAGAATTATAAAGACATAAAACCTTCTTATTAGGCTACATGGTGTTGTGCGGTCAATCCGGAAGGATAATTCCCTATTAGGAGAGAAGATATTTAGATTGGCTCAATTTGGAAGAAAGATATTCATATTAACTTAGACTCCAACTAAGGTACGAAGATCATACAACTTCCTAATTCTACGTATTAAATCTTATCTCAACTCTATCATGTAAATGGGCCTATATAACCCATCATAACTTGTTTTTAGGGGGGTTGGGCAATTGTTCTAAGCAAATTTTCCTAGGAATTATATGTTCTTTGTAAACTCTCAAAAGCAATAAGATAATAGTGGACGTAGGCTCAAGGTCTAACTTGCCGAACTACTTTAAAAATTGTCTTGTGTTCTTATTTATGACTCTTTCTTTTTATATCATTGATAATTTTCATTAAATCACGCGCACATCCATTCGTTCTGACAGGGTCAATCAGAATTCTCTAGTTGGTGCAGATTTCTGTATCAACAATTGGATCCCTAGAAAAGTATTTAGTTCACATGATCATAAGGAAATCAAACCTCGAAATCTTGAAACCATGAAGTACAAGAAGAAGTAGATGAAACCCTAGGTAAGATCTCCTCTCCTTGCCCCTTCCAATTATATTGATATTAAAACCCTAGCTCTCTAAAATATTGCTAAGAACATCGATTATAAATATTAAAGTTGTGAGGGTATTATGCTAAAAAGTTATACTTCAATTAAAAACTCATAATAACAAATTTGCACATCTCCAAGCACTAATGTAACTTTCGTCTGAATTTTTACCATTCTAGGTCGAACTGGGCCATGATCAAACATAAAAGTTGTAGTCTTAGCTTTAAAACACCACCAAAACCAGGTCAACCGGAGTTTTCTACCTCAAGTTATGATCATTTTCGTGCAGCATGCTCTGACAGAAAAATTTCCGACATAAATTTCCCACATTGCACCGCGAATGAAGTTTTGTCCATTTTACAACTTTTTTATGCTGCGGCATGGGAATAGTTCCGCTGTGGCATGGGAATAGTTTTTCTGCAGCGAACATCTTTAAAAATCCATAACTTCTTCTTGTTGATCTTTGATTCTCAAACCGTTTGTTCTCACACGATTCTGATTCTTTACTCTTCAACGTGCATACTTGAAATCCTCATTTTTTAGCACATAAATACCTAAAAATTCTCAAACATACTCGTGATTCTTGAAAAAAAAGAGATACATAAATTAAATAAAATTAACCAATTAAACCTAATTCCCTCACAAAATACCCTTAAAATCACTAAGTATGAGTGCACTTCCAACAATCATCAATCAATGGTTTTGATCACCAGGATCCCTGACTTCAACCACCTTGACCTCTAGGTCGTCCGATTGATCGCCGACCTCTAGGTCATCCGCTTGATCTTCAAGGACTTCAATTTCTTGCTGATCATCCTTCAGGGCAAGCTCTTGTTCTTCTTGCTCATCGGCCTCAACCATAGAAGCAAGAGCAACTTGGTTATTCCTTAGGGAGGTTGAGATACCGTATTAGATTTTTAGCCGCAAGCTAGAATAGCTTGCAGTGCCCAATGAGCAGCTTCCTCTCCATTTTGAGGTTTTGTGCTTCATTTGCTCGGTCCAACAAAGTGATTCGCCCATGAGCCAGCTCAAGATCTGTCTGTAACGCCCACTTCTCTTTCTCTGAGTTTTCCCATACTTACCTCAGTCTTTTCTACTGTTTTCTCACTCTCTGAGCTCGCTTGCAGCTCCTTTTCTTTTTGCCTAGCTCTTTAGTAAGCTTCGCTATCGTTTGTTGGAGCTCCTTATTGTCGCTATCTTTCTTCTTGATCTCGATCTTCTGAAGTTTGCTGCTCGCAGAGTAGAATTCCTTGCAATCAAATATACGTTTGCCTGAATGTGGGTTGCCTTTGCTTCTTCATCTGAAGCTACAGATCTTGCTTCAGTTTGGTAATTTCCTCCTTTGTCTCATGGAGTTTGCTAGTCGAATTGATCTTCATATATTGTGTGCCACATTCAAGGCGAGCAAGACTGCATGGAAAGGAGTAAAGAGTTAGTTTTGTCTTTTTTTTTTTCTTAAAAAGCTAAAAGATCAACTTATAGAAGAGTACTTGGAGAGAACAATCATTTTACTTGACTTTGCATTTGAAATGCAGTGCCCACTAGGTCGGTAGGTCGAGAGGCCACATACCTGTCAAAGGTTATGGCAGTTGGCATTCTAAAAAGTGTAAACCACCAGCTGCAAATGGTCTGGTAGTTGCTCTAAAAGATCCAACATAGATGGGTCAAGCCTCGCTGCAGCAAGGGCCCCCTTGACCTATGCTCACCTGCTTGTTGCTTACTAGATTACCTTGAGCGCGTAGTCCTTCTTCTTCCCTTACGAGCTCTCAAGGGCAGTCGAAGGCCTAGGAGCATCATTTGAGGTCATCCTCGCAGAGAATAATTGATAGGACTGTAGCCTATCTGGAAATATCTCGAAACCTTCTGGCTCAGATTCAGTTTCCTTTTTTCGGTGGTATTCTCTTTCTCTTCTTTAACTTCTAGGCCATGGTTTTTCTTCTTTGACGTGATGAGCAACAGCACGCCGGGGAGCTTCTTCATGTCACTCAATGAATTATTACCTTTCGGCTCCAATTTGTATCTCCCTTAAAGGGATATCACTAGAGGTCACTCCAGCTAGTTTGGTTGGATATCCTGGGGAATGCGAACCCCCAGGCTTCTTCGTCATCTTTACGACCTTTGGTGGCATAGTTGTTGTATGGCATAAAAGATGAACCAACAAAGATGTCTTCTTTTGTTAATAAAGACTTCAAAAATTTCTTTGTAAGAATACTTACAAGCTAGAACGTCCAAGATACGTCAGACTAAAAAACCCGTACTTTCAAAGGTTGGCATGCGTCACGACCAACCTTGCGTCACGAGTTTGGTCGGGTAATCGATCAAACACTTCAATGCAGCTACGATCAACTAGCCCGACAATCTGATCGTTTTGTTTCCTGCAAGAAAGCAAAAGATTTGTTAGCCTAATATATAAAGGAAAGTTATGTTAAAGATGAGCGATCTAGAAATATAAGAAGGAAACCTACTTGGTGTTAGAGTAGATGCCCTAGAGATCAACATTATTGTAGAATTGACTCTTTATAATAATGTTCATTAATCAATAAAAGGCCTTTTATTCTATTAGCGTAAATTATTATTATTGCAATATGTATTGATATATGTCATTAGAATGGTAGAACGTGACGAGGGTATCAAGTGTTTCAAATCTGATAGTGAGACCTATGAGCACATATGGTGGCCATTCTAGAAATGTCCGTAGCCTAGTATTATTCTGAAGTAAGGGTACAGATAATACAGTAAGGCTATCATAGTGTTGAACGACCTATCAAAAGGCAGTGACTGATCTCACTTGTCAAGGTTGTTGGTGACAACCTAGTACAACACATGGGTGCTTGCTGTAGCGAATACACCACAGCAGTTCACTGGACTGACCCACCAGAGGATTTCAATGGATGGTAACCCCAGTGTCTATGGAACAAATCCTCAACGAATGGTGATGCATGTGATCCTTAACTTGAGATCACCAGAGCGCCTTGTGCACACGATTGGTGTAGTTTGACACAGCCTAACGCAGTTCTTTTCAGAGCTGTCAATACGGTGGTGATTGGCTACATCAAGGAGTGTATCAAGACTATGGTAGATAGACAGAGGATTCATCACTCCAGTATCAGGAGAAGTTATCTCACCGCACAATTCAGTAAATGGCAATGCACTAAAATGTGGCCATAGTGGGATTGAGTTGTTACTCTGTCCATTTTATAATACAGGTCATTGGTCCAGAAACTAGACATAATATCTAGAGTAACCGAAGGTTGACACTATTTGTGCCTTCGTCTCATCGAGATAACGAATGATGAAAGGATCGAATTGTACGGTAACCATATCGTAACAGGTAGCTAATTTGTTGAATCCTCTATCGAGTGGCCATGATGCCTTGTAGGGGCCACTTGGTTTGTGTATTATGAGACGATTAATTGGTGTTAATCGCGATCATACACTACCATTATGATGAGGCGCTTAGTGTCACACACATAGAAGATAATTTAAGACTCAGGAAGTCAGAAGGGCGTTTTCGTCTTTTCTAGGCGAAAAGGTATTTTGGTAATTTCACAGTGTAATTAAATTTGCTGAGGGTAGCCTTTTTATTTAATTTGTATTGGAGTGTTTGGAAACAAGGGGTGTTTGGGTTGGAGCCAGTCTATTCCATATGGGAATAGGGCAATTAAAATTGGCTATAAAGAAAAGTTTAATTGAAAAGGTTAAGAGATTTCATTTTCACTCATCATTGTAAAGAGAAAAACGCACAGCCCATTTCCTCTCTCTCCCCACGCCAGACTTGTTTTTGATTGAAATCAAGCACTCTTCATTTCTTTTTTATTCTTAAGGCTAAGGAGGATTTAGCAAATCATCCTTAGTTCCTGCGATTGTCTTCATGTGGAGTACGTTGGTTCAATCCTACACTTGGGTGGTAGCAAAATACATTCAGACAACTTGGAGAGCCTCCAAACGTGTGTATAATTTCACAAACTCTAGATAATTTTCTGCAGATTTTTATTGTATAAACAGTAAATGTACCCTGATCTTGGTTCTATGGAACGATCCTTGTTATTATTGTTTTGTTTTCGCTGCCTTAATGGATCATTTCCTAACACTCGGGTTCTTAAATTTATAGACTCCATTGTACTCAAAGAAAAAATATTTAGTTTCATAAGCCCCACGTTACTGGGGTAACCAAATATCCCACCTCGATTGTTGATCGCTTGGAGAGGTAGTACGAATCTTTGTCTTTACTCCTCTTTAAATGTTATGTTCACCAAATCAATATACATAGTGACCGCTATCATATATGCATTCAGCTGGAATGGCACGATCTAGAAGTGTCGAGGATCAACTTGATGTAGGGGTGAAGGGTATCCTCACTCCACATTTCAGATCGCTTCTGAGATCATAGCCAATCCCTCGGGAGGATCCTGAGCAGTGTACGACCTGTGTTAGAACATGTTTACATTGATCACATACTGGTCTATTGCTCGCTAGATTTCTTTTTTCAAACTATTGATCATATCACCTTTTCGAGACCGTCGGGTGCCCGATGGTTGAGAGCTTCCTCTCCAGTTGTTCTATCTCAGGGATATCCATTGCTCTTAAAGTTTGTAAAGGGGGACATTTAGGGATGACTCAAACTCTGCATAAGTTACCTTGTACAACGTTCAGAAGAGTAAAACAACCTGCTTCCTCTTCCATAGCTGCCAAAACCCTAAAAAATTTAAGAAATATTTTCTAAAGATCTGTGCCCTAAGTTTGACTCTTAAAGTGTTTCTTTTCAAACACTACCCAAGAATGTTCATCATCTAATCCTACCAAATGTTCACACCCACCATTACTGTAAACTGAGTTTCTTTGACAAGAATGAAAAGAGAAGAAATTTCTTTACCTCTTGATTGCTGGGAGAATACTTTGTCGTAGTGTTGAATGCGCATAACCAGGAAATGATGAACTAATCTTTTGAGTGCAAAAACGTTTTTTTTTCTTCTGAACGTTTGAGTTATGTGAAAAAAATTAGAATGGGCTTTAGGTTTTATAAGGTGGAAGACGACGCTTGGTTTCTTTTATAAGCCGCTTTGGGTGGAACGCATTTCCAACCATTGATTGTAACTGATCTACCATGAAGAAAAACCCTCACGCTTCATGAAGATCAACTGGCATTTCTCGTTATTGAAATCGCCAAATGCCAGTATGATTATCTCTTCTACTTAAATGCGCCCTCATCTGCATTTAATGCTTCAAAAGGGAATGTTGTTTCAACATGGCTTGCATTTAATGCTCATGGCTAGCCTTAATGCGTCAAAAGGGAATGTCGTTTCAACATAGCTTCATTTAATGCTCATGGCTAGCACTTATTACGCAGAGACAATCTGTCAGATAAAGCTTATTTACTGACCACGCAGCTATCAAATGCAATGGTAATCATCTAAGGAGGTCGTTCGAATAAGACATTTTTTCCACATGTCAAATTCGAACACCGAGCAAAATTCCCAATTGTCGACAACAAAATGTTCTAAGTGTTTTCAAGTCATGAATGACAGGTAGAGTACAAAACACATTTTCATAGCACTGATCATGATCTAGCTTAGGTCATTAGACCTTTGTGAATGATCACGTCAGGTCACTTGTGTAGTTCTTGGGACTCGTGTCACGATCTACACTTAGTTCGCTGGTCGGATCAAACTATCAGCCTCATGTCGTTTGTAACAATGTGGTTGTTCTCAACTGCTAGTTCGGGCAAACACTCCTCAAGACAAGTCATTGCGGCATAATCGTGAAGTTTTCAAGATTCAATACTTGAACCTTAAGAATTTGGGAGCTTCTGTTATGCCTAAAAAATTAGGGCTGACGATAGCCTACATCAGCAAACACCAATCAGAGTTCAAGAAGGCTTTGCGTCGTCTAGGAGCTGTCACGTTGCTCCATGACAGAAAGAATATGGATGTCACCAACTTAGCAGATTCAGGTTTCGTCTACGAGTGACTAAGGACCACACACTTGTCAAAGCCCCAGATAATTTGAGGATATTTCTGAAGTTATCAGCCAATGGGAGGCAAGGAAGGACTTGCACAACACCTACCCACTTGCAGATTTGTAATCTTTATCCTGAATTCCTCTACTATAAATAGAGGACTCCCCCTCTCATTTTCTGGATTTTGATATTGAACTCTCATTCTGATTGTAATCTTTACTGTCAAAGCAATGATAACCTACGGGAAAGAGACTAACTTGATATTCTCTCTGAATACTCAATTATTGTACCTTTGTTCGTTGTTTACTATACGTAATCTCTTGTAATCTCTCATAAATAAAAGAAACAGTGGACATAGGATTCGCTTTAAGCATCTAAACCACTTTTAAAAATCATATATCTCATTTATTATTCAGTCTTTGTATCTGATCATAATCATTCATGTGTAATTTCTAAGACCAGCTTAGCACTTTGCACGTGCGAGTCGTTGGTATCAAAATCATACATCAACATATTTGATGATGTCATTACTCTAATTCAATGTCTCACATCTAGTAAACTACTTTAACATTCCGAATGTTGTGATTTTATTTTAGTACACATAATGAAACAATCATCATATAATCCATATATAACATTAAAAAGGCAAGAGTTTAAAAATAAATGTGGGATTTATAATACTATTCTTTTAAGATATATAACACTAATCTTTCCATTGATATATACTTCACGTCAGCCAAATGAGGTGGTGACACTGTCACATATAACTATTTCTTGATTGGCCAAGGTTTTCATTGCTCTTTCGAAAGTGTTGTTAATCTTTGAGTCGAAAAGCTCTTTCGTTAAGGACTTTGGGAAGTTTCAATGATCTTGTGCCAAAATGTTCTATTATCTAAGTTGTATGATAAAGTCATTCAAAAACAAATATACAATTGATACATTACGAAAATATGTATCTCCCAAACAACACCTATGGATTAACAAATATATATATATATTTTTTAAATTATTAATTCTTCGCACTTTTAAGTCTGAATTTGTAGAGTAATCATAACAAAATTTTCTCACTTTTTATTTTTTGTTATTTCAGATAAAAATTACAAGAAAAAGTGTTTTGGAAACAAGGGGTGTTTGGGTTGGAGCCCAAGCCTATTCCATATGGGAATAGGGCAATTAAAATTGGACTATAAAAGAAAGTTTTAATTGAAAAGGTTAGAGATTTCATTTTCACTCATTCATTGTAAAAGAGAAAAACGCAACACCCTTTTCCTCTCTCCCACGCCAGACTTGTTTTTGATTGAAATCAAACACTCTTCATTTCTTTTTTATTCTTAAGGCTAAGGAGGATTTAGCAAATCACTCCTTAGTTCCTTGCGATTGTCTTCTGTGAGTACGTTGGTTCAATCCTACACTTGGGTGGTAGCAAAATACATTCAGAGACAACTTGGAGGAGCCTCCAACTGTGTATAATTTCACAAACTCTAGATTAATTTTCTGCAGATTTTTATTGGTATAAACTTAAAATTGTACCCTGATCTTGGTTCTATGGAACGATCCTTGTTATTATTGTTTTGTTTTTCGCTGCCTTAATGGATCATTTCCTAACACTCGGTTCTTAAATTTATAACTCCATGTACTCAAAGAAAAAATATTAGTTTCATAAGCCCCAACGTTTGGGGTAACCAAATATCCCACCTCGATTGTTGATCGCTTGGAGAGGTAGTACGAATCTTTGTCTTTACTCCTCTTTAATGTTATGTTCACCAATACAATATACATAGTGACGTATCTATATGCATTCAGCTGGAATGGCACGATCTAGAAGTGTCGAGGATCAACTTGATGTAGGGGTGAAGGGTATCCTCACTCCACATTTCAAGATCGCTTCTGAGATCATAGCCAATCCCTCGGGAGGATCCTGAGCAGTGTACGACCTGTGTTAGAAACAGTTTACATTGATCACATACTGTCTATTGCTCGCTAGATTTTTTTTCAAAACTATTGATCATATCACCTTTTCGAGACCCGTCGAGGTGCCCGATGGTTGAGAGCTCCTCTCCAGTTGTTCTTATCTCAGGGATATCCATTGCTCTTAAAGTTTGTAAAGGGGCGCATGTAGGGATGACTCAAACTCTGCATAAGTTACCTTGTACAACGATTCAGAAGAGTAAAACAACCCTGTTCCTCTTCCATAGCTGCCAAAAACCCTAAAAAATTTTAGAAATATTTTCTAAAGATCTGTGCCCTAAGTTTTGACTCTTAAAGTGTTTCTTTTCAAACACTACCCAAGAATGTTCATCATCAATCCTACCAAATGTTCACACCACCACCTTACTGTAAAACTAGTTTTCTTTGACAAGAATGAAAAAGAGAAGAAATTTCTTTACCTTTGATTGCTGGGAAGAATACTTTGTCGTAGTGTTGAATGCGCATCAACCAGGAAAATGATGAACTAATCTTTTGAGTGAAAAACGTTGTTTTCTTCTGAACGTTTGAGTTATGTGAAAAAAATTGAATGGGCTTTAGGTTTTATAAGGTGGAAGACGACGCTTGGTTTCTTTTATAAGCGACGTTTGGGTGGGAACGCATTTCCAACCATTGATTGTAACTGATCTAGCATGAAGAAAAACCCTCACGCTTCTGAAGATCAACTGGCTTTCTCGTTATTGAAATCGCCAAATGCCGTAGTTATCTCTTCTCACATTAAATGCGCCTCATCTGCATTTAATGCTTCAAAAGGAATGTTGTTTCAACATGGCTTGCATTTAATGCTCATGGCTAGCACTTAATGCTTCAAAAGGGATGTCGTTTCAACATAGCTTGCATTTAATGCTCATGGCTAGCACTTATTCGCAGAGACAAGTCTGTCAGATAAAGCTATTTTACTGACCAAGACAGCTGTCGCTATCTTTCTTCTTGATCTCGATCTTCTGGAAGTTTGCTGCTCGCAGAGTAGAATTCCTTGCAATCAAATATACGTTTGCCTGAATGTGGGTTGCCTTTGCTTCTTCATCTGAAGCTACAAGATCTTGCTTCAGTTTGGTAATTTCCTCCTTTGTCTCATGGAGTTTGCTAGTCGAATTGATCTTCATATTATTGTGTGCCACATTCAAGGCGAGCAAAGACTGCATGGAAAGGAGTAAAGAGTTAGTTTTGTCTTTTTTTTTTCTTAAAAAGCTAAAAGATCAACTTATATGAAAGAGTACTTGGAGAGAACAAGTCATTTTACTTGACTTTGCATTTGAAATGCAGTGCCCACTAGGTCGGTAGGTCGAGAGGCCACATACCTGTCAAAGGTTATGGCAAGTTGGCATTCTAAAAAAGTGTAAACCACCAGCTGCAAATGGTCTGGTAGTTGCTCTAAAAGATCCAACATAGATGGGTCAAGCCTCGCTGCAGCAAGGGCCCCCTTGACCTATTGCTCACCTGCTTGTTGCTTACTAGATTACCCTTGAGCGGCCGTAGTCACTTCTTCTTTCCCTTACGAGCTCTCAAGGGCAGTCGAAGGCCTAGGAGCATCATTTGAGGTCATCCTCGCAGAGAATAATTGATAGGACTGTAGCCTATCTGGAAATATCTCGAAACCTTCTGGCTCAGATTCAGTTTCCTCTTCGGTGGGTATTCTCTTTCTCTTCTTTAACTTCTAGGCCATGGTTTTCTTCTTTGACGGATGAGCAACAGCACGCCGGGGAGCTTCTTCATGTCACTCAATGAATTATTACCTTTCGGCTCCAATTTGTATCTCCCTTAAAGGGATATCACTAGAGGTCACTCCAGCTAGTTTGGTTGGATTAATCCTGGGGAATGCGAACCCCCCAGGCTTCTTCGTCATCTTTACGACCTTTGGTGGCATAGTTGTTGTATGGCATAAAGATGAACCAACAAAGAATGTCTTCTTTTGTTAATAAAGACTTCAAAAATTTCTTTGTAAGAAATACTTACAAGCTAGAACGTCCAAAGATACGTCAGGACTAAAAAACCCGTACTTTCAAAGGTTGGCATGCGTCACGACCAACCTTGCGTCACGAGTTTGGTCGGGTAATCGATCAAACACTTCAATGCAGCTACGATCAACTAGCGCCGACAATCTGATCGTTTTGTTTCCTGCAAGAAAGCAAAAGATTTGTTAGCCTAATATATATAAAGGAAAAGTTAAAGTTAAAAGATGAGCGATCTAGAAATTAGAAGGAAAACCTACTTGGTGTTAGAGTAGATGCCCTAGAGCCAATCAATTATTGTAGAATTGACTCTTTATAATAATGTTCATTAATCAATAATAAAAGGCCTTTTATTCTATATAGCGTAAATTATTATTATTGCAATATGTATTGATATATGTCATTAGAATGGTAGAACTGTGACGAGGGTATCAAGTGTTTCAAATCTTGATAGTGAGAACCCTATGAGCACATATGGTGGCCATTCTAGAAATGTCCGTAGCCCTAGTATTATTCTGAAGTAAGGGTACAGATAATACAGTAAGGCTATCATAGTGTTGAACGACCCTATCAAAAGGCAGTGACTGATCTCACTTGTCAAGGTTGTTTGGTGACAACCTAGTACAACACATGGGTGCTTGCTGTAGGCGAATACACCACAGCAAGTTCACTGGACTGACCCACCAGAGGATTTCATATGGATGGTAACCCCAGTGTCTATGGAACAAATCCTCTAACGAATGGTGATGCATGTGATCCTTAGACTTGAGATCACCAGAGCGCCTTGTGCACCGATTGGTGTAGTTTGACACCAGCCTAACGCAGTTCTTTTCAGAGCTGTCAATACGGTGGTGATTGGCTACATCAAGGAGTGTATCAAGACTATGGTAGATAGACAGAGGATTCATCACTCCCAGGTATAGGAGAAGTTATCTCACGGCACAATTCAGTAAATGGCAATGACACTAAAATTGTGGCCATAGTGGGATTGAGTTGTTACTCTGTCCATTTTATAATATAGGTCATTGGTCCAGAAACTGAGTACATAATATCTAGAGTAACCGAAGGTTGACACTATTTCTGTGCCTTCGTCTCATCGAGATAACGAATGATGAAAGGATCGAATTGTACGGTAACCATATCGTTAACAGGTAGCTAATTTGTTGAATCCGAATCTATCGAGTGGCCATGATGCCTTGCTAGGGGCCAATCTTGGTTTGTGTATTAGTGAGACGATTAATTGGTGTTAATCGCGATACTATACACTACCAGTATGATGAGGAGCTTATGGGTCACACACATAGAAGATAATTTAAGACTCAGGAAGTCAGAAGGGCGTTTTCGTCTTTTCTAGGCGAAAAGGGTATTTTGGTAATTTCACAGTGTAATTAAATTTGCTGAGGTCGTAGCCTTTTTATTTAATTTGTTAGATGGGAGTGTTTGGAAACAAGGGGTGTTTGGGTTGGAGCCCAAGTCTATTCCATATGGGAATAGGGCAATTAAAATTGGACTATAAAAGAAAAGTTTTAATTGAAAAGGTTAAGAGATTTCATTTTCACTCATTCATTGTAAAAGAGAAAAACGCACAGCCCATTTTCCTCTCTCCCACGCCAGACTTGTTTTTGATTGAAATCAAACACTCTTCATTTCTTTTTTATTCTTAAGGCTAAGGAGGATTTAGCAAATCACTCCTTAGTTCCTTGCGATTGTCTTCATGTGGAGTACGTTGGTTCAATCCTACACTTGGGTTGGTAGCAAAATACATTCAGAGACAACTTGGAGGAGCCTCCAAACGTGTGTATAATTTCACAAACTCTAGATTAATTTTCTGCAGATTTTTATTTGGTATAAACTGTAAAATTGTACCCTGATCTTGGTTCTATGGAACGATCCTTGTTATTATTGTTTTGTTTTTCGCTGCCTTAATGGATCATTTCCTAACACTCGGGTTCTTAAATTTATAGACTCCATTGTACTCAAAGAAAAAATATTTAGTTTCATAAGCCCCAACGTTACTGGGGTAACCAAATATCCCACCCTCGATTGTTGATCGCTTGGAGAGGTAGTACGAATCTTTGTCTTTACTCCTCTTTAAATGTTATGTTCACCAAATACAATATACATAGTGACCGCTATCATATATGCATTCAGCTGGAATGGCACGATCTAGAAGTTGTCGAGGATCAACTTGATGTAGGGGTGAAGGGTATCCTCACTCCACATTTCAAGATCGCTTCTGAGATCATAGCCAATCCCTCGGGAGGATCCTGAGCAGTGTACGACCTGTGTTAGAACATGTTTACATTGATCACATACTAGTCTATTGCTCGCTAGATTTCTTTTTTCAAAACTATTGATCATATCACCTTTTCGAGACCCGTCGAGGTGCCCGATGGTTGAGAGCTTCCCTCTCCAGTTGTTCTTATCTCAGGGATATCCATTGCTCTTAAAGTATGTAAAGGGGAGACATGTAGGGATGACTCAAACTCCGCATAAGTTACCTTGTACAACGATTCAGAAGAGTAAAACAACCCTGCTTCCTCTTCCATAGCTGCCAAAAACCCTAAAAAATCTTAAGAAATATTTTCTAAAGATCTGTGCCCTAAGTTTTGACTCTTAAAGTGTTTCTTTTCAAACACTACCCAAGAATGTTCATCATCTAATCCTACCAAATGTTCACACCCACCATTACTGTAAAAACTAAGTTTTCTTTGACAAGAATGAAAAAGAGAAGAAATTTCTTTACCTTTTGATTTCTGGGAACGAATACTTTGTCGTAGTGTTGAATGCGCATCAACCAGGAAAATGATGAACTAATCTTTTGAGTGTAAAAACTTTGTTATTCTCTCTGAACGTTTGAGTTATGTGAAAAAAATTGGACTTTAGGTTTATAAGGTGGAAGGACGACCTTGGTTCTTTTATAAGCGACGTTTGGGTGGGAACGCTTTTCCAACCATTGATTGTAACGTGCTACATGAAGAAAAACCCTCACGCTTCATGAGACCAACTGGCATTTCTCGTTATTGAAATCGCCAAATGCCAGTATGTTATCTCTTCTACATTATGCGCCCTCATCTGCATTTATGCTTCAAAAGGGAATGTTGTTTCACATGGCTTGCTTAATGCTCATGGCTGCACTTAATGCTTCAAAGGGAATGTCGTTTCAACATAGCTTGCATTTAATGCTCATGGCTAGCACTTATTCGCAGAGACAAGTCTGTCAGATAAGCTTATTAACTGACCAAGCAGCTATCAAATGCAATGGATAACATCTAAGGAGGTCTGTTCGAATAAGACATTTTTTCCACATGTCAAATTCGAACACCGAGCAAAATTCCCAATTGTAGCCAACAAAATGTTCTAAGTGTTTTCAAGTCATGAATGACAGGTAGAGTACAAAACACATTTTCATAGCACTGATCATGATCTAGCTTAGGTCACTAGACCTTGTGAATGATCACGTCAGGTCACTTGTGTAGTTCTTGGACTCGTGTCACGATCTACACTTAGTTCGCTGGCGGATCAAACTATCAGCCTCATGTCGTTTGTAACATGTGGTTGTCTCAACTGCTAGTTTGGGCAAACACTCCTCAAGACAATCATTGCGGCATAATTGTGAAGTTTTCAAGATTCAATATTTAACCTTAAGAATTTGGGAGCTTCTGTTATGCCTAAAAATTGGCTGACGTTAGCCTACATCCAAACACCAATCAGAGTTCAAGAAGGTTTGCGTGTCTAGGAGCTGCACGTTGCTCCATGACAGAAAGAATATGGAGGTCACCACTTAGCAGATTCGGTTTCATCTACGAGTGACTAAGGACCACCACACTTGTCAAAGCCCCAGATAATTTGAGATATTCTGAAGTTTACAGCCAATGGGAGGCAAGGAAGACTTGCACGACACCTACCCACTTGCAGATTTGTAACTTTATCCTGAATTCCTCTACTATAAATAGAGACTCCCCTCTCTTTTTTGGTTTTTGATATTGAACCCTCATTCTATTGTAATCTTTTTGTCAAAGCAATGATAACCACGGGAAAGAGACTGACTTGATATTCTCTTTGAATACTCAATTATTGTACCTTTGTTCGTTGTTTACTTACGCAATCTCTTGTAATCTCTCATAAAAAAAGAAAAGTGGACAATGGATTCACTTTAAGCATCTAAACCACTTTTAAAAATCATCTCTCATTTATTATTTCTTTGTATCTGATCATAATCATTCATGTGTAATTTCAAGACCAGCTTAGCACTTTGCACGTGCGAGTCGTTGGTGTCAAAATCACATCAACATATTTGATGATGTCATTACTCTAATTCAATGTCTCACATCAGTAAACTACTTTAACATCCGAATGTTGTGATTTATTTTAGTACACATAATGAACAACTCATCATATAATCCATATATACTTAAAAGCAAGAGTTAAAAATAAATGTGGGATTTATAATACTATTTTTAAGATATATAGCACTAATCTTCCCATTGATATATACTTACGTCAGCCAAATGGTGGTGACACTGTCACATATAACTATTTCTTGATTGGCCAAGGTTTTCATTGCTCTTTCGAAAGTGTGTTAATCTTTGAGTCGAAAAGCTCTTTCGTTAAGGACTTTGGGAAGTTTCAATGATCTTGTGCCAAAATGTTCTATTATCTAAGTTGTATGATAAAGTCATTCAAAACAAATATCAATTGATACATTACGAAAATATGTATCTCCCAAACAACACCTATGGATTAACAAATATATATATTATTTTTTTAAATTATTAATTCTTCGCACTTTTAAGTCTGAATTTGTAGAGTAATCATAACAAAATTTTCTCACTTTTTATTTTTTGTATTTCAGATAAAATTCAAGAAAATGAATGAAAAACTTTCACAATCAACAACAATCAAAGATAAACTTTATATCCTGGACAAAGAAGTCTCAAAACTATTGTATATATGGAAAAAATATAAGTTGATCATTGAGAGTATTTAGTATCTCCTATCAAGTTTTTTTAATATTTTTACAGATGGTACAAAATAAACAAGGTAAATATGATTCACCTATATCAATCAAATATTATTTTTCTTTTGATAAGTATAAACTTTAGGAAATCTTTGGATAAATTTATAATAAAAATATGTTCTTAAAATATCAGATAATAATACTATACTATTAAAAAATACCATAAATACGCAGTTAAACTAAAGACATTATCAATTAAATTAATTTGGAATCTTTTAAAGTATATATTTAAAATTGTAAGAAAATTATATTTTAAGAATCTATACTATTATCTATATATTTTATAATGCTGAAGCATACTGCTTCTTCTGACGCCACGTAGGATTGATATATAATCGTCATGTAGGATGTCGTTAATTAGTTCACGTGTTTTCTGTTTATGGGGCTTGCTATAATAGGATATTTCACATGCATTCAATTAATGGATTCAATATAAATCTTTCACATCCTCTTTTATTTGATCTTTACATTCCTCTTTTAATTTGATAAATTATTAATGATTCGCTTGTGTGTTATTGATTTCCATGAATATTAAGGATTGCTATAATAGAATTATTCACATGCATTCATTAATGTATTCAATACAAATCTTTCACTTCCTCTTTTAATATGAGATCTTTCACATTTCTCTTTTAATTGAAAAGATACAACATATTTTTTTACGTTCATGAAATTCAATACACCTTTATTAATCCATTATATTCAACGTTCACATGCATATTATTATTATTATTAATTAATATTAATATTTTTGAACCCTTCACATTCAATTATTATTATTAATATTAATATATCTTTACCCTTCATTCAATAAATGTTTTTTTATAAACGTATTATCATTTAACATTTAATATAAATCTGAAAATTTTAAACTCATCCAATACAATAAATATTTAAATCAAAATAACCATAACCATAACATGCAAACACTACTAAAAAAATCAAAAGTCATATAATTAGCAATAATCTAATTACATTGAACAAATAAACAGTTGTTGTAATCATAAATTATCAATAATATTACTTAATGACATCTAAAGCTATATAAGAGTAAAGAATTCAACAATCCATACACCTTCAAATATTTCTTTCATTTCACACGATCATTAACAAATGGAAGACAAAAGACCAATTATTGTCAATCCAAAATCCAAACAAACAGAAGCGTGCGGTAAATAACATCAATTGATTACTCTTATATTGCTTCTACATCTACTTTTACATGTCCAGTTTTTATTTTTAGTAGGTCAAGCAGCAACGTAGATAGTTCGCTGAACTGGAAGGTATTCTACAAAACCTTAAAGTCACGCTGGACAAACTCAATAGTGCCAGAGTGATGAACAAGATTAATGAATGCTTTGTTGGAAATAACAGGCTCAACCATAAATGTAATATTCGATTTACAGAAACGTGAATCCCTAATTATTGCCAAAGAAAAGGAACTTGGTATTCCTCAAGGAAAAAAATAGAACTATATATATAAACAGTTCATTATCATAAATCAATAAAAGATTCACAGTTTATTGTTCCCACTGAATGATGATACTAGAAGCCAATATAAATACTGTTTATTCTACAGTTAACGCATAATTCTACATTACTATTTTACACCTTTTAATCCATTTCTTAAAGATTCCATTTCATTGTATAACTTAATGGGTTGGATTTAAATTTTAAAATTTTGTTAATTAACTAGTGAATAAGTTTCTCAACAATTGAACTTAAACTTATTCTATACGTGTTGAATGATTCATTTCTTTGTATAAGTCAATGACTTAGATTAATATTGATTTTTTTTTTTAATGTTCCTTAAAATGACATTAAAACTAAACGTCTACAGTTGTTTTGTTCTCAGAATGATCCAAAATTGTCTTTTTGCATATTGGCTATATGGCGATATGGTGGATTGGTTCCAGTCCAGTTTGGAGGGTGTTGAGAGATGTTTAAGTGGGAATTTGTCAACAAGGCTGATTAGTAGCAGTTTGTGGGAAGTCAAAGTCATGTGTAGTGTTTCAAAGGAGAAGTTTTGGAGTTAAATGTTCATCTTCGAGGAAGGTTGTTTCTCGAGTTGAATCTGAGGTTGTTTCTATGGAGGAAGAAGAGTCAGGGCATGTTATGAGGTTCAAGATGTCTGATTTCAAGATTCTTGATCGTGTTAGCCTTGGCCTTGCTAGGCGGTATGTTTGTGTGAATAATTCAAATGTTTATTGGAAATTTGATGGCGGTGTTTGATTTTTTTGTGATTTAACTGAATTGGGATTTCTTGTAGGTTTATGAGGTTGTTTTTGAAGCCATTGTGAATGATTCTAACAGGTTTCATTTCTTTTTGTTTCCTTCTCATTATTTTCTTATGATATGTTAGACTAAGGTGTGAACTTATGATGTTTGTAGTGAGATTGCAGCCCTTTGTATAACACAAGAGTTGTGCTAGAAAACTAGATGAAATGTAAGATCAATTGAGAAGTGAGTAACTTCATTGCTACTGGTAGTGCTTTTGGGAACCAGTATGGTTATGGTATGGCATTCTAACTCCGTCAATGTCTGGTATTATTTCTTTCATACATTACATATATTTTCCATGTGAAGTTATGATTGATTATGGTACACAGCATAATGGTATGGTTTTGTCCATAGATCTCCTCAAATTGGATATGATATGTTTTAGCTACTACACAATGTATTAGCTTCCAAGAATTGCACAACTTATCTTACTTTGTCATAATTAATGCATATACGGGTGTTGTTTTATGTGTGTGCATGTGCAGTGTGTGGATGGGATAAATGAGTAACATCCTTTTATTGTTTTTTTTTTTTAATCATAAATGAACTTGATTAGTTCTCAAACCCAGCAACAACTGATGGAAAGCAAGACCATATTCGAAAGGTAATCTTTTCTTTATAGAGTAAAAATTTGATTTATGTGCCAACTTAGTGTAATCTTAAAAGCACTTACTCTTTAAGTTTCTTAATGTCTAAATGCAGTTGAAATTTTTTTTTTCTTGTTGCTTTTATGCAACCAGACTAAATTTAGTAACCCATTATTTTCTTTAAGTATAACTCAAACTTCTTGCAGAAAGAGTTTTTCAAATAGAAATTTTTAAGATTTTAGTGAACTTTTGCGTAGAACTTAAGTTTGGATTAAAACTATGCAGATGTTTGAAAAATTCTTGGATATTCATATTCATATTTGGCTAATTTCACTAACCTCTTGACTTGAGGACGAATTAAGCTCCAACATCAAGCTCTTTGGAGAATCAATGATGCCTGTTTCATTTTCATTTTTGATATATTCATGGAGCTTGGAACTACATTCCCATCTTTCTCTCTGTGCTACTAAAAGTTGTTCCACCTACAACAACAACTATACACCACCTGTTGCAACACGGAAGTGTCATTCCAAGTGTAGCAGCCATTGCCCCACTCACAAGTGCATACTTTAAACCATTGTTTGTTATGAAATTTCATATTATTACTGATTTATTCTGAACTAAATTGATTCAGTTTTGATTCCTTTATATGCAGCCAACCTTTGGCAATGATGGTCACAATGAGCATTGATAGGGTGACATTCGGAATAATTTAATGAACATTTCATTTGGCATAGACACAGTATGAACCATTTAAAAAAAAATATTGTCCATTTATTTTGTTTTTCTGTGTCTTATAAACATGTTATATTGCAAGTGTTTATCAATGAAGCATATTTTTTATCAAAAAGTTGCAAACTTACATTCTTAGATAGGTTATACGTGTTTTTGTGTGACTCTGTAGCCAGTAATAGTTTTGTTGGATGATGAGGATGACAAGTTTTATTTTATTTTATTTTGCTCATTTCATGGTGCTAGGCATCCTTTAAAATGGTGAAAGATTAACTGTTGGACCTCAAAGCAATGGTTATATTCCATGCAGGAACTAATAATTTTAAGAAGGGCAAAATTGTCATTTCAATTATTTATTATGTACCAAATGTTGTAAGAAAACTATTGCAACTCTTTTTTTTCTTTGAAAAGGGAATATATTCCTATCACAAATGTTCCAGTATTATTTCTTTCTTCAATTAATTATTATTTGTGTCAAAACCACTTTCATAAGTGCGGGACTTTCAACTTCTATGTATTGAATTCAATTATTCAATTCCTGCTGAATTACAAACTGACCATTTCAATCTTCCATCACTTGCATTTTATCAAATTAAAAAGGAATGTGAAAGATCTGTACTGCATACATAATTAAATGCATGTGAATATCCCTATTTATCAACACCAATAAGCATAAATATGGGGACCAATTAACGACATCAATGGCAATCATATAACGATTCTAGCAATCTTTAAACATAAAACCTGATTAAAAAAAAATAAAAATGTTCTATTATAATCAATATTAACATATTTTTTTGTGAAACAATAGTCTTTACAATTTCTTAAATATAAAAATTGATAATAAAATAAAAACATATAATAAATAACCCGCGCAATGCGCGGGCGTGCCATCTAGTATATCTATAATCCTAAAGCATAGCGTGATTGATTGACACATAGGATTTTCAAAGCTCTAGAATTGCCCATCTTGTCATCCAAAAGCTCTAGAATTGCTCCATTTTGACATGTTGGATGTGTGGTTACACGTGGCTGATGTGATTAGTGATGATCTAGTGTTTATATTTTTTAGTATTAATTAAATAACATATTGGGCATCCAAGGTCTAATAAAACTTGATTATTTCACATAAACACAGACGCTTCACATTCACATTCACATACAAACGCCTCAAATTGGCTAATAAAGGACTCGTCGTTCTTTCTACCTTTGCTTATCACGTCTGAACTAATCAGAGAGCTGTAATTTTCTCAATTCTCTTTGCTTTTTTTCTTATTTTACTTGGTTTTTATTCTTTTGAAAGCTTAGGGTTTCTTTGATAAATGAGTTGATTGAATTGAATTGGATGCGTAGTTATCGCAATGAGGATGGAAGCTGATGACATGCAATCAGACCAGAGCCATCTCCCGAGTATTTGTTTATTTGTGTTTTGTCGGATTTTTTGGGTTAATTTTTGGTACAAAATCATAGTCAAAGTATAGTGGGAAGCAAGAGACTGGAGCTGGGACTTGTAATTTCTTTGTTTTGTTTTGTTTTCATTTGCATTTTGTTTATTAGTGTTTGATGGCAAGAAACTTGAGGAAAAGTTTGAAATTGTGTTGTTGTTTTGTGTTATGGGGTTTTACTGATTTATTTTATTTTATTAGTGTTTGGATGGCGAGAAACTTGGGGAAAATTTTGAAATTGTGTGTGTTGTGTTGTGGGTTTTATGATTTATTATTTTATGTGTTTGGATGGTGAGAAACTTGAGGGAAAATGTGACATTGTGTGTGTTGTTTTGTGGGGTTTTACTAATTTTTTTTTTTTTTTTAATTATTTGAAAAGATCAAACGGATTGATCTGATAAATGTTTGATCTGTTTGAAGGTTATTCAAGGAAAGGAGCTCTAAGCCCTCAAACTGACAAAATGGTTTTCAATAGTGCTATTCAACATCTATTTTAATGGACTCTATTGTACCAAAATATGCATTTTAGAACAGCATGTGGAGGGCATAAACTTAGGATATTGCTGAATGGTAATATTGATTTGTATGGACCATATGTAAGTTTCTATCTCTCATTAATGTAAATATGTTTTTCATAGTTTTCATTGAAATTACATAATATAGCTTCATTTAGTGCTCATTTTTTCAGGCAGACCTTTTAAATTGTAGGGGAGGAGGAACTTGTTCCGTAGGTTTTACCTTTGGTTTTCTACATTTATATTTACATGTTTGGCTATTTCTAATTTTTATATGAATTTATATATCTATTATATTTCTCAAGTTGTTCAACTAATGTTACCATATGGTTTACAAGTATGTGAATGGTAATGTGTAAACCATCTGATAAAAATACCATGATGTAAACTTGGTTGAAAAAATGACCATGGTAAGTGAAGGGACTTTGAGGTTGTTTAAACAACGTTATCTTCATTTTGTCAAGTTGGTTTACAACCTCAACACTACATATAATTTTGTTTTGTTAGATTTTGTTTGTTTTGGTTTTAACACTTATTACTTAGACTTTAGTGGAGGAAGCAAGATGCGAAAAGATGATGTGAATGAAAGCTTCCAAAAAGTCAAATCCAGTTTAGCATGAATTTTAACTGTTTGTATTTGATATTTGTTTGAGTTTTTTTTTTTTTTAATTATATTAAATCTTTTTACTTACAGTTGATTATGAGTTGAAATGATAGTTGACTAAAAATTATTATTCATTAAATGGATAAAAATGTTTTCGATGGTTTTACTTATTACTTAGGAATTTCGGCTGAGGATTATCTACAAATTTGTTCTTCAATTATGATGTTTTACTATTCTTATAGGAATTAGGCTGAGGAGTTATCTAGAATTTGTTCTTCTTTATATCCCCTTGATGCTACTGTGTTTTTGTTTAAGTGTTTTTATGATGTATTTCCTTCAGTTCTTGTTTAAGTTTTTTTATTATAACAAAAACATCGGTGATGTCCTGAATAGAAAATGGTTTTTGTTGTTGGCAAAAATTCCATGTAAAATTTTGAGGTTGTTTAACAAACATTATCTTCATTTATTCAGGTTGGTTTTACCATCTCAACACTCTGTATAATTTTGTTTTGTTTTGTTTGGTTTCTTTTGGTTTTAACACTTATGACTTTAGTTGGAGGAAACAAGATGCAGAAGAGAGAAGTGGAAAGAAAGCTTTCAAAAGTCAATCAAGGTTGGCATGAACTTTAACTGTTTGTATTTGATATTGGTTTGAGTTTTTTTTTTTTTTTTTTTTTATTAAATCTTGGTTACTTATAGTTGATTTATGAGTTGAAAGGACAACAAATTAAAAAACTATTATTGATTGAAGGGGAAAGGTGTGTACCCTTCTAAATTATCAAGAGTACAAAATAAGATATAAATCTTCTCCAGGTTTTACCTTTGGGTTTATTACACTTTGATGAATAGATAAAGACAAAGATAAATTATTAGTACACTAACATGCTAAATAATGAAATAATGAAGCCTTTAAATAGGCTATACGTCAATGGGAAATGCCAACAAAATATTAACAGACTCTAAATAACTTAGTCTAAACATGATCTCCTAAAAACTTGCCATGCACTGTTGCAACAGTATAACAAACATGATAAATGCTTAAAACCAGGACAACACAACAAATTCCTAAAAAACTTAAAGACTTATTCAACAATCCCTCCCTTAAACTAATAAACATATCATCAGTTTAATAAAACTAAGCTCTAGAACACCCTCCCTCAAATTAGATTCTTTAACGAGCAAACACCAAGCAGATTTCTTAGCATCTAAAAAAGTGACAGTTTGATGGACTTTGTGAATATATCAGCAACCTGGTCTTTACTCCTACAATAGATGAGATCAATTTCTCCATCTTTTGAGAGATCTCTTAAGAAATGAAACTTCACATCAATATGTTTGCTTCTACCATGTAAAATTAGATTCCTAGAGAGTTTGATTGCTGAGCTATTATCACAATATATTGTTGTTGCTCCCCGTTGCTTGAAGTGTAACTCTTCTAGAATTTTCTTCAACCAGATAGATTGACAGGCACATGAAGTTGCAACAACAAATTCAGCCTCAATGGATGATAAAGTAACGATTGGTTGCTTTTTTGATGACCATGAAACAACCCCAGAACCTAGCATAAAGACACTTGATATACTCTTCCAATCATCTATATTTTTTGCATAATCACTATCAACAAATCCAATCAAATCTGATTTTTCTCCCTTCTTGTAGAGCAAACCAAAATCATTAGTTCCTTGAAAGTATCGAATGATCCTCTTGGTAGCTAGAAGATGCAACTTTATAGGATTCTCCATATATCTACTAATGAGACTTATAGAATACATTATGTTTGTTCTTGTTGCTATTAAACACATTAAACTTCCCACAATTTGCTTGTAAAGGGTGCTATCGACCTTCCTTCCTTCTTGATCTTTACTTAGCTTCAGACCAAACTCGGTTGGTGTGCTCACATAATTGCAATTTTTCATCTGAAATGTTTCTAAAATTTCTTGCACATATTTCTTTTGAGAGTAAAATCCCCAGTAGCAGATTGCTTCACCTCAATACCAAGGAAATAATGCATCATTCCAAGACCAGACATATCAAATTCAAACATCATGGATTACTTAAATTCGTCAAACATGACACTATCATTTCCAGTGAACATAAGATCATCCACATATTAACACACAATGAGCATTTTTCCTCCATCACCAATTTTGATGAAAAGTGTATGTTCATATGGACATTTTTTAAAACCTTTCTTCTGAAAATAAGCATCAATACAACAATACCAAGCCCTTAGAGCTTGTTTTAGTCCATATAGAGCCTTTTTTAATTTATACACTTTATGCTCATTTCCAATCATTAAATAGCTAAGAGGTTGATCAATAAATACATGTTCTTCCAAGTCTCCATGTAAGAAAGTCGATTTCACGTCCAACTAGAAGATAGGCCATGAGTTTTGGGTTGCCATTGCGATCACCAATCTGATTGTATCATGCTTTGCCACAGGAACAAATACTTCTTTGTAGTCACCACCAAACTCTTGCTTATAGCCTTTAGCTACTAAGTGTGCCTTGTATTTGTCAACTTTTCCATTTCTCCTTCAACTTTGTCTTGTACACCCACTTGACACCAATTGTTTTGTGTCCTTTTAGAAGATTGGTCAACTCCCTAATGTTGTTCCTTTTGATAGCTACAATTTCATCATCCATCACCTTCTGCCATTTTGATTCTTTGATTGCTGCTTCAAAAGTGGTAGGATCACAATCTACAAATAGAAAAAAAAAATTGAGTAATTGGGTCCTTAGATTGGTCAATTTTGATTACTTCACAATCTGACATCCATGCAGGATGCCTTCTAACATGTTGAGGATGTGAAACATCTACTGTAACAATCTGTTCATCAGGTTTTGTTGCTACTGATTGAGTTTCAGTGGTTGTTGGTATTTGATTTTAAGGAGTGTCAAGTTGTTGCAAAGACTGCTATGTTATTTCTTCATCTGTACCATCAAAAACTACTAGAATTTGTTGTTCAAGGGTGTAGTCCCAAGACCATGTCTTTTCTTCATCAAAAACCACATCACAACTGATGAAAATTTTCTTAGTGATAGGATTAAACAATTTATAAGCTTTTGAATAATCACTAACACCAAGAAAAATGCATTTTTCACCTTTGTTATCTAACTTTCTTCTTGTTTTCATCTGGAATATGTGCACATGATATACACCCAGACACCCGAAAATGATCAACAATTGGTCGACGCCCACTTCATGCTTCTTCAAGGGTTATATTTTGACTAGCTAGTGTAGGGCTTATGTTCAAAATATAAACAATCCAATTAACGGCTTCAACCAAGAAACTTTTGGGAAGACCACTCCTTTGTAATAAGCTTCGCACCATGTTAAGGATTGTGCGATTTTTTCTTTCACACACATCATTTTGTTGAGGTGTATAGGTTGCAGTCAGCTGCCTTTTAATTCCATGCTTGTCACAAAAATCTTCAAATTCTAGTGAGTTGTACTCTCCACCACGATCTGTACGAAATAGTTTAATTTGCATGTTGGCTTCTTTTTCAACTAGTGCTTTAAACCTTTGAAAGTTTGTAAAAGCTTCTGATTTGTCTTACAAAAAATAGATCCAAGTTTTTCGACTAAAATAATCAATAAATTATATAAAATACCATTTACCTCCATTTGACATTGGTTTGATCAGCCCACACAAGTAAGAATGCACCAGTTCCAACGCTTATTTTACCCTCCAAGACTTTCTTTTTGGAAAAACACTTCGATGTTTTTTGCTAACAACACATTCTTTGCAGATTTCTGAGGAAGAGTTGAATTCTGGAAAGCCTTCCACCATAATTTTCTGTTGCAAGGTCTTCGATCCACCAAAACTAAGATGGCCATAGTGAAAGTGCCATAACCATGATGTATTTTTCAATTTTGTAGCAAGACATGAATAGGTGGTATGATGAAGATACAAAGGAAACATCCTATTTTCTGTCATCTTTACTTAAGCAATTAAGCCTGAATTTTCATCTTGAATTTGACAAACTCCATCCTTGACAGAAATCTCATATCCCTTTTCCTAAAGCTAGCCAACACTAAGCAAGTTAGTTTTTAAATCTAGAACAAATAGAACATTGGAGATAGAGTGAGAATTCCCTTTAGTTTGAATTGTAACCCTTTATTTTCCCACAACAGATACTGTAGAGTTATCACCAAACTTTTCAGTATTTTGAAAGGATTCATCCAAATCAGAAAATACTAATTTGTCTCCACACATATGGTTGCTACAGCCGGTATCCAAGTACCATAAATTCTTATGGGTTTCCTCATCTCTGTGACACAACATGAGGAGGGAAATTTCTTTGTTCTTCATTTTTTACAAAGTTAGATTTTTCACAGCAATTTCTATTTAAATTGATTCGGCACTTAAACCGATAATGGCCATACCTATGACAATGATAACATACAACCTTAGACTTGTCTGCTAACTTTGGTTTATGTCCTACAGAATTTTAACCATCACGACCCTTCCAGTTTCCTTGTGAGGCAGCACCTTTATTCTTTCTACTTCTCTAGTGTGCATTCTTGCCTCTTCATTCTCCCTTTTCAAGTGCAAGATATCTTGATTTGTTGTTGCCTGCAATGCTTGTTCTTCTTTGTCTTGCTGGGTTATTTTTGCTCATGCACCAGCAACAAATTTTGTAACTCATCTATTGAAAGAGTATCAATGTCTTTAGACTTTTCAATAAGATAGATCACAAAATTGAACTTTGACGTCATTGATCGAAGGATCTTTTCAACGATAGTGACATCCTCAAGCCTCTCCCCATGAATCTACATCTTGTTTGTAATTGCCATTGTCCTAGAGAAATACTCTGAAACTGAATCTCCAAACTTCATTTGAAGAGCCTCAAACTCTCGACAAAGTGCTTGGACCTACACATGCTTTGCCCTTGCATTGCCTTGATACTTCTTCTTCATGAAGTCCCAAATTTGCTTAGAGGTAGTGTTGGAGTAAGTGCCCTAGAGCCAATCAATTATTGTGGAATTGACTCTTTGTAATGATGTTTATTAATCAATAAAAGGCATTATCTACTATATCATGTAAATCATAGTTGTATATATTGATATATGTCCTTATGATGGTAGAACCGTGACAAGGGTATGCAGTGCTTCAAACCTTGATAGTGAGAACCCTATGAGCACATATGGTGGCCATTCTAGAAATGTCTATAGCCCCAGTATTATTCTGACCAAGGACACAGATGATATGATAAGGTTATCATAATGTTGAACAACCCTACCGAAAGGCAGTGATTGATCTCACTTGTCAAGATTGTTTGCCGACAACCTGGTGCAACACATGGGTGTTTGCTGTAGGGAAGTTCACTAGACTGACCCACTAGAGGATTCCATATAGATGGTAACCCCAATGTCTATGGAACAAATCCTCTAACGAATGGTGGTACATGTGATCCTTAGACTTGAGATCACTAGAGCACCTTATGCACCGATTGGTGTAGTTTGACACTAGCCCAACACAATTCTATTTAAAGCTGTCAATACGGTAGTGATTGGCTGCATCGAGCAGTGTATCAAGACTATGGTGGATCAACAGAGGATTCATCACTCCTAGGTATGAAAGAAGTTATCTCACGGCGCAATTCAGCTAATGACTATGACAATAAATCTGTGATCATAGTGGGATTGAGTTGTTACTCAATCTAATTTATTATTTCGGTCATTGGCCTAGTAACTGAATATAAATATATTGAGGATAACTAAGGTAGACACTATTTATATGCCTTAGTCTTGATGAGATGACAGATGATGAAAGGATTTGATTACACGGTAACCATATCGTTGATAAGTAGCTATTTTGCTGAATCTGAATCTATCAGGTGGCCATGATGCCTTACTAGGGGCTAATCTTGGTGTGTGAGTAGCGAGACGATTGATTGGTGTCAATCGCGATACTACTCACTATTGGTATGATGAGGAGCCTATGGGTCACACACTAAGGAGACAATTTAAGGATGGTTAACTATGAAAGGTATTTTTGTCTTTTGGATGAAAGGGCATGTTGGTAATTTTGTTGTGTAATTAAATTTACTAGAGTTGTTGCCTGTGTCCAATTTTATTGGAATAATTTAGCAAAATTACGAGTTTAATTATTAAAGTTAATATTAATATTTAATTAAATAATTAAATAGGGACCTATGTGCGATTCCACCTAAGTTTGGGTTGTTGCTAAACTTTGGGGTTGGAATTGATATTTGGCTTTTCTATATAAAGAAAAGCAAAATAGGTTTTAGAGAGAATTCATTCATTCACTTTTGCTTCAGCAGTGAGAGTTACAGTTTTTTAGAGAAATATTTTCTCTCTTCATCTCTTTTCACTTTTTATCTTTCCAAACCTTGAAACCTTAAAGCCAAGGATTNATAAATTTGAAAATAATAAAAACCAAGATAAATTGTGTATCTATGCCAAATATGATCTCTCCTAATTAAGTAATATGGATCATGAACTAAGCAGTTATTCGTTATTTCATAACCCATTATTTATTTTCATGATTCAAAAGATTTACAGTAACAAGGACTTGATTTGTTGAACTTACTTTTCTGTGACCATGCATATAGATATTATCTGCATCTATTGAATCAAACTTAGATCAAAATACGTTTTGTCTAAACTACATGCTCAGATCTTTTAGTTTCCCTATTTTACTCTCACACAAACTAACTAGATCTGAAAAAAAAAAAAAAAAAAAAAAACAGAGAAAACAAAAACATCGATTTATGGAAATCAAGAACATTGAAGAGCTTACAGCTTTGAAGGTGTTGCAGAACTCTGAAGATGAACTCAGAACCGATGGGTCAAAGAAAGTAAAAGGTCCTCTGCGCTGTGAACTGAAGAAAAGGAATAGTGTCTGATCTCGTTCTCAATTTAGACCTGGCAAAACGGGCGGGTGGTCTGGTTTCGGGTCGGTTCAAAACGGATACGGGTCATATAGGGTCGTTATATACGGGTCCAAAATCTGAGCTGAAATGACTAATCCGGCAGATCAGCAATGGCAATGGTGATGATTGAAGAGTTCACGTTGAAGACTGGAAGACTGGAAGTTGAAGAATGAAGCGCTGAAGCAGAGTAGAGCAGACTGCAGACCGAAGACTTGAAGACTGAAGAGTGAAGACGCGAGGCTGAATCGCTGAAGCTTAGCTGAAAGCTTAAGGAGATCTGACTTCTGAGATCTCGAATGGAGGACATGAAGAGGAGGACCAGACTGGAGAGTGGAGGAGATCGCGAATGGCAGTAGCAAACCCAGATGAAAGTGAAAAATTAAAGAAGGGGCAAGACGGCTCTGTATCTGTAGCTCAAAAGGAAATTGAAAATGTGTTAAAAAATAAAAATTTTGAGGGTTTGGTTTCAGTTTGACAATTTGACTTTATGTGTGCGCATGTGGTTTTTAATTTTTAATTTTTAATTTTTTTTTAATTTCATGTGTTAAACCGGAAATCTATTAAATACCGGTTGGACCGTCAGTTTGCTACAATGCAACAGTCCAACCGCGGTTTAAAACAGCTTGACAGTAAATCCCAGTTATTTGCTCTCTTCAAACCGGAAATGCAAGCGAGTCCCGATCGGACCGGTTTGACTGCCTGGTCCGGTCCGATCCGGGTTTCAAAACCTTGGTTTAAAGTATCATCGACTATAAAAATTTGACTTTTCAATTCTTTAAATTTGTTAATAAATTTTTGCGTACAAAATAAATTTGTATTTATTTTACGTGCTAGATTTATAACAAAATGAATTTTAGAATTCAAAATAATAATTAGAGTTATTTGAAGAAATGTTTTATATGTATAATCATGTGATTTATGCCTAAATACACTTCATAGTTAAGAAGATTAAAGTTATGCTTGTTGCTTTGCAAATTAGGCTCTGCATATTGTAAACAACAACAAAGAATATATTTACCTGCCCTTCAAGGGAAATCCAGAGAGATTGGACACCTCTTTTAAAGTCTTCACCCACATTTCCACTTTCTCTATCTCAAAACGTTCTTTATGATCGGCAAATGCTTCTTCAAACACTCCTTCTTGATATCTTGGCTCGTATGGCTCCACATCATAGAAAATGGGAAAGACTATTTGTCCCATTGTGTTTTTACATTTCACAATTTTCACAAGTTCATCCAAACATTGGATAGAAGAAGCATAACTTTTAGAGAAAACAACAATTGAAATTCTTGATTCTTCAATTGTTTTGTCTAGTTCCAATGGAATGGGCATTTCTCTTTCAAATTCTTTGTCACCCTTAAAAACTTTAAATCCTTTCCAATCAAAAGGTTTATAAGTTTATTTTTGGGATAATCAATACTATGTTTTGAGAGCCAACAGAGTCGATCTCGCCAAAAACCTGATGACAAAACGAGCAGAAAGCGGCATAGGGCCTATACGCCGTTTTACTCAGTTTTTTCTGCCACCAGTAATGGGTCTCGATTTTGGCTGAATCGAGCACTAGTTTTGGATCTTTTTGTTTTTGGTATAATCAATACTATGTTTATACAGCCAACAGAGTNGGGAGGGTGTGTTTGTTAATTTTTTAAAAAAAATTCAGGGGGCATTTAGTGAAATTAATAACCTTATGGGGTCTAAAAGTAATTAAAAAAATAGGGTAATATTTCTAGAATAGTGTGCCAAACATTATTTGGAGAAAATGATTGGAAATATGGATAAAAATAGGGAGCCAAACGTAGCCAAAGTTATTCCATTCATCGAAAGAATTGCTACCTTTCAAAAAATAAAAATAAAAACAAATAAATGGCAACAAAAATATATATAATATATATACTACATGTGCTTTGCTAATTAACCTCTCTACTCTACATCATCTATACTGTAAACAACAATAACTAAATAAAGTTAATAGTAAACAAGAATTAAGTTATGCTTGTTGCTTTCAAAATTAGCTTCTGCATGTTGTAAACAACAATAAAGAGTATTTATTGCAAGGAATTAAGATTAAAATTTTTTACCTATCCTTCAACTGCCTTCCAAACAGATTGGTGACCTCTATCAAAGCGTTCCGCCATGTTTGGACATTTTCTATATGGTCCGCAAACACTTTTTGATGTTGACCAATAGCTACCTCCAACTTTGTTATTACCAGGGATGGATTCACATCATAGAAAATTGGAATGACTGTTTGTCCCATTGTGTTTTTACATTCCACAATTTTCACAAGTTCATCCAAGCACCAAGGTGAAGAAACATAATTTTTTGAGAAAACAACAATTGAAATTCTTGATTCTTCTATTGCATTAAGAAGTTCACGTGAAATGGGTTTTCCTTTTTCAAGTTCTATGTCGTCTTTAAATACCTTAATTCCCTCTCGAATCAAACCATTATATAGATGATCTGTAAATTTTTTTCGAGTATCTACACCTCTGAAGCTTAGAAAGACATCATATTTCCAACTAGTGGAGGAAGCAGATCCATATGAAGAAACTCTTTGGATTCTCATGGGAGAAATAATTGATTTGAATCAAATAGCTTTGTTTTGGGCAAGTTACGATTGTGTCTATGCAAACAATTTCCTCCTGTGCAAATAACAGAAAGTTAGAAAACAACTAATTTTATTTTGGTCAAATTAAAATTTGATTTTGGTGTTTAATATGCGAAATTAAACTTAATTAACATATTCAATTGGTTGGCAAGAAAAGGAATAAAGCTCTCTTGTTAATCCAAAGATAAATTTAAGCTCAGCTTCACTAAGAATATAAAAGTATGCATGTTTCTGATATGGATATTTAATATCTAAACTCAAGCAAACCAAGCAAAAACATGTTTTCTTCTCATAATCAAAATAAAAACAGCAACAACGTTTAGGATTTTTCAAAAAGAATTGGCAAGATGATTACCAGAAAACGAATAAAGAAAGAATTTAACGATATATTATGCATTCAACAAAAATTTAATAGCTCGACCATGAAACTTGTTATTACTAAAAACATCCTAAAACTGTTGTTGTACAATAAATTAAGCCGGAATCTGTCCTATCTCTCTCAGCCAAATAAGTAATTACACATATTCCAGCTCATTTTGTACCAGTTTTGGGAAGCTGTCTAACCAAGACCATTCTTCATACATATTCACAGATGCAAAATAAAATAATGTCACTGATAATGCAACTTCTCCAACTAGACCAATGGACTTCCCTGTATCCTTTTTTGGTCAATACCTAGAAATTCCTCGACCTCGACTTTTCCTAAGTGTTCACTAAGTTCTAATCTAGAGCCACTTCCAGATCCTACAACCTTGGGAGCTAGAAAATTTGTGGGATGTAATATCACAATTAAGTAAAAGGCTCTAATTCTAAAGGGATTTAAACCCTTTACCTTTTAGTTAAAACCGAAGGCTTTTACCACTAAATCCATCCCTTGGGCATAATAGAGCTTCCTAGTAATAGAATTGTAACATAAATTATAGGATACTAAAAAACATTTTTATCTCAATGTTGAGGGAAACTGATATAATCTCATATACTGACAGAACTCAGATGAAAAAGAGAGATTTGTGGAAAAGATTAAAAAACCCAACTCGATTAACTTAAGAATATCTCCAAATTGACCTGTTGGGGTTGCCTTTATACTCAAAAATACAAGAATTAATTCTCTATCAAAGCAAGAAACAATAATCCAACTAGAAAACTAAACCGAAGCAAAAAACCAACTATTTGTTCCCCTGAGTAAAAAAAAAAAACCCCAAAAAAAGAAAAAGAAAACAATATGCTCTGTATTTAAGAAATCCAAGATGTGCAGAAACTTACAGCAAAGAAATCGGAAGGATAAACTTGAAAGCAATCAGTTCCGGTTCAGAAATTTGTTCAGAGAAAGCAAAGGACTTTTGTGTGTTACAGAGAAAACTCGTTCAAAGAGAGCAAAATTTTCCTCTTCACACGCTATGGAGGAATATTAGGAACCGTCCAGGAACTTTCATGCCAATAATTTTACTACATTTCTACTTTCTCCATCTTTTTGCTTCCTTTTTTATTTTATTATTATTATTTTTATTTTTTTTTAATTTATTTATTTAGGAACCGTCAATTCTTTAAATTTCGTTAATAAATTTTCGCATGCAAAATAAATTTGTATTTATTTTACATGCTAAATTTATAACAAAATGAATTTTAGAATTCAAAATAATAATTAGAGTGTTATTTAAAGAAATATTTTATATGTATAATCATGTGAATATGTTATCAAAATAGTTTTTTGAGTTTTTTTCTTTTCTAAAAAGCTTTTGACTGAAAAAATACTTTCAAATTAATGTATGTGCAACGAAAAATACTTGTATAACCAAAAATATGTAATTTATCATTTCAAAAATTATTTAACAATTCTCACTACTTTTTTAGTAGATTAGGATAAATAAAGTCAAAAGAGAGAAAAACCAATTGGAGAATCATAATATATAGGAACTCTTTTATTGGTTTATTTATTCACAAATTAAAAAACCAAAGAAACAAATTAAAACTTAGTTGATATTTAAGAAAAACAAAATAAATTAAAAGCCGTGAAAATACTTGGATTTAAACTATTTTGATTAAATAAAATAAAGGCATATTAATGTTAAAATATAAGTAGTTCTAGAGTCAGTGAAGGCATCAGCCCTCACTAACCCCTTAGTAGCTCTGTCCTTGATAGTAGACCTCGTTTTTAGTTCCTACCTTTGGTACATAATTCAAATAGTAGTAATTATGATCCGTTTGATTGGTTTTTATTTTCATTTAGAACACACAGAATGAAATCATGCTTTAATTTTTATTTTATTTTTTGGATTTGAGTGTAACATTAAGGTGTTAGATTTTCTATCTAGTTAGTCATGATCTCTCACCTTCCTAATCACAAAATATAAATCTAATATCAGAAAAGGCACCAATGGGCTGTTAGTATAACCTCTCTAGTGATTAATTATACGATTTATATTTAAGAAATATATAGTGACTATTAAATCAGACTGTATATAATGTTGGAGTAATGTTTTGATAAGAAATGTGATTTTATATGGATTACAACCTTAATGACATAATAATTTCTAAGTACAACGATTCTTTATTTTATATTTTTGTTCCAATTTTTAAACTTTAATTCTTACATAAACCCTAAACCTAAATTTTCTAAATCATTAACTTTTTTTTTAATTTCAAATCATTCTTTTTTTTTTATGAAAATATATTATTAATGCTATGGAAAATTAATCACACAACAAGATGAATTTAAATCTGGATTTGAAGAAAAGAAAAAAAAGCTAGCTTTAAATTTGAAATTGGGAAAAAGGAGTACTAAAGAAAAAAAAAAAAAAACTAATTAAGAAATTGTGAAAAAGTGGTGTAAATAGAAACCATGTTTAAGTTTGACATGGGAAAAAGAGGTGTAATAAAAAACCCTAATTAAGTTTAAAATTAGGGGGACAATGGGGTAAATAAAAGCCCTAATTAAACATAATTAAGAAAGACTATTTTTGGTACTAAATAATTTAAATAGATTTAGAAAAAATATATATAACATAGGTGTATTTAACAATAAGGGATAGTGACTGTGGTTAAAAATCACTTTCCTTAAATCTTCACCTTGAATTTTGTGTTTGGGCTTAATGGGAGCCCAATTTGATTATCTTTGCCCAAATCTATTTAGGCCTTGGCCCTTTTCATTTTATCCCGACAATTTCTAATATATCTACTTTTAGATTTATTTATATTCATTTTCATGGTTATAAAAGTAGAAATATAAATACAAAGAAAAATATGTTTAAATAAATCTAGTAAATAAATAAAAATATGGAAAAATATCTTTCAATAAAAAAGATTATAGAGTGAACCTAGACCCGATAACTATTTTTTCTTTAATTACAATTTTATTAATTAAAAAAATTACTAAATAAGACGCAAAAGATGTTTAGTCATTATTTAATTCAATAATATTTATCTTTTTTATATTTTAGTATACGATCATTTATATTTTAAATTTTACAATTGATGTTACTTGAATATATTTTTAATATAAGCTCATGTTTACAATTATAATGTAGTTTTAATTATATCTAAATGTTTCTAAAGGATCATAAAGAAATTAGTAATTATTCTTTTAATTGCACAATGGAGAATATAGCAACTTTGTATTGTAAAATAAAATCAAAGATAGATGAATTCATACAAAATTATTTTCTAAACCTGTAAAAATATTTGAAAAAAAAAAAATTCATTTCATGATTGGCTAAAAATCATGGACGAATAATATGTTCAAATCATGGATTTGAACAGTGTAATATGTGGACACTGGAAATATAAATATAAGGGTTATTTTGGAAATAGGTGGAGCTTATATAGACATTTACACATATTTAAAAAAAATTTATAGGTAAATTTTAATATTGAAATCAAAGCATCTAGAAATTTTGGAACTAACTAGAAATTCAAGTCAAATTTATTTATAAGCAGAAGGGGTGAGCACGGGTAGCGGGTAGAACCGGAACCGGGGGTAAGAACCGGAACCGAAACCTACCCAGAACCTGCACTGTGCAGGTAGGTTCCGGTTCCAATTTTTTGGAACCGCTACTATGCGGTTCCGGTTCTGGTTCTGGTTCTTACCCCCGGAGGAACCGGAACCGGAACCGGAACCTGTAAAAAGGGTACCCTGTTTGGAACCTGTAGGGGGTACCCTGTTTGGAACCTGTTTGGAACTTGTTTTGGAACCTATTTTGGAACCTGTTTGGAACCTGTTTTGGAACCTGTTTTGGAACCTGTTTGAAACCTGTTTTGGAACCTATATTGGAACCTGTTTAGAACCTATTTTGGAACCTGGACTATAATGAAATATTTGTGAAATGTAAATAATGGGGGAGTTTCTATTATTNCTGAAGAACTTACAGCTTTGAACGTGTTACACAATTCTGAAGATGAACTCCGAACCGATCGGTCAAAGAAAGTAAAAGGTTTTCTCTGTTGTGAACTAAAGAAAATGCATAGTAAGAAAATGATGGCAGGTATCTTAAAAGTAAATGCAAAAGTGCTTCCACCATTTATCCACCTGACGAGATCACTGCTACACTAACTTTCATAATCAAATTATTAAATAATTCATAGAATAGATATTATCAAACATCAACCAGATTCCAAATTTAATTAATTAACTCTTGGTGGTGGTGTTGGTGCAATGGGATAGAGAATAGTAGGTGATAATTGAAAGAGATTGTTGTCTATGATAAGGTTGCATGATTATTTCAATACCCCAATCACATTTATCTATTTGTTTTGGAGCATAAAAAAGAAAAATTGATTCCCCAAGGAATCATCCATTCAGAATATGACACATGCCAGGATTAAGAGAACAATTATAACTATAAAGAATCTAACTTGTACCACAATTTATATAAATTAAAAACATGGTTAATATAATATCTAGAAATTATAATACTCTCCAATATTAAGAAAATGACTTTTTTTTTTTTTTTTTTTTTGGTTTTCTGATTTTATATCAATTCTCCAATATTAAGACTGTAAACCTCAAGGACGGCCCATTGTAAAAGGTTGGGGACCGTCCTTAAGGAATAAATTTTTTTGCCTACCAAAAAAGTATATTATTATTGATTCTTATAATTTTCTAATAATCGTATTATAACCAAGTGATAAAAGATCAAAAATATTATAGACAAAGATATATTGAAAGTTTAAGGGAAGAAAATTAATATACATGCACAACTTCTGTTTATATATGGTTCAGACTGGCAATCCATGTGAATGCAATCTAAGACGTACAAAAAATAAAGAAACGAACACATATTTATGAATTCTAAACCGTAGGATTAAGAAGCAACGACTTTGTCTCTGAAAAGAACTTTAAAAAATCCCCGTCCTTTCAGTCTAAAGCAAAATCTGAATTTTGATTTTGCTTTGTAATTTAAACGACGTCACTCAACTTAAGTGGATTAATGGACTAAACAGACTTTGCACTTCTGTTACTTTTGTACGGAAATTCATTTTTGTCAGCCTAACTCTGTTAGTCCTTGTCCGTTAATTGTATTTAACTAACTTTTGAACAGTAACTAAATTCTTCATTTCTTCAAAATGGCCTAATCTTCTGTCTACTTTCTTCAAACAGTTATGAAACAAATAAGTCGCCGGGACCATCAAATGTCACTTTGCTATTTGAGGGGCATTTGCTCATGGGGACAATTTTGAAGTATATATTAAGATTATTTTTACAATACGGTTAAAAGTGATTATATTATGAGCTATGATAGTACCAAACGTACCCTCAAATTGTGTCTAAGTGATAGCTCAATGCTCATAATATAATTTTGGTTAATATGGCTAAATTACATGGTTAGCCCAATACACTTTTAAATGATATTATCTTTACTATTAACTCTTTTTTCTTTTCATTATATATAAAGAATTAAAAACAAAAAGTGTTACAATTAAGGAAGGCTTAACTGCATAAGGGCGAGGATGGAGAGTAAGGTTATGTTTTTAATGGAATTATGTGTGACCTAATACTTATAATTGTTAAGATATGTTCTTTGTTTGTTTTTTAAAATTAATGATATCTAAATAAAAGTTTCCAAATTTAATATCACAAGATATCCTCATATTAATTACATTAATTTTATATTATAATTATTGTTGGTGGTCTATTGTGTTTCGTGCAAAATAATAAATAATAGGAAAATTACATTGAAATGGATTACAAATTAGGAAGGATCCATTATTAGTTTGGGCCTAATTGTGGATCATTGTACCCCTTTTCTTGGACTTCGACTACGCTTTCTGAGTAACAACGAGCCACCCCGCGACCTTCACACAAGAGTTCATTCTAAGAGCGACTTGTTGTAGTCTTGTCATCAATAGAGTTAACCAAAGAAGACTAAATGCGAAGTTTGTAGAGAAAAGATGTTGAAGCCAAACATCCAACTAGTTAGTGAAAGTAGACATGTTTAAGAAAAGATACCAAGAGACTTGTAAATGTAAAAGTATGAAAATATCTCCCAAAAAATGTAAAAAAGACAGCAAAGAAAAACCCCAGCAATTGATTATATCCTAATATTCATGTAGGAGGCGATCTCAACTTGTTTTGGATGATTTGTATGGTATTTCAATTCCAATTCCCTGCCATAGTGTTTAGGAGTGATGAATATGATGTTTGAATAGTTAAATTGATAGAGACATGGAGAGAATGGGCTAGGGTTTTGGTGTTTGGTGTTTTGGAGCAAAAATGTCATAGCTTCTCTTTTGGTGGTGAATGAAAGAATAATTGATTATAAGTTATAATTGATTATTAATTGTTGGTAATAAGTGTAGGTTAATATGGTTATTAATATAAAAATCTTAACTTAGAAAATGGTTGACAGGTCTAGTGCTGGAAAAATTGTCAACTATTTTAAGATTTAATGTTGATATCAAAATGATCATATTTAAACGATCTCTCTCTCTCTCTCTCTCTCTCTCTCTCTCTTTCAATTTGGCCATTGGATTCCAGCACCATTGCCCCATTTCTGGCAACCGATTCCGGCTAATGTTTTGATTAAGATATTTAAAACTTTTTCTAAATGAGTAAATTTTAGACTTTATTTAATATTTTATATAAATTTATATTTATTAAAAATAAGGGTACATTAGGTAATTTAATTAATGTGCTCCTTACAATTTTTCAGTGTTTAGATTTAAATTACAAAATTTTACCTTTTCTATTAAATGATTATATCTCAAAACAAGTAATAATAATAATAATAATAATGAACAAATAATCAAAAGACTTAAAACTATACAAACAACCCCTAAGTTTTAGTGTCCGGGGAATGTGACACTGTTTTTCACAAGCATACCCCGTCATTAAAGCATTAGCCAGACTAACAAGACATATATTGTTGGGTACAATGAAAGTATCACATCAATGTAAAATTGTAAACCAACGAAATTAGAAAAATGTACAATCACAATCTCTTCTCATAAATTTCTTCTCACAACTTTGATGTGGTAACTTATAATTAGTTAGTTTATAATGGATCCCACTTGAGTCTCACATGATAAATTCCTGTTGATCAATTACGAACTATCACATCGGGATTGTGAGAAAAGGTTATGAGTGTAACATTACTCATGAAATTAAGTTATTGATACCTTATTTTTTTTCATTTATCCTAAATGAGTATCAATAATTTTTTTTTTTCTCTTATTCAACCTGACCCAAAAAAAAAAAAAAAAAAATTGAAGATGAAATTATTAAAAAATATGGAACTAAATTTTAGGCTTCATTTGGTTCATTATTTGATAATTTTTAAAATAGTATTTTGAAAAAATTAAATTAAATGATCTTTATGAGAAATATAATTATTAATGTTTTGTAAGATAAATAAAATAGAATAAGATTTTAAAAATATTAAAACAAAGACATTTTTTTGTTTTTAGAATATAACACTAGGATATAGTGTAGATATAATATTGAGCCAAATATAGCCTTGATATGAAGAAAAGCAGAAGACCAAGTCAACAGAAATTAAATTATTAAAAGACATTTGTGAAGCTTCGAAGAAGGCTCCTACTTGAAGGAAAAAACTGAAACACCTTGAATTTTTAGTAAAGATCTATAAACTCTATAAAGTTTCAAAATATGGTAAATAGTACCTGTTTTCATCAATGGTCCGTTAAAATATGTAAGGGCTTTTATGATTAGGCAGAATTCATGAAACTTTCCCTTATGAATTACTGAATTATGCACAAGTTTTGAGTAAAAATAAATATAAAAAAACCCTTATGAACTACTGAATTAAGTTTTGAGTAAAAATAAATATAAAAAAATTTATATGTTTTTAATTAATTTTATAAATACGTAAAATTAAAAAAATATGATTGGAAGAAGCCAGTAAGAGAAAATTAAAATTGATAAAGATTAATAATTTAATATCTGGAATGTCTAATAGTTTGCAAAATTTGTGGGCGTTGAGTTATCATCAAAACCTTAGGGGTTTCCATGTAATTTGTCAGTCCTCTGAAGAGAATTAGTTTGGGCCTGACTATACAAGTTTGATTCACTTCACAGCACAAAAAAAAAATCTCTGCATTCCAAGCAAGACAAGACCTGATATTTTGATTTTGTCTTTTGATTTCATTTTAATCTTAGGCAGAAACGTTCTTTGACCGACTGGATTAAAGCTCATCTGTCGGCGAAAGCTGTAAGTATTCTTGTTTTCCTTGAAATCTATGTTTCTGTTTTCTGATTTCATTTAAGGATCTAGCAAATCAAGTTGTCTTTTTTTTGAGTAAATTAGTGAAACTAATCTTACAACTCAGTAGGATCTTAACATAAATATAGCTCGAATATACTTTGATGCAAGTATAATTTTTACAGATCTACACAAGATCAAAGTTTGATCGTAATCTTGGATGTATTTTTTTCTCTGGAAATTATATTTATTTTTTGTTTTTCCAAATTTTCAGTGTCTTGCATAGAAGGAAACTGGTTACATAGACAGACTTGTAACTTGCCTAAACAAATCTAGTTGATTCAAGTCAATTGACAGTTGTTTCCATCATGAGCATTCAAAGAGTCTCTTCATTTGGATCTTCTACTTCCTCTAGTTGGAAATATGATGTTTTTATAAGCTTCAGAGGTGCCGACACTCGACGGAACTTTACAAGTCATCTTTACACTGCTTTAATTCGAAAAGGAATTAGTGTATTTAAGGATGATAAAGAACTTAAGAAAGGAAAACCCATTCCATCAGAACTCCTGGATGCAATTGAAAAATCAAGAATTTCAATTGTTGTATTTTCAAAAGACTATGCTTCTTCTCCTTGGTGTTTGCGTGAACTTGCTAGAATTGTTCAATGTAAGAATACTTTGGGACAAAAGGTGATTCCAATTTTCTATGGTTTGGTTCCATCCGTGGAAAGGGAACACATGGAAAACTTTGATAAAGCGTTTGTTAAGCATGAAGAAGATTTTAGAGATAATATAGAGGAGGTGGAAACATGGAAGAGGGCTTTAACTGATGTGATCAAACTCCGTGGAGAGGATTCGAATGATAGGTACTTAACCTTTATTTCTTCTTCAGATGACTTTATTCAAGTGTCAGCTAGCTTTATTCTTAGGAAGTATTTAATGTTTGTGTTTCAATTCTAGGAAAATTAATAGATGTGCTTAACTTCGTGAAGATGATGTAAAGAGGAAGTAATTATGGGGTTGAACAATAGAAAGTAATGAATGTTTGAAGGAAGAATAAAGTATTGCTAGGAAGGGTGTGAATCCATGTGAAACCGATTCCTTAATTTTATTGCGTATCATTCATCTTTGTTTCTTAAATAGTTTTTCGAATTGCAAAAAGTACTTAATTAAGATTAATCATTGTTTAATTTTTTGTCACACTACTATTTATTAAGACTCGACTCCTCCAATGTGTAAAATATATATAGTATCAATAATAGTAGATATATTGTTGTTAGGATAAGAATTAGAATATGAAGGAAGAATATATAAGAATAAGAATGTACAATGTGAATCCATATATATAAACCTAATCCCTTGATTTTATTCCTATTGATAAGTAATACAGAACTTTCCTTTAGAAAGATGTAATTAAGGTTTGATGATTTCCTTGATTATATATATAGTGTGTCTAAAGAAGAGAAGCAGCCAGTTGAGTGAGTTAAGAATTGGAGAGGGAAAGGGATAACCAGCCTTTAACCTTTTGGTTAATAAGGAAAGGAAAACTTGGCATATATACGTACTCTCACCAATATTGATATCAACTTATGTAGTTGGAGTTATAAGTGAGTGACATTAAAATAAGATTTTTTATTATTATTATTATTATTTTTTTTTTTTTTTTGTGCGATTGATCTATGGTGGCATGCATCATTTGAAAAATATAATTGATTTATTAGGATGGATGATATGAATATGTAAATGGTGAATATATGTGATATTTTATTATTTAGGACAGCAGCTGAGTTTTATTGTTATTTTGCATATTTCAGAAACGAGTCAGAGTTTATTGAAGCAGTTGTGAAAGAAATGTAAATTAAGTGGGTCGACTTCAACATTCATTAATTTCAAGAAACCACTTGCTGGAGTGAATTCATGTTTAGAGAAACTACAAGTACAAGCAAATACAATCAATGTTAAACGGCGTCAATCCACAATGGCCCCACCTCTGATGTCCCTTTTTTTTTTTTTTCTTTCGATGTTTTAGATTAGCACTTAGTGCCCTTTTTGTCTCTATCGATGCTTTTCCACTGTAATTTGACTTTCAAAACCAAACCACGTGATTGGAATAACATTCTAGCAATTTAATTATAAAGGAGGCAGCTTACGTGGTACCTGATTTTATTTTATAAGCTTGGGGGCCTTGGGTTTTGTAGCAATTGATTTGTAATTATAATATTTCCCAATTATTTAATTTAATTTATTATATCTCTATGTAATCCATTGACAACACTAAAAGAATAATAAAAGGTCCTATTTTATTTTTAATTTCCTAGGTGGATGATGAAGACTTCATACATGAATGAAACTTAAAATAGTAATATTTGTTATTTATGTTTTTCCTTTTTCTCAAAAAATTCCTTTTAATGAAAGAATAATCAACTTGAAATCAAAATTACTTATATTAGAAAAGAATGACAAAAATATACACAACTAATAATTTAAGAAATATTTCTTTACTTTGACATTAACTAAACCGAGAGTAAACACATAATAACACATGCACACCTTATTTAGGCTCTATAAGTTTTATTAAAAATTAAAAATAATATAATAACAAGTCTTATATAAGAAGGAAACCTTGTGTTAGTAGTGTTTTGGATAAAGATAAAATAAAATACAATAATTCGATATTTACAAAGAAATTTTACAAAGATCTCCGTATAAAGTGATGTGTCAAAAAATGAATGGAATAGTGAATTTAATAAGTTAAGACAAATAATATAAATTACAAATAACTTGTATCTAAGTAAAAAATTTGTCTTTTTGTCATATATGCCATCGAACACATTTGCTTTAGGAGTGACAGGTTATTTGATGTCTTCTCTATTGAATTCCTCACCATCAATTCTAATTAGTCTGGAGAGTTAACATGTGATCTTCCTCCAAGGGTTGGCTCAAAGAAGGATCCCATTCAAATCCTAATTCTTCATAGACTCCTAGTCTTACATGAACTAATACTCCTAGTCTTACATGGATTAGTACTACGAGTTTCATGCCTACCCTACTTCGGCTACCATAAGAACTCCAAGTTTCATAACGACTCAAGCCACCTTGGCTCACTATATAAATAGAGGTTTGCCCTTTCAAAATTCATTCAATGACAATCCCTCTTGCTTTCTAGTTCTTGCTCTCTCAAAAACAGTCATCCTTAGACTGTAGAGCTGTGTTCTGATCACTCTATGTTAGTAGTCGTGCCTTAGCTCCACGATCACGGCAAACCCTTTCCCACTAGATGCGACTAGATGAAGCTAGGGACTAAACTGATTGTCTGTTGCATGGGCGTCTACTGTCTCAAGCTGGTCCTCATCTTAAGGAGTGGGATATGGCTCGACAGGTTGAGTGTCGTTGCGTCAGTAGAGTCATTTGGAGCGTCAGTCATCGTACAAGGTATATCTGGATCGGTGGACTTCAACCTCTTCCCATCTGATTTCGACCCATGCTCGATCAAGGACGTCTACCATGGTAGTGCAATTGAACCTGGTAAATTCTTTGTAAAGCTCACCGTTAGGGAGGAGGCCTTTTCTAAAGGCATTAATTGCTGCTTCTTGATTGTAGTATGGGATAGGGATGAGCCATGAGTCGAGTAGCTCACGAGCTACTCAGGCTCGGCTTGCCCCAAGCTCGAGCTCGGCTCGAAATCAGGCGAGTCGAGCTCGAGCTCGAGCAGCTCGTGAACAGTGACGAGCCGAGTTCGAGCCGGGCCGAGCTCGGCTCGTCAGGCTCGCGAGCTTAAATGAGCTTAGGGGGCTATTTGCAAGATTTTAAAAGTTTTTTTATTTTTAAGTTGTTAAAATTGCAAATAGCACCCATATAGATAAAACGCAGAAACAGAAACAGAAGTGCAGATTGCAGAACCCATTTCAATTTTTCAAATTGAAACAAAAACTCATAAAACCCATTTTCATTTTTTCGTTAACCCTAAGTCCTAACTCTCTACTACCATTCGTTGTAAATCAGTCACGCCGCCGTCGTGGACAACTTCGCTGGTGCCGAGTCAGCCTCATCTCCGTTCTCTGCAGAGTGCAGACTAGTGATTTCGTTCTAGCAATCCAGCCTTCCAGGTAAGAAATTTGCTCGTTTGATTCTGACAAAACCCGTCTCCCAAGTCCGCTCATTCTTGGCCGCTATGAAGATAAAGAGAAAGTTATAAACAGGGATGAAACTGAGTTTGTGTATACTGAAATGTTGGATAATCCGAAACATCCATATTTTTATTCCGTTGGGCTCGACGAAATCTCGGTTGGGAAAAAGAATATTCCACCTCCTGGGTTTTTAAAAAGAGTTGACAGGAAGGGAAATGGGGGGATGGTGGTGGATTCAGGGACGACTTTTACTATGTTGCCGAAGAGTCTATATGACTCAGTAGTGGTTGAATTTGATCATCGAGTTGGAGGGAGTCATGAGAGGGCTAGCGGCATCGAGGAAAAGACGGGGTTGAGTCCGTGTTATTACTTGGAGAAGGTGGTGAATGTGCCAATGTTGAAGTTGCATTTTGTGGGTAATGGGTCGAGTGTGGTGCTGCCGAGGAGGAATTATTTTTACGAGTTTTTGGATGTTGGAGATGGGTAAGAGAAGAAGAGGAATGTGGGGTGTTTGATGCTGATGAACGGTGGTGATGAGAAGGAGTTTAGTGGTGGGCTAGGGGCTACTCTAGGGAATTATCAGCAACAGGGGTTTGAAGTGGTTTATGATTTGGAGAAGAGAAAGGTTGGGTTTGCTAGAAGGAAGTGCGCATCTTTGTGGGAAAACTTGTTTCTGAGAAGTCTGATTATGATTTCTGATTGTCCGAACTGAACATGTTCATTTAGTAGTATACATAGAATCGTGTTTCACATGCCTTAATTGTGTCCTTTCCTCTCACCTAAAGAAAAACGGAAATAGGAAATAAGTAGATGAAAAATGTATAGAAGGGTTGCTAATATAGGATTGTTTAAATTATGTTGGCAAAGTTTGGTTTGATTCAGAAATCAGTTTTAATATTCTCAGTGGGTTCTACATGGAAAAGAATTTTGACTGGATGGTCCGATTTCTAATGTATGTGATGCTTTGATCTTCTGTTGCAGGGCTATGTTGATAAGTACGTCAAAATGTGAACATTAGTAAGTGTTATTATCCCTGCCAAGAACTACAGATAATTTGCCAGTTTTTTTGACAATGAACACAGTGGTGCGAGCATGGATGAAATTTTTTTAGTTCATTGATAGAATATTAGATTAAAAATTACAATTGCAGTCTGTCTCGAGCTCGATTTCGAGCTCGATCAGGCCCTACACACTCGCGAGCTCGATTGAGCTCGAGCTCGGTACTGTTCATCACAAGCTAAGCTCGAGTACCGAGATACTCGGCTCGGCTCGGCTCGTATACATCCCTAGTATGGGATGTATACCTTCTCTTGGTTAAAGCGCCTAACGTAGTTTCGGAGTGGCTTCCCTTGATTCTAGTGGATTCCATAGAGGTCACTCGAGAGCTTCTCTAACTTCTTTTTGCCAGTGAACTGCTTAAGGAAGGTCTCCGTGAGCTAGGCAAAGGATGCAATGGAGTTGTTTGAGAGCTTAGTGTACTATTGGAGAGTTGGTCCCATCAAGTTGGACTCGAAGTTCGTACACATGCAAATTTCGTAGAGTTCCCAAGGTATGGCAATAGCAAACATCCTCTGTTTGTAAGAGGCGATGTGGTCGTCTAGGCCTATCGTGCCATCGTAAAGGCTCATATTAGGGAACGAGAATTTCTTTGGCATCTTGATGAGGGCAATTGAGTCGACAAACAGTGAGTTGACATAGCTTTGAGGCAAACTCTTTTTAATCAAGGTCGGAACTCTAGGGATACATATCTTTGCTATATTTTTAGCAAATGGTTGCTCCAAAGGAGTCCTTATGGATGAGAAAAGGCAAGCGCTTTAGTCGCTTGTATCATTGGACCTCTACGATGGCATGACAGACCCAGATGACCGTATCGCCTTGCCTCCTACAAACAGAGGATGTTTACTACTGCCATACCTTGGGAACTTTGCAAAGCTTGCATGTATAAAAACTTCAGGTCCAACTTGATGGGACCAATCCAATAGTATACCGGGCTCCCAAACAACTCCATTGCATCCTTTGGCCAGCTAACGAATACCTTCGTTGAGCAGTTCGCTAGCAGCAAGATGTTAGAGTAGCTCTCGGTACCTCTATGGAATCCACAGTTGTGTTTCATGCATTTCAAACATGGAAATAGTGTGAAAATGATGGATGCAAGGTAGAACACAAACAATTAAATCATTAACATGTTAATGTAAGAAAAGGATAGAAAATTACCTATTCCTTTGCTATTAAATACTTGGATGTGGATTCTTGGAGTCTAGATTCTTCAAAAGAGAATGAAGAAACTCAAAATGAAATCCACCCAAGCCAAAGATGAGAGAGTCGAGCGAGTGAGAGAGAAAGAGAGAGAGTGATTTTGTTTTCAATTGAATGAATATGGTATAACACTTGGTTTATATACTATGGCCACAAAGTGCAATTTTAAATTGTCAAGGGAAGTCCTCAAATAATTTAAAATTAATCTTGGAAAAGAGCATTTTTTCAAGTCCTTTGTTTTATGTTTAATTCATAATTAGCCTAAACATTAAATATTCTAACTCTTTAGAATAAAACCAATGCACTTTTGTTCCTATTATTGTATCCGATTCAATAATAATATTTAATAAATCTATATTATCATTGGTTAGTGCTAGCTATTCATGGATAATCATTTTTCACCAATACATTAATTTGGACGCAACTGTTTACGTCTGAACATCATTAATCCAATTAATGATATGTATTACTCTCTCTCTTTAAGCTTGGTTTTATGTGTGACCATTTTGGATAACTGTGATCTAGTCGTGGACTTAATATCGGATTCTGATATGTTTCGTTATAACTCTTTTTAATCGAAACTTCCATTGATTATGGTAGATGTCTAGCAATATTCCATAACCCCTAAATCACAGTGAAGTATAAACTCCAATGAACTTATTTTGATCATACGTACAATATAGTAAAATTCCTCCGTCATCTAATCCCGATTAAGAATGGTTCATGGTATGTCAAAACCCTTAACGTAATCTTTAATTGAATTGTCAATCGATACAATGGAACTCGTCAACATGAAATGACTTTTCATCTGACATTCATTATACTTTGACCAGAAATTTCTTTTTTCCAATGTTTATTGACATTCGTCTATGAACTCGATATTGGACTATTTCGAGTTAACGGATCCCATTTTGACCACCATTTGTCCTTGCATATGAATAACGTATGACCAAAATGGCTTGTTGCACAAGACATGACTAGTCTCATGCTTATGCACCATTTGAACCATATGCATCCTATGTCGAATCCAACTGTGATATCTCAGGTCTAAAGATCAGTGGTACACTAGTACGATCCTGCGATGTATCATTGATCACATTCTAAATGTCCATGTGATTCATTGTAATTGATCGTATTCGATAAACAATTCACTAACCGGTTATCCATGCAAATGCCCTAGTGACATGACTTATAATTACCCACACTAATACCATTATATGATATTCAATTGAGACATTTAGCATGCCTACTATGCATTGTAACTGCCTAATTGACATTACTTATGCAGGGAATGCTTCGATGATTTGATCTTCTGAAGATCCGCATCATCCGAACATTTCACATGCAATATATAATATAAATGAAGCAGTAAATCAACATGTGAAATAAGAACACTTTCTTTTATCATAATATATTTACAAGATATAATGTCCTAAAACCGACAATACAATTGGTTCGTAGGGCATACACTAACAAAATTCTCACTTGCACTAGAGTTAATCATTGTGGTATCTAATACCCATCTTATTAAGATGATAGTCCAACTGTTTTTGTGTCATCGATTTAATGAGTGGGTCAACTACATTCTTTGTTGAAGGTGTTTTCTATACCAAAATTTCTCCAACTCCAACGAATTCTCTCAAAATGTGATATCTATGCTAAATATGTTTTGACTTCTGGTGTGCCCTTGGCTCTTTTGCCTATGCAATAGCACCAGTATTGTCATAGTACAAGGTTATTGGATAAACAATGTTTGGAACAACACCAAGTTTAGTCATGAAATTGCGCATCTAGACAACTTCCTTAGCTGCTTCTGAAGTGGCAATATATTCCACTTTTATAGTGGGATCGACAGTAGTTGACTGTTTGGAACTCTTCCAATTGACTGCTCCTCTATTGCATGTGAAAATGAACTCGGATATAGACTTTTTATCATCGACATCTAATTAAAAATCAAAATCAGAGTATCCTTCAATTTTCAATGCTGAACCTCTATAACTTATTATTAGATTCGTAGTTCTTCTTAAATACTTAAGGATAGTCTTAATAACTGACCAATGTTTCTCCCCTAGGTCGGATTATATCTACTTGTAACACTTACAGCGTATACTATATCAGGCCTAGTACATAGCATAACATACATGAGATTACCTATAGCTGAAGCATAGGGTATCCCACGCATCTGCTTGCGCTCCTGATCAGTCTTTGAACTTATATCTTTTGAAAGATAAATTCCGTGACTACAAGGCAAAATTCCCTTTTTGGAGTCTTGCATGCTGAACTGTTTCAACATCTTTTCTATGTACGTCCTCTAAGATAAGCCTATTAATCATTTCTTTCTATCTCTATAGATATGAATTCATAGGATATAGGTCGTTTCTCCTAAGTCTTTCATGAAAAAAGTTCTGGATAACCATAACTTAACTTTAGTCATCATCTCAATGTCATTTCCCATCAATAGTATGTCATCTACATACAGTATGAGAAATATGATTACATGATCCTTTGTCAATTTATAAACACAAGGTTTATCCAGATTCTTTATAAAACCAAACGAATTGATTGTTTCATCAAACCAGATGTTCCAGCTTCTTGAAGCTTGTTTTAACTCGTAAATGGATTTATGCAACTTGCACATTTTATTTCTTTCAAAACTGGATACAAAACCTACAGGCTGTTGCATGTAGATATTTTCCTCAATAATTCCATTGAGGAACGTTGCTTTGACATCCGTCTGCCATATCTCATAATCATAGTGTGTAGCTATGGCTAGCATAATTCTAATTGATTTAAGCATAGCGACTAGTGAGAAAGTTTCCTCATAATCCAACCCTTGTTTCCTAGTATAATCTTTCGCAACCAGTTTTGCTTTGTAGGTTTCTACCTTTCCATCTTCATCAATCTTTCTCTTGAAGATCCATTTACATCCAATAGAATCTATTCCTCCTGAAGGATCAACAAGAGTTCATACTTGATTAGCATACATGAATTCTATCTCAGAATTCATAGCTTCTAGCCATTTTCCAAAATCGGTATCTAATATCGCTTCTTCATAGCTTCTAGGATCATCAACTTCTCCAATCATGATAGATTCAAAAATCTCTTCATGAAGTAATCCATATCTTTTCTGAGGTCGAGATATCTCTTGATGATTTGTGAACTGAAACTGTTTCAGGTATTAAGGTTTCTTGATAGGGACCACCTATCTGAGTATTTTTTGTCTGAGGTTCCCTAGACCCTTTTCATAGCACAATTTTTCTTGCTACACCACATCCCTCTAAGGACTCTTTCTCAAGGAAATGTGTATTCCTGCTTATCGAAATTTGTTGATCAGTGTGGAAGTAAAAATAATATCCCAAACTTTGGGATACCCTATAAACCGACCTTTCTCAAATCAAATGTCCAACTTATCTGTATAAATGATAATTAAAATGATGGATGCAAGGTAGAACACAAACAATTAAAACATTAACAAGTTAATGTAAGAAAATGATAGAAAATTACCAACTCCTTTACTATTAAATACTTGGATGTTGATCCTTAGAGTCTAGATTCTGCAAAAGAGAATGAAGAAACTCAAAATGACTCTACCCAAGCCAAAGATGAGAGAGCTGAGAAAGTGAGAAAGAAAGTGAGAAAGTGATTTTGTTTTCAATTGAATAAAAATGGTATAACACTTGGTTTATATACCATGGGCACAAAGCGCAATTTTAAATTGTCTTGGAAACTCCTCAAGTAATTTAAAATTAATCTCGAAAAAGAGCATTTTGTTAAGTCCTTGGTTTTATGGTTAATTCATAATTAACCCAAACATTAAATATTCTAATTCTTTAGAATATAAAACTAATGCATTTTTGTCCTCATTATTAAATCTAATTCAATAATAATATCTAATGCAAATATAAATTTCTATCACATAATTTATTTGAAGCGACACTGTTCAATATGGGTACTGTTTATAAGTTTTGAAACTTGTAGAGTTAGACTGATTTGTCACCTAAACTTGAAGGTGTCACAACTTGTAATAATTTTTCATCATTTCTTATTGACTTCAAAAGTAACTTTTTACAAGCACGAGCCTTCTTCGAAGTTTCACAAATAACTTTTTTAATATATATATATTTTTTTACATAAATTCTGTTGACTTGACTTTAATAATTGTGCTCAATATTTTTCCATCATTTAATCTTTCATTAAATTTATTTCATTTGATTCATTTATTTTTTATCTACTTATCAAATTGAATTGTTTTGATATACTATATCATATTACCGATTATGCTAACAACGGTTATCTATTAGATTAAAAAACATCATTATATTATAATATTTGGGCATATAATATTAAAGGGTGTTTATGTTTTAAACCCCTTAATTTTATTAAGGAATTTATGTTTAGTATGAGAAATAAGATTATGGAATTTCTAAAATCTTCATTATGAATTTCTAAATCTTCATGCCATCTTTATGTGCATGTTTCACTTCTAAATTCAATTCAATTTTAGGTTATATCAATGAAATTAATTCTTTTCACTTAGATTTCGACAAAAAATAAATGATATAAACAAGCTATCTTAGTGTACATGTATCAATGAAATATGCATACATTCGAATTCAAACTCTGATCTTTTATTCAATCTGTGAAATTAAACTTGGAACAATAGATTTTCTATCTTGTTCATCCAAACATCCAAGCTTGGCTTGTCTAAAATAAATATGAGAGAAAATTAACTTTTGAGGGTGAAATAAAACTTTTTATTTATATATTTATAAAATATCGTGAAACATTTTGCGGCTCATTGGATACTAGCTACCAAGTTATTTTTTAAGAACTATTCTACAAAAAGAAAGGAATAAAATGAATTTCCGTTTACATCTCAAACAATGATAATATATTAGTGCTATAAATTAAAAATCAAAATTACAAAAAGAAAAATAATGAAAAATTTTGGTATCCCTACTTTGTGTGAATTGTAGATTATTTTATACATTTAAAATTTTATTTTTTATAAACACAAAAATTGTGACAATTAAAGTTATTTTTTAGTCTAATACTTTAAGAGAAATTACCTTTTCGTTATTTTAATTAATACAATATCTGTTTTCAGTGTTTTTCTTTAATTTAGAATAAGAAAAATATTGGTATAACCTCTCCTCTTGTTGCTGGATGGCCAACATTTTAGGCTTTAGCCATTGGGCTGAGCTATACTCAAGGGTCTTGTTTTCGAGTTACGAGAGAGATAATTACCGAGGTTACCCAAAAAATATTGGTATAGTTCATTGAACTATTTCAAGATTATGTGATGCTAGCTTGTAAAAAAGGAAAAAAAAAATTTGCCTTAATCCATTCACTAATAAATAATAAAACTTTATTATATGTTATGTTTTTGTATTGATTTATATAAATATCAATTAATTTGTAATGTTGACGGCTTTTATTTAAGAGGTAGATAAAAATTAAAAAGTGAGTAAGACTTAAATTTAAGTTTTTAAACTTTCAATTTATCCTTATCTATAATATTTTAATCTTTCTTCACTTAATTATAATACACTATTAGAAAATTATAAGAATCAACAATAATATGAAATATTAGATAATTTTTTTGGTTAGCCAAAGCTATATAATATACCATTATGGGGGCATTTGGTTGGCGGTAATGTCAGATTATTGGAGTAATGTCATCTTATATTATTTGATTACCACGTTTGGTTGTCGAATAATATAAGATTCCGATAATCTTCAAATACCAATAGTAGTTACTATTGATAATATTGGAGGTAATTTGATTATAAACCTCCATTTTTTAGGTATTCTGAGATTATCAGGATTATCTTTTTTGTTACAATTTTATCCCTTATTAATAAAAGTTTTGGACAATAATACCATTACTTTAAAACAAATTTACATCAATATCATATTTTAATTTTACCCATGTTTAATTAAAATTTTGGACAATAATGCCTTTATATTTAAAATAATTTACAGACCACCACCACCACTTCCACCTAGCCACCACCGCCGACATCGGGCCAACCACCACGGACCGCCGTCGAAAAATCGTCGGAGTCCCTAAAAAGAACGAAATTCGGTGGGAGGCTCCGGGAGGCTTCGATATGGCCATTTCCGGCCATATTGATGGCCAAAAACGGCTATATCGGAGCCTCTTGGTCACAGTGAGGTACTCACAGGGACTTTTGGAGACACCCGACGGTGATTTGCAGTGGCGGCAGGAGGTGGGGGTGATTTCATCATAAATTAAAGTTTTATATAAGCAGGGGTGTTTTAGCTAAATCTGAAATATTGGGGGTTAAAAGAATTATTCAAAAATTAATAATAAAAATAATATTATATTAATATTTAAAAGCGAGACAATTTAATAATTTAAATAACATACCCACAAATTTATTCCCCATAACCAAACATATTAATATAACATACCCACCAACTAACCAAACACATTTTCTTAAAGATTTCCAGTAATCTTTCAAGGTAATCTATCTTTCCAGTAATCCAACATTCCCAATAATATAACATTTCTTAACAAAACCCTCCTATGTATAATGTTCCATTAATTTAAAAAAAGAATAAAAAAAAAAATGGCCCCAAAACCATTACAGTAGCCTGCCCTACTCACTATCCTAGTCTGACGTGATGAGATCGTTCAATATAGGGAGAACGACTTACACATACCCAAGGTTTATCGAAACGACAAGTTGGTAACCAAAAAGTTTTAAAACGATAAATAGGTACCTTCCGTCATGTTTTGTTAGTGATTTCTGTTTATTAATAGTGAAAAGACTTAAATACCCTTGAAACTTTATTATTTTAGTTTTTTATAAATTTAAAAATTTCCAAAAGACCCCCTAAGTTTGCTAATTTAACCAAACACCCCCATATATAAAAAGTTTGTTAAATGACAAAAATACCCCCACCACCCGCAGTGCTAAATTTCGGCCACCACCGCCGGAATCTGACCGAAAAATTGCGTTACGAGACAGAACCGTTGGATCTGTATTGTAACGCGTCGCTCTGGCCTTTTTCGGCCAGATCTGTGGCTGATTTGGCTGGAAAAGGCCAGATCTACGGCCAGATCTAGTCGTCGACGCCGTAGATGGAGTTTTGCAGCACGACGGCCAGATCAGCCACGAATCTGACCGAAAAAGGCCAGATCTAGCCGTCGTGCCGCAAAACTCCATCTGCGACGTCGACGGCCAGATCTGGCCTTTTCCGGCCAGATCTGCCACGGATCTGGCTGGAAAAGGCCAGAGCGACACGTTACGACACATATAACGTAATTTTTCGGCCAGATTCTAGCGGTGGTGGCCGGAATCTGGCACTGCGGGTGGTGGGGGTGTTTTTGTCATTTAACAAACTTTTTATATATGGGGGTGTTTGGTTAAATTAGCAAACTTAGGGGGTCTTTTGGAAATTTTTAAATTTATAAAAAACTAAAATAATAAAGTTTCAAGGGTATTTTAGTCTTTTCACTATTAATAAACAGAAATCACTAATAGAACATGACGGAAGGTACCTATTTGTCGTTTCAAAACTTTTTGGATACCAATTTATCGTTTCGATAAACCTTGGGTATGTGTAAGTTGTTCTCCCTATATTGAACGATCTCATCACGTCAGACTAGGATAGTGAGTAGGGCAGGCTACTGTAATGGTTTGGGGGCCATTTTTTTTTTTTTTTTTCTTTTTTTAAATTAATGGAACATTATACATAGGAGGGTTTTTTTAAGAAATGTTATATTATTGGGAATGTTAGATTACTGGAAAGATAGATTACCTTGAAATATTACTGGAAATTTTCAGGAAAATGTGTTTGGTTAGTTGGTGGGTATGTTATATTAATATGTTTGGTTATGGGGAATAAATTTGTGGGTATATTATTTAAATTATTAAATTGTCTCGCTTTTAAATATTAATATAATATTATTATTATTATTAATTTTTGAATAATTCTTTTAACCCACAATATTTCAGATTTAGCTAAAACACCCCTGCTTATATAAAACTTTAATTTATGATGAAATCACCCCCATCTCCTGCCGCCACTGCAAACCACTGCCACTGCAAACCACCGCCGGATGTCTTCGAAAGTCCCTGTGAGTACCTCACTATGACCAAGAGGCTCCGATATAGCCGTTTTTGGCCATCAATATGGCCGGAAACGGCCATATCGAAGCCTCCCGGAGCCTCCCACCGAATTTCGTTCTTTTTAGGGACTTCGACGATTTTTCGACAGCGGTCCGTGGTGGTTGGCCCGCTGTCGGCGGTGGTGGCTAGGTGGAAGTGGTGGTGGTGGTCTGTAAATTATTTTAAATATAAGGGCATTATTGTCCAAAATTTTAATTAAACATGGGTAAAATTGAAATATGATATTACTGTAAATTTGTTTTAAAGTAAGGGTATTATTGTCCAAAACTTTTATTAATAAGGGATAAAATTGTAACAAAAAGGATAATCCTGGTAATCTCAGAATACCTAAAAAATGGAGGTTTATAATCAGATTACCTCCAATATTACCAATAGTAACTACTATTGGTATTTGAAGATTATCGGAATCTTATATTATTTGACAATCAAACGTAGTAATCAAATAATATAAGATGACATTACTCCAATAATCTGACATTACCGCCAACCAAACGCCCCCATAATGGTATATTATATAGCTTTGGCTAACCANAGTTTTTTATAAATTTAAAAATTTCCAAAAGACCCCCTAAGTTTGCTAATTTAACCAAACACCCCCATATATAAAAAGTTTGTTAAATGACAAAAATACCCCCACCACCCGCAGTGCTAAATTTCGGCCACCACCGCCGGAATCTGACCGAAAAATTGCGTTACGAGACAGAACCGTTGGATCTGTATTGTAACGCGTCGCTCTGGCCTTTTTCGGCCAGATCTGTGGCTGATTTGGCTGGAAAAGGCCAGATCTACGGCCAGATCTAGTCGTCGACGCCGTAGATGGAGTTTTGCAGCACGACGGCCAGATCAGCCACGAATCTGACCGAAAAAGGCCAGATCTAGCCGTCGTGCCGCAAAACTCCATCTGCGACGTCGACGGCCAGATCTGGCCTTTTCCGGCCAGATCTGCCACGGATCTGGCTGGAAAAGGCCAGAGCGACACGTTACGACACATATAACGTAATTTTTCGGCCAGATTCTAGCGGTGGTGGCCGGAATCTGGCACTGCGGGTGGTGGGGGTGTTTTTGTCATTTAACAAACTTTTTATATATGGGGGTGTTTGGTTAAATTAGCAAACTTAGGGGGTCTTTTGGAAATTTTTAAATTTATAAAAAACTAAAATAATAAAGTTTCAAGGGTATTTTAGTCTTTTCACTATTAATAAACAGAAATCACTAATAGAACATGACGGAAGGTACCTATTTGTCGTTTCAAAACTTTTTGGATACCAATTTATCGTTTCGATAAACCTTGGGTATGTGTAAGTTGTTCTCCCTATATTGAACGATCTCATCACGTCAGACTAGGATAGTGAGTAGGGCAGGCTACTGTAATGGTTTGGGGGCCATTTTTTTTTTTTTTTTTCTTTTTTTAAATTAATGGAACATTATACATAGGAGGGTTTTTTTAAGAAATGTTATATTATTGGGAATGTTAGATTACTGGAAAGATAGATTACCTTGAAATATTACTGGAAATTTTCAGGAAAATGTGTTTGGTTAGTTGGTGGGTATGTTATATTAATATGTTTGGTTATGGGGAATAAATTTGTGGGTATATTATTTAAATTATTAAATTGTCTCGCTTTTAAATATTAATATAATATTATTATTATTATTAATTTTTGAATAATTCTTTTAACCCACAATATTTCAGATTTAGCTAAAACACCCCTGCTTATATAAAACTTTAATTTATGATGAAATCACCCCCATCTCCTGCCGCCACTGCAAACCACTGCCACTGCAAACCACCGCCGGATGTCTTCGAAAGTCCCTGTGAGTACCTCACTATGACCAAGAGGCTCCGATATAGCCGTTTTTGGCCATCAATATGGCCGGAAACGGCCATATCGAAGCCTCCCGGAGCCTCCCACCGAATTTCGTTCTTTTTAGGGACTTCGACGATTTTTCGACAGCGGTCCGTGGTGGTTGGCCCGCTGTCGGCGGTGGTGGCTAGGTGGAAGTGGTGGTGGTGGTCTGTAAATTATTTTAAATATAAGGGCATTATTGTCCAAAATTTTAATTAAACATGGGTAAAATTGAAATATGATATTACTGTAAATTTGTTTTAAAGTAAGGGTATTATTGTCCAAAACTTTTATTAATAAGGGATAAAATTGTAACAAAAAGGATAATCCTGGTAATCTCAGAATACCTAAAAAATGGAGGTTTATAATCAGATTACCTCCAATATTACCAATAGTAACTACTATTGGTATTTGAAGATTATCGGAATCTTATATTATTTGACAATCAAACGTAGTAATCAAATAATATAAGATGACATTACTCCAATAATCTGACATTACCGCCAACCAAACGCCCCCATAATGGTATATTATATAGCTTTGGCTAACCAAAAAAATTATCTAATATTTCATATTATTGTTGATTCTTATAATTTTCTAATAGTGTATTATAATTAAGTGAAGAAAGATTAAAATATTATAGATAAGGATAAATTGAAAGTTTAAAAACTTAAATTTAAGTCTTACTCACTTTTTAATTTTTATCTACCTCTTATGTGGTATTTTAATAAATAAAAGCCGTCAACATTACAAATTAATTGATATTTATATAAATCAATACAAAAACATAACATATAATAAAGTTTTATTATTTATTAGTGAATGCATTAAGGCAATTTTTTTTTTCTTTTTTTACAAGCTAGCATCACATAATCTTGAAATAGTTCAATGAACTATACCAATATTTTTTGGGTAACCTCGGTAATTATCTCTCTCGTAACTCGAAAACAAGACCCTTGAGTATAGCTCACCTCAATAGCTAAAGCCTAAAATGTTTGCCATCCAGCAACAAGAGGAGAGGTTATACCAATATTTTTCTTATTCTAAATTAAAGAAAAACACTGAAAACATATATTGTATTAATTAAAATAACGAAAACGTAATTTCTTTTAAAGTATTGGACTAAAAAATAAATTTAATTGTCACAATTTTTGTGTTTACAAAGAATAAAGTTTTAAATGTATAAAATAATCTACAATTCACACAAAGTAGGGATACCAAAATATTTTTCATTATTTTTCTTTTTGTAATTTTTCTTTTTAATTTATACTACTAATACATTCTCATTGTTTGAGTTGTACGGAAATTATATTTATTCCTTTCATTTTGTAGAATAGTTTTTAAAAAATAACTTGGTAACTAGTATCCAATGAGCCCGAGAATGTTTCACGATATTTTATTATTTTGCCCCTCAAAAGTTATTTTTCAATTATATTTATTTTAGACAAGCCAAGCGTGGATGTCTGGATAAACACAATAGAAAATCTATTGTTCCAAGTTTAATTATACAGATTGAATAAAAGATCAGAGTTTGAATGTACTTTCGAATGTATGCATATTTCATTGATACATATACATTAAGATAGCTTGTTTATATCATTTTTTCTGTCGAAATCTAACTGAAAAGAATTAATTTCATTGATATAACCTAAAATTGAATTGAATTTATAAGTGAAACATGCACATAAAGATGGCATGAAAATTTAGAAATTCATGATGAAGATTTTAGAAATTCCATGATCTTATTTCTCATATATACGGTAGCTAAAAAACATAAATCCCTTAATAAAATTAAGGGGTTTAAAACATAAACACCCTTTAATATTATATGCCCAAATATTATAATATAATGATGTTTTTTAATCTAATAGATAACCGTTGTTAGCATAATCGGTAATATGATATGGTATATCAAAACAATTCAATTTGATAAGTAGATATAAAATAAATGAATCAAATGAAATAAATTTAATGAAAGATTAAATGATGGAAAAATATTGAGCACAATTATTAAAGTCAAGTCAACAGGATTTATGTAAAAAAAAAAAAATATTAAAAAAATTATTTGTGAAACTTCGAAGAAGGCTCGTGCTTGTAAAAAGTTACTTTTGAAGTCAATAGGAAATGATGAAAAATTATTAAAAGTTGTGACACCTTCAAGTTTAGGTGACAAATCAGTCTAACTCTACAAGTTTCAAAACTTATAAACAGTACCCATATTGAACAGTGTCGCTTCAAATAAATTAAAGGCTAATATGTAATTTATATTTGCTGAATTTAATATTTTAATCTCCATGCATCAATAAATAATTTGTTTCACACATTATGTGATAGAAATTTATATTCTTCAAGTAACCTATATATCAAAGTTAGGATCGTAACTTTGAATCTTAAGTACTGTGAATGTTTATATGTCAACACATTTATTATAGGATAATAGGATAAGTGTGTGAAGAAAATAAAGACTTGAAGGATGAAGAAATGCCGACTCAATTTCTTTAGCAATCTCTTTTATTGATTATAGAAGACATAAATAAATAGACATAAATAGACTTGAACTTTGATATATCTTGGCATTACTGATATTTTTAATATTTAATTATTATATTGTTACTTTAATAAGGGTTCATGGAAAAAACCCGTTTGAAGAATTAATTTATTAAGTACAGGAATTGATTAAAAATATAAAAAAACGCTTTTATTTATTTTAATTAATTTTATAGGTACGTAACTTTTTTAAGAAGTAGGAAATTTGAATTTTTTTTTTTTTATTAGACAAAGACGGTGACAAAAAATTTAGATTAATAAACATTAATATTTGGAGTGTCTCAATAGTTCTGTAGAACTCATGGGCCTTGACGTTAACGCTAAAAGATTAGGGACTTCCATGTAATTTATCATTCCCCCAAAGAGAAACGGTTCTGGACCTGAAACTATGCAAGTTCTTTCAATTCACAGCACAGAAAAAACCTCTGCCTTCCCGATTTCATTTTAGTGGTACTCAGAAGTGTTCGTTGACGGATCGGATTAAAGTTCATCTTTCGGCGAAAACTGTGAGTGTTCTAGGCTTCCTTTAAATCTATGGTTTTTATTTTCTGATTTCATTTTAATTTTAATGATCTGGCAAATCTAGTTGGTTTGTTTTAGAGAAAATCAGTGAAACTAATCATACAACTAACTATAGGATTTTAAAATCAATTTAGCTTAAGATGTTTTCATCCAAGTTTAATTTTACAGATCTGCACAAGATCAGAGTTCGATACTAGATGTATTTTTGTAAAAAATACAAAAAATTCTGGGAATTAAATTTATTCTTTGTTTTTCCAGCTTTTCAGGCTCTTTCATAGAAGGAAATTGGTTGCGCAGACAGCACGTATAACTTGCCTGAATAAAGTTAGTTAACAATTCTTTTTATCATGAGCATCCGAAGAGTCTCATCAAATGGATTCCTTTCTCTCTTTGGTTGGAAACATGAAGTCTTCCTGAGTTTCAGCGGTGAAGATACACGAAAGGGTTTCACAGGTCATCTCTATCGTGCTTTGACTCGAAAAGGAGTTGATGTATTTTGGGATGAAAAACTTGAGAANGGTATTTGCTCCTTTAGGATTATGTTCTTGTTTTTTGGGATCCTCCTGGTGCATGTTATGTTTATCTTCTTGTTTTTTTCTCACCACTTGGGCTGGGATATGGTTGGCAAAGTTTTGAGAGGTTGGCTGTTGTCTTGTAGTGTTCTTGTTTTGCTAGGTTGTTGGTTCTTTTAAAGGATGTGTAAAGGTTGTTGGTTCTTTTATACAATTACCATGATTACCCAAAAGAAAAAAAAATCCAAACCCTAGCATAGAGAAAGCAAGAGAGAAAGCGATGAAAGCTTGGAAGAGAAGATGGAAAGAGAATGGGGGTAAATTGATAATAAAAAATTTGGGTTTATAAATGTTTTAAGTTCGCTGATCTAGCACTGACATTACATCGATCTGACCCACTGATTAGACCAGTTAACTTGGGACCTCGGTCAAGGGTCGGGTTGGGTCTTAAAACATTGTAATGAATATCTTGAAAACTTATTTACGGTGACAGCTAATACCCTAGGTGCAAAACTTTCATCAAATATAATATTGTATCATTTATACCTATATTATGTGATGTACATTGATGGTGTATTATGTCTATATTGATGCACACCACCAACAAATGTTTAATCGTCAAAATCAAAAAACTTTTACAAGCTTAGTCCAACATCTAGGTGACGTTTAACATTTGACTAAGCGTTGGAGTTCCTTGACATTGACGAGAATTTTCAATAGTGTTGACATGCCTTGTGTCACAACCTTATTCCACAACGTCGTGATAAAAACAATAGGCATGGATAGCGTACGAGGTTGAAGGGTTTCGCGAAGCATTCAAGTGGTGTGTGACAACTGAGACATCATGTATGTTTTCTCCTAACATATTGGAAATGCTCATAAGATTCTTTAAAAGGAGCGTGCTCCATGAGAGGGGAGTGCAGGAGTCGATAGGAATTGTTCTTCATAGTTGACAATGAAAAAGCTATTAGGCCATCCCTACACAAATCATTTGGGAGCTAGAGTCACTTCCGTAATGAGTCTATGGCATAACGAAACCAATAAATTGAAGCCGATGAATAGCATAATGTGTAGGCTTAACTTTGCCCAAGGGTGAGTTCAAGGAGCTGCATAAGTCGTTCAACTCTGTTGAAACTCTAGGTCCGTGACAATTTGTATCATAGCAGGAAAGAAGACATTAGCATTGTAGTGTTCTCTTTTAAACGATCTTGCCAAAAAGTTCTCCCTTGTGCTTGCGAGATGCACCTGGGCTGCTAAGACGCAAATTAAGTATTGTGAGGAGTGCAAAGTTGACACGCAAGAGTGCAATAAGTAACATTGAGGGCAAACAACGTGTGAAGTCGAAGAAGCATGTGTGAGACGCATGTTAGGAAGTGCAACATTGGGCATGGACAACAACGCAACATGGAAGTGAAAGCTCTCGTGTGTTGTTGTGGTAGCTTTGAGCGAGTATTCAATTACCATAGGCGGAAGTGTACATCTCCATGATGGCAGAGTTTTGGCTAAAGGTAATTGGCATTCCTTTAGCCACTGGGTTTTGCCACAAGCCGAAAAATGTGATGATTGTGTCTGGCTAGCATTTACAAGAATGATGTGCATGAAGGCTTGCATACAAATGGGTGTGGGAAAATGTCAAGACCTTATTCCGCAACGTCGCGACAAGAGCAACAAGTGTGAAGATCATATGAGGTTGAGGGGTTTTGCTAATCACTCAAGTGGGATGTGATAGTTGAAACGTCAAGTGTTTTTCTTCCAGACACATTGACAATGCATCATAAGACTCTTTAGGAGAGAGGTGCTCGGTAAGGGGGGAGTGCAAAAGCCAATATGACCGTAGGAGTTGTTTTTCATACTCAACGATGAACAATGGACTAGGCCATCCTTGCACAAAATGGTCGAGAGCTGGAGTCACTTCCCTAATAAGTATGGCAGGACGAAACCAATAGACCTCAAGCTAATGAATGTAACATGTAGGCTTAACTCCTCTCAAGGGTAAGTCTTGGGTGCCTCATGACCGTTATGCTGTGTAGAAACTCTAGGCCGTGACACTTGGTTTCTAGTAGTTTTCACTCTCGTTTCTTTATTATTTTTTCTTTCTTACTTAAGACAAATGGAAATAGTTATTGATATGTCTAAATTTCTTAGAACAAAAATAAATTAAATAATTCATGTTTTTTAGTAAATTTTTTTAAATGATATTTTTATAGCATTAATTAGAAATAATTATTTTGTAATGTTAGTTGAATCTTAAAATTTCTATGGTGCATCTTCTTTCATAAATTTCTGGGTCCACCACTAACCAATACACTCACTGCGTCGATGGTGCCCGGATTTCTAGTGGTGTCTTATACTATAAAGCGCCATACATCAAACTTACCTCTATAAAATAATAACTGCAGAGATTATAATGAAACGTACTTTCATAAATATGAACTAAATATCAAATCATCACATCAACAAAACAAAAAAATAAAAAAAAATTAAGTTGATGCAGAAGAAAAAGACATCACAGAATCAAAATCCCACGTATGCTTCTTCGTAAGCTCTTCATTATCTTTTTCTTCTTTTATGCTCTTTACAACGTCAATTCCTTCCTTTATAAGCTTAGGCTTAAAGAATTTTCGGAAGTCTTATAAAATAGTTAAATTTATTGTTAACATTTCTCCACCACAAAGCTTCATGTTGGCTGGACAAATGGCAGGGGCCAAGTATTATCACATCTGAAACTAAGAAACGCTTTTTACTGTATTTGAGAATAGAAAGAAGAAGAAAAATGCGCATAAGAAGAAGAAGATAAAGAAGCCGAGGAGGAAGAAGAAGAAGCCGCAGAATATGAAGAAAAAATACTTCATTTGAGGAGTGAAGAAGTACAACAACAATGAGAAGAATAAGAAGAAGGACCAAAGCAATAGAAAGAAGAATTTCTTCATTTGAGGAATTCAGAGGCCCTTCACTTTCTTCCTCTGTAAGAACCTGAAAAATTGAACATATAATTAACTTCTTGGTGACCATCTAAACATTTTTAATTTTCAGTAAGAATTTACGGTTTAGAATTGGAAAAAAGTGAAAACACTTACAGCTTTGAGGGTGTTGTAGAACTCTGATTTTAAGTGATAATCTATTTCCAATTGAGTGATTGCTTCTTTTTAAGAGCTTTACAAAGAATTCTACAGAGCAAATGGAAGTGAAAATACCAAGAAGCTGGGATAAGTTTCTTGGTGATTATTAATTAGGTTCTTTCTCTCGGTCTGTGAAATGAATTTTTCTTCGCTGCTTTCTTGAAATTTCGGGTTAACTTCCTGCTCATTATTATATATGAAGACTTATTGACAATATTTAATGCAATAAAAAGTTAAATTTTCATTTTTAATGCAATAAAAAGTTAAATTTTCATTTTTTTATTCATATTTTTTAATATTTAAAAATTCTATGGATAATGTCTTTGATAGGAAGAAAGGACTTCTTATTAAATCTTTAAATGGATAGTTTCTTTATCTCCGTCTGTTAATTCCATTTTTCTTAATTTTCTTAGCTATTTCCTTCAACTTTATGAAATTCTATTCTTGGAATTTACCATGAAACTTACAATATGAAATATCCACTTGTTATTGGTTTTCATAATTGTAAGTGAATATTGCATAATTTGGTTTTCAAATTACCAATTTTATGTTCTAAATTTAAAATAGTTCAATATTCTTTTCTGTCAAACATTACCACCGAAAAAAATATAGAAAAAAAAGTACTTTTTATTTTTACTAAAATTCCGAGGTCCTTTGTGCAGCTGAACTTAGTTACAAGTTTATTTGTACGCGTGAAATAAATGTTGAGCTAAGGGAATATTTAAATTGCAAATAATTTACTAAACCTTTTGACAATTACCAAGTTTGAAACAATTGAATCTAAGCTAGGAATAGCTTATTGTTAGAAGATCGTATAACAAAAAACATCGAGATTAACAAGTAAAAATATAAGACACCACACAAAAAGATACGATATTTACTGTGATCGGTACAACCCACATACATCCACGGATGAGACAAAAAATTCACCATAGTAACGTCAACACGACATATAAGAGAACACACACCATAAACCTGGTACCTAATTAACAGAGTGGGGTTGACCTAGTACGTAATCTCGTACATAATTAATATAGTGAAAACAATCCTTGTCAATCTCTAATCTAATACCTAATTAATAATGTTTAATCAACTCTTTGCATCGTATATCTTGTGTAACTCATCACTCTTTCATAATATTGAATTGGTTTCCACGCCTATATTTATAGGTAACATGGTAGATATTCTACTCTTAATAAAAATATTTTTTATTACTAATAGGAGACTCATTTTTCTATTTCTAATAGTTTTCACATACTTATAACAATTTTATTTCTTTTTAAATTAATTTTTCTCAAAAGATATAATTTTATAAGGGAACAATTAGAAAAGTAAGTCACAATATCCTAACACTTATAAATGTGTTATGAATGTCAAATTTGATTAGCAGAAGAGAGTTCTATCACTCAAAAAATATTATATGAAGGATTTGTAAATCCTTATTTCACGTAAACTTCTCATAAGACAGTTGCTAAATCTATAAACTTCCACAGCTTTATCTCAAATTCTCAATTGTCCAGAAGACACTATTACAATTTTTTTGTTTTTAATATGAAAATTAAAATCCAAAAGAGTTATAATACCCTAAGAGTAAAGTATATTCCAATCCAATAAACTACCAGGTAGAGTATTTAGAATAGTATTTTTTTTAAAATTGAGTTGGGTTATTATTATGAAAATATAAATTGAATTTGAAAATGTGTTTGGTAAATTTTTTGAAAACATTTTCTGAAAAAATTAAATTATTTTTTAGTCTTCTACATTGGTAAATTTAGCTAAACACATTTTATAATAAAAGTTTTAAAATTAATAAAAATACCCCCACCCACCCACCCATTAAATATCGATAGCCGGCTACCATCATCAGATGGTGACTGGAAGTCGTCGGAATGGCTCACCACTGGTTGGATCTGGTCGATCGTGCGTCGATCTAGCATCTTCAGCCAGATATATGACCAGATCTAATAATTGACGATGGTCATATCTTAGCTATCGTTGGCAACTAGATGTGGCTAGATATGACTTTCAACGACCATATTTTTTATCGTAGATCTGGTCAAAAAAGGTCAGATCGACCACATCCAACTAGTTGTGTGCCATTTTGACAGATTTATGCTATCTTCAGTGGTGGTGGTCAGCTACTGAGAATATGTAGATGAGTGGGGTGTTTTCATTAATTTATAAACTTTTATTATTGAGGTGTTTAATGAAATTAATAAATCTAAGGGATTAAAAAAATATAAATATTTTATTTATTTAAATTTTAAGAATATTAAAATAAATATGTATTTTGAATAATATTAGATTGGATAATATTTAGAATAATAAAATAAAAAAGACAGCTGTATACATCATTACGATTTACGCGTGCGGATTGCCAAAGTGAAAGTAAAAGTCAAGTCAACAAAAGACGGCTTGCAAGAAGTTCATATTTAGTAAAATTCCTCTAACTCTCACAATTTTAAAAAAATTATAAACAATGCCCCATGGTTTGTCAGTTGTTTTGCAAGTAAATTGCTTTAAGCTAAAATATATAATATTTTTTTATTAAATTCAACATTCAGATTCCACTCACTAACCGTAAATCTTGCTATTGTTGTTGGTCAAGAAAGTGCAAAAAGAACATGGTTTATATTCTTATTTTTCAGTTATTTTATTTTATTTATTATTATTGTAAATCTCATAATGCTTAATCTAATATCTAAATAATAATGTTTAACCAACTCTTTGCATCGTATATCTTATATAGCCCATCACTCTCTTATAACATTGAATTGGTTTTCACATCCATATTTATAGGTAACATAATAGATATTCTATTTTTAATAAAAATATTTTTTTATTACTAATAGGAGACTTGTTTTTCAATTCCTAATAGTTTTCACACCCTTATAACAATTTTATTTCTTTTTAAATTAATTTTTCTAAAAAGATATAATTTTATAAGGAAACAATTAGAAAAGTAAGTCATAATATCCTAACACTTATAAATGTGTTACGAATGTCAAATTTGATTAACATAAGAGAGTTCTATCACTAAAAAAAAAAAAAAAAATTGTACGATTTGTAAATCCTAATTTAACGTAAACTTGTCATAAGAGAGTTGTTAAATCTATTAACTTCTCACAGCTTTATCTCAAATTCTCAATTGTCCAAAAGACACTATTACAAATTTTTTTAATATAAAAATAAAATCCAAAAGAGTTATACCCATAAGGCTAAAATATATTCCAATCCAATCTCTACATTATTACGCGTAAGGAGTGCAAAAGTGAAGTCAACAATAGACAGCTTCCAAGAAGGTTCATATTTAGTAAAATTCCTCTAACTCTCACAATTTAAAAAAAATTATAGACAGTGCCCCATAGTTTTGTCAGTTGTTTTTCAAGTAAATTGCATTAGGCTAAAATATATTTTATTTTCATTAAATTTAATGTTCATATTCCACTCACTAACCATAAATGTTGCTATTGTTGCTCGTCAAGAAGGTGCAAAAGGAATATGGTTTATATTCTTAATTTTTTAGTTTTTTCATTTGATTTATTATTATTGAAAATATCATAATACATATTACACTATTATATTAACTTTAACAAATAAAAATTAAGAAATATACTTTTTTTCTTTCTTGACCTTGAGGTTTACTTTACAAACCATTAGGGTTCTAATGTTTTCTCAAACTTGAGAGCTAGTCCATGACAATTGCCCTCGAAAAATTAATACATTATATGGCTTTTGGATAATTTGATCAAAAATAATTATAAGTTTTCATTTTAATTCAAATATATAGTTGGAAACTTGGATGGAGATTAAAGTTTGGGGTGTTAATGTCAGTTTATAAAAATTTCTGGTATTGACATTATTATTAGAACTTGGGGGTGTTCACAAGAATCACAACAAGCAAACAAGGAAACGTCTTGAGGTCACAACACAGAAAACCTGTCGGCTTTTGCTTTGTTGACTGATCGGTTCAGAGTTCATCTGTCGGATTTCAATCAGTTCATCTTTAATTCTTGGCTGCAACACCTTCAAATCTGTAAGTTGTCGAACATTCTCGTTTCTTTAAATCTATGTTTTTGTTTTCTGGTTTTTCCATTTTAGTTTGAAGAAGCTAATCTTAGATAAATGAACTAATCTTTCAACCACATGGGATCTGAAAATAAATTTATCTTGAATATATGTTGATATAAGTTTAATTTTATAGATCCACACAAGATCAGAGTTTAAGAATACGATTTTTCTTTTCCTGGAAAGTTTCTTTAATAATATGTTCGAGAAATTAGATTTATATTTTGATTTTTCAACTTTTCAGTTTTACTTTTCCAGGCAGGAGGAATTGCAACTTGCCCCAAACATGAGCACTAAAAGAGTCCCTTCATATGGTTCGTCTTCTTCTTCTTCCAGTAGTTGGAAATATGATGTATTTATAAATTTTGAAGGTGAAGGCACTGGCAAGAATTTCACGGATCATTTGTATGTTGCTTTGTATGGAGAAAGATTTAAAGTATATAAAATTGACAAAGAAATTGATAGAGGAACACCCGTTTCACCAGAACTTGTAAGAAAAGCAATTGAAGAGTCAAGAATTTCAATTGTTGTTTTCTCGAAAAGTTATGCTTCTTCTACTCGGTGTTTGGATGAACTTTTGAAGATTAGTGAGTGTAAGAACACAGTGGGACAAATTATCATTCCAATTTTCTATGATGTGGAGCCATCTGTGCCAAGAAAACAAAATGGAGACTTTCGAAAAGCATTTGCTGAACATGAAGAAACTTTGAAAGAGAACATAGAGGAGGTGCAAGTATGGAGGAATACTTTGAAAGAGGTGGCCAATATCTCTGGATTTCCCTTGAAGGATAGGTAAATTTTCTTTATTCTTCTTAAGAATATAGAGAGCTTTATTTCTTCTTGCTGTTTCTTGAATGGAAGTACTTCTTGGAGTTAGGAATCAGTTAGCCAGAATTATGAATATTTTGTTAATTCTTGCAATATTTTCAATGGAAGTAGGTATAGGGTTGTGGATGTGTTGTTGTGATGGGATAGTACATGAATCATATGAAAAAGGGATTTGAGATGGTTAGTTAATTAGTAGTATGAATATGATGATGAGTATGATTATTAATTATGTTTGATGAAGAGTACGTTTGAGATTTGTATTTTGGTTTATAATGTAAAAATTTAATAAATGTTGGTGCAGGTACGAGTCAGAATTGATTGAAGATGTTGTTGAAGAAGTGAGAAGAAAATTAAGTGTTTCAGGTTCAAGATTGATGAATTTGAAGAAAGTAATAGTTGGTGTGAGTTCATGTTTAGAGCAGCTATGGATGCAGGCAGAGATACGAAGGCCAAGGGTTCAATGGAGGCAATCATCAATTGCCCCAACTCTAATCCCCTGTTTTTTTTTGAGCCTTTTATAGAGTTTTGAAAAAATGAAGTCACCGCTTGACAACGACGTGTTGAAATATTTGTGGATATTCCACTGCCACATGCTGAGCTGCGACATTTTGAGTTTCATTGACCAGTGTTTTAGGCTTCTCTCATTGGCTATTATGATGACAGCTTTGTATTTGATTTGGCTTTCTTTTCATTGACTAGTAAGATGCTAGCTTTTATTGTGTAAGAATTTCAATTTGAATTAAAATTTAAATTAGAACCTTCTCATCTCATCTGCCAACTATTAATTATATCTTTACGGTTGCAAATTAACCTACTAACTGTACTCATTTCAAGTTTGAAAATCAGTAAACTTCAACTGAAGACTAATTTTTAGTGAATCAAGAGAAGATTTGTTTTCTATTTTCAGGTTTCATTGATTAATTAGTATAAAAGAGGTGTCATCATAAACATATAAATACTAATATTCTTAAACTACACATAAACTATTATAGTAATGTATATATATATATATTTTAAAACAAAACGAGAGAAAATCAACTCCTTTTTTTGTTTTTTTAAATAGTGTATACAGTACAGGGCCAGCCAAAGTCATTGCATGCCTCAAACTATTACATGTGGAGAAAGAATATATTGTATATAAATTTCCAAAAGCTTTATCTTTGAATGTATAATAAGATTACTGAGCTTTAGAGAATCTAGGAAAGTGAGCGTGCACTAAAACCTGCTCTCTAAATTTAATATTGATCTTCAAGTTACCTATTTATATCTATTATATTTTATATTTTATATCAAATTTACACGTGTAAATTTCAAAAAATATTTACCTATTAAATTTACTATAAAATAGGTATAATTTAATATTTACCTGAGTTTGAGCAACTAACGAGTCGTAAATGCCAATGCATATTAAATTACTAATTTTAATTTTAAAATGACAGTAAATATTTCCTGAAATACGTGTAAATCAAATTTATATTAAATTTGAATTATACCCATTTCGCTGGAAATCAAATTTAATAAATAGGAGTTCATTTCTCCTCTCTCTCTAACTCTCCGGCATCACACACACACCCTCTACTTCGGTCATGTTTAAAATTTGATAGTGAAGTGAAAACTTTTAATATCAGGTAACATTAGAATAATTTTAGCTTTTAAGACTAGAATAATTCTAAAGTTAGTTTGTAACTAATAAAACTTATGTTAAACCAATATAGAAACTGTCTAGAATTATAGATAACAAATACGGACAGAATGAGATACCTATCCAAATACAAACGTATAATGATATTTCCATCAAAGTATAATTTTATAATACTTGTATCTTTTGGGTATTCAACCTTGAATTTTAAGTTATTATGGTTTACCGATTTGTATTTAAAAAATGTTAGGATAATAAACTTCTAACCAATGTTTTAAAACCCAACCCAGGGTGCAACCGGCACGTTTCCGAGTCCCCGATGATATCGGTTTGATCGCTGGTCAAACCAATTGACAAAAATTTTAAAATTCAGCAAATACACCACTAAAAATATACTGTACGCCTATATGTTTGAACTTTATCAAAAAACACACTAAATGCAATCGCACCGGCGACCGAGTTGGCGACGGCAACACCCCAGATGCAAACCAATCATCCCCTGAGCCCATTCACTAAAATCTACCAAGATCTGGCCGAAATAGGTTCGATTTAAGACGATTCACCGACGCTAGCGTGGGCATTCCGGCCAGCTCTCATCCCACGCCAGGCGGCGAAAACACCTCCCATCACCAGGAATCAATCCCCTCTCCTCGCCGACCAAAAACCCAACCTCACCCCACCCCTGCTTAGCCTCTCAATCGCCAGTGAAATCAAGTTGCCTGCGCCAATTTGTCGTTCTTTCCGGTCGATTTACTCACCTAGAAAATCAATGATGTCACCACCATTACATTCACACGGCGCTTTATCTTCAAGCCCTAAGTTCCGCGAGTCAATTGCTGCCAATCATCCACCCAACCTAGGGTTTGGGTGAATAGAAAAGTTATAACCCCAGCCCGTTGAAGCTTCTAGGTCTCCGTTGAACAGGTCTAACCAGCCGAGCCGGGCTGGTATTAAAACAATGGTATAAACCGCCCGTGAAGCTTCGGTCGTTGGTTCAAAACGACCAGGCCGGGTCGGGTTTTAAAACAATGGTTTTTATTGAAACTTCAGTAATTTACAGCCTTCAACAAGTTCAATCTGGAGGGCCAAACTAAGTTTTCAAGGAGGGAAATTTACAGCCTTTAACAAGTTTAGAGAGGGATGAGTCCCTCCAATCTTATACAGATAGGTTACGCGAACTCACAAAGTGGCTCACACTCCTGAAGAGTCCGTTCAGACTCTCCTTATTGCAGGGGTTCGCCCGTAGACTGACTATATGAAAAGAGCTACAGTGAGAGAACGATTTCCCTCATCGTTTTACTACGACCTCCTTGAGAAGTATCTCCGAATAGAAAATTTTAACGACTGCATCAATCGCCACAACCCAGGCCGTCAACCCGGTGTTTCCGGCCGAGGGGAGAACAGTAGAAGGTGCATCGCAGTGGGCTAATGACGATCAGCGAAAAGGGAAGAATAATGATTCGGGCCAAAAGTTACGCCCAGTCTCTTCGTCGCAATCGCGACAAGAAATAGTAACACTTCTTTGAATGCCTCCAGTATCAGAATTCTGGTAAATCAGGGGAGGTCAGCTGCTGGAGAGTCGGAAGCCCATGAAGAATCCCTTTCAGCCAGAACAGCAAAAATATACCGCTATCATCGGACAATAGGCATCACACGATGAGGTCGGCTCTCAAGCAAGCAATTGAAGACCTCATCAACATGGGCACTTCAAGAGTATGTTGACGGTTGACTCCCGTCGAGAAAAGATCAAGAGGAACGGGGAAAGGTGTCGTGGTCGCAAGGCCTCTACTATGTAGGGATCTTTTCAGAGGCGCCCCCTGTGGGGTAACTCTTGAGATTCCTAGGAAAGTGATGCCGGGAAGTCGCCATGACCCCTTGAGTGTAATGAGCATGGCGCCGAACCTGCTAGCTCGCAGGGGAAAGAATTACCTTCTCTGAAAAAGAGCATACGACTACATCACCCCCAAGACGATGCATCATCATCGCGTCTCAAATAGGCCAATGCGAGGTCCACAGAATGCTGGTCGACAATGGAGCGACGTGAAATCCTATTCCAGTTAAGCCTTCAAAAGATGAACTGGACGAGGCAAGACCTAAAGCTCACTCATTCCCCCTCTACGGTTTATACCGAGGATCACCTGATTCCAAGGGAAACGATTTGTCCACAACGTTGGGGAAAACCAATGAAGTGACAAAGGTGACGAGGTCTTGGTGGTAGATTGCCGTCCGCCTTCAACAGCATGCCTGGATACTTCTACTACGAATTTCAGGCTGTCACTTCTATTACCATATGAAATAAGTTCCCCACCCCGTAGGAATCAGGAAGTACAAGGATCCAAAGTGAATCTCCGATACTGCTACATAAAGGCAGTCGATGGCCTGCAAGGGAAAGGGGAAGCTAGTGGCCCCCCTGACACGCCATGACTAACCAAGATCGAGCCATATCTAGACCAACAGGATAAACATGATCCACGTATCCAGAGGTGTCTTCACAGCGGGCCAGTTGAGGACCTGTCTGAGGTATTGGTCGATGAAAGCGAGTCGACCAGAGTATTAAGAATGCGGAGTAATCTCAATTCACACGCATCAAAAAATTGAACGAGCTTCCTTAGAAAAAACATCACTGTTTTTGCATGGACTTACGCCGATATGAATCGAGATCACCGAGCGTATAATGTCAGCTTAAACATTGACAATGCATCAAGCAGTCCGCCAGAAGAGAAGCAATGAACCCTTTTGAACGGTTTATTCAGAGAGGTACTTTACCGCAGTTGGGGTGCCAACCTGCTTTTTAGTAAAGAAACCAACGGAAATGGCAGACCTGCATCGATTTCAACGACCTCAATAAAAACTGATACAAGGATAACTTTTCGCCTGCGAGGATCTACCAGCTCCGTTATGCCACTTGCTGGGTGAGCTTACGAGCTTTATGGATGCCTACTCAGGATTTATTAGATCTCGATATACATCAATGAAAGAGCATACCTCTTCATTACAAATCGGGGACGTATTGTTACAAGGTTATGTCCTTCGGCTTGAAGAACGCTAGGGTAACTACCAGCGGTGGTTAACGTATGTTTCCGAAACAAATCGGCAAAACAATGGAAGTCTATGGTGAGACATGCTAGTTAAGTCGCATGACGCTTTCAGAATCACATAGCCATCTTGCCGAATGTTCGACTGTACTCGAAGGTACAGAATAAACTCAACCCTCTAAGTGCTCATTGGTGGTATCCTCGGAAAGTTCCTGGGGTACATGTTAACCAACAGGGAATCAAACCTAAAAAAGATCCAAGCTCTCTCGATATGAAAAGCCCCTGCCACAAAAAAGAGGTCCAGAACTTGATGGCAGATAGCGGCTCCAGAGTTGCTTCATATTGAGAGTAATAGACGTGCTACACATTTTTATGTGCTTAAGGCCACAGGAATTCGAATGGACTCCAGAGTGCGAACAAGCCTTTCGAGTATACTAGGAACACTTGGAAGACCACCTCTCCGTCATAGCTCTCCTAGGAAATTTTACTTCTGTACCTATCCGTCGTCCCAGCATACGGTTAGCGTTGCCCTCATCCGTAAAGAAGACAGAGTGTTAGTGGCCGTATAATTGATGCAAGCGACCTGTTGGATAGCCGGATACAGTACCCAGAGATGAAACGATTAGCTTATGCGGCTTGATTGCCTTAGAAAGCTCAACGACCTTACTTCCTGACCACACAACCATGTTCTGACCAACCTACCCGCTCAAGAAGTCCTTCAGAAGCCAGAGGCTTTAGGTAAGTTGCTTAAGCGGGCCATGGACTGAGTCAGTTCGACATCTGCATTACAAACTAAAACAACCATTAAAGGGCAGGTTGTTGCCGATTTCATTTCGAAATTCCATACCAATCTGATCGAGGACCCAGAGCAACCAACTGGCAGGTTGTTACAGAAACAACTTAGAAATAAACCTGGAGTCTCTATGTTGATGGTTCTCGAACAGAAAGGATCGGGGCAGGTCTTCTCCCTCCCAATCTCGAAGGGAAGCGCATTCATGGAATCCTTCGGTTGGGTGTTAGGCTACTAACGACAGGCTGAGTAGAAGCGCCTACTATCTGGTCTGGACTAGCAAGGGAAATGGGACCGAGGTGATCAGCATTCACAGCGACTCCCAGTTGGTCGTTATCAGATCTCGAGAGAGTACCAACCAAGGAAGAGAACATGATCAGCTACCTAAGAAAACACAGGCCGCACTCGAGCCTTTCAAGCACTTCACGATCACGCAAATCAGAGATAGTAACCTCTATTGCCGACACCTTGGCAAAGATAGCTCATCGCTACCAACTACAACTAATGATTTGATATTATTATGATGTGAGAAAACATTTAGGCAGCATTCAAACTTGTCATTTGTGTTTTTAGTATTCTCAAATTGGGATGGGATCTGATATCCATTGGACATCTTCATTGGATGAGCACACAGTCTGGATTAACAGCTGAAGTTCCCTTTTTGGGTCACTGCCCAATGTGTTCCATTGTGTTTTGAAATGTGCTTGGTTGACAATTTCATGTGGAGTATGCTGTTTTTTCCAAACCTTGAAGTTGTTGTAGGTTATCTCTCTGTGACAATGGATTAGATGGTATTTGGTTGTCTTTCTTCTCTTTTGGCGATTCCTGGTAGGTGCTGCTGAACTTAATTATTCATCTGGATTCGAATTGAAATCTCTGTGATTCCATTGCCATGTTCTTCTTGATTTGTTGTTTTGTGTTTTGGTAGGTGTGGTGATGGTATGATGATGTGATGGTGAAAATTTTGATACAGTGGTGAAGCTCAATCAACATAGAGACGGATCAAAGAAAAGAAGCACTGCATCAAATGTTTTGTTATTATGTAATTTTGTCATTTGATATGTAATACAACATCATGTTTGGATTGAACTTTAATTGGTTGTTAAATACTTAATTATGTTAGGATTGTGTTGAATTTGAACTTGAATCATGTTGACGTAATTAAAGTTGTTCATTGTCTTATGAAAAAATGATCTAAAAAAAAAATTTTTTTTTTTAAATATGCACGTCATTCTGGTGTGTGATGCCACCGTCCAATCAAGGTCCAACCGGTTGAACGTGACCTCGACCCTCACAAGCGGGTTTGCCCTCCGATCTGGTTTTTAAAACCAAGGTTTCATGATTTTATTTACAAAAAAAAAAAACTGTATTTCGCCCCTCAAAAGTTATTTTTCTCTTCATTTATTTAGACAAGCTAAGCTTGGATGTAGATACACATAGAAAATCTATTGTACAAGTTTTATTTCACAGATTGAAATAATGATCGCGTTTTGAATGTACTTCGCAGTAGCTATTTCATTGCTACATTACATTAAGATAGCTTGTGTATATCTTTTCTTCTGTGGAATCCAGTGAAGAATTACAATTCTGTGTAAAACGCAGAATTGAAAACATTTAGAAGTAGGCAAACATGCCATAAAGTGCCATGAGATTTAGAATCTCATGATGAAGATTTTAAAAAATTCCCATAAGTCTTATTTCTCATATTATGGTACGCTATAAACATAAATCCTTAATAAAATTAAGGGGTTTAAAACATAAAAACCCTTTAATATTATATGCCCAAATATTATAAATATGATGTTTTTAATCTAATAGATACCGTTGTAGCATAATCGGTAATCTGATATAGATATCAAAACAATTCAATTTGATAAGTAGATAAAAATAAATGACTCCTGAAATAATTTACTGAAAGATTAATTATGGAAAAATTGAACACACACTATTAAAGTCCAGTCCACAGCAGATTGTGAAAAAAAAATTAAAAAAGGTATTTGTGACTTCGAGAAGCGTCGTGCTTGTACAAAGTACTTTTGAAGTCGATAATATGACAGAATAAAAAAGAGCGGAATTAACAGGACCACACTTTCAGTTAGGCACATTATGTAATCTACCAGTTTCAAACATATATAAAGGACCACATATGAACAGTGGTCTCTTCAAAACCATTATACACGTACCCATAAATAATATGTAGGTATTGATTAAAAAAAAAAAATAAAAAAAATATGTATATGTTTTAATTAAAATTTTATAAGTATGTAAAATTTTTTAAGGAGTCAGGAATGTTTTTTTTTTATTAGACAAAGACGTGACAAATAATTTAGATTGATAAACCATATATTTGGAGTGTCTCATAGTTCTGTAGAAATCATGGGCCTGACGTATCGCTAAAAGATATGGGAGACTTACATGTAATGTCATTCCCCCAAGAGGAACGGTTTCCTGGATCTGAAACTATGCAAGTTCTTTCAATTCACAGCCCCAGAAAAACCTTCTGCCTTCCCGATTTATTTTAGTGAACTCAGAGAGTTCGTTGAGGATCGGATTAAGATTCATTTCGGCCGAAAATGTAAGTTTTCTCGGCTCCTTAAAATCTATGGTTTTTTTATTTTGATTTCATTTAATTTTAATGATCTGGCAAATTAGTTGGTGTTTGAGAGAAAATCCGTGAAACTAATCCTACAAACTAACTATAGATCTTAAAATCAATTTAGCTTAAGATGTTTTCGTCCAAGTTTAATTTTACAGACTGCACAAGATCAGAGTTCGATACTAGATGTATTTTTGTAAAAAATTAAAAAAATTTCTGGGAATTAAATTTATTCTTTGTTTTTCCAGCTTTTCAGGCTCTGTCATAGAAGGAATGGTGGGCGCAGACAGCATGTAAACCTACCTGAATAAAAGTTAAGTAAAATTGTTTATCATGAGCATCCAACAGTCTCATCAAATGGATTTCTTTCTCGCTTTGGTTGGAAACATGAAGTCTTCTAGTTTCAGAGGTGAAGATACACGAAAGGGTTCACAGGTCATCTCTATCGTGCTTGACTCGAAAAGGAGTAGAGATGTATTTTGGATGAAAACTTGAGGAGAAGGAGAACCCATTCATCGGAACTCCTTGATGCCATCAAAAAATCAAGAATCTCAATTGTCGTTTTGTCAAAAAAATGCTTCGTCTTTGGTGGCTTGGATGAACTGTTAGATCGTTGAATGTAAGAGGGACATTGGGGCAAATGGTATCCGATTTTCTCCGATCTGGACCGTTGTGTGGAGAGAGAGAGAGAGGGGGAAATTTTGGGAAGCACTTAATAAGCAGGAAGAAGCTTTGATAGAGGTCATTAATCTACTGGATGGAATTGAAAATAGGTACGTAACATTTATTTTTATTAGAGATGTATAAAATTGAAAGAATTGAATTCTGAAGGAGGTGAATTGGTTATAGTGCAATAGTAGTTTAGAGAAGGTAGATAATCATGGAAATTGGGAAAAGGATTAGCCTTCAACCCTTGTGGGATTTGAATCAGTTAGCCAGAATTATGAATTTTGTTAATTTTGCAATATTTTCAATGGAAGTAGGTATAGGTGTGGATGTGTTTGTGTGAGGGATGTACATGAATCATATGAAAAGGGATTTGAGATGGTTAGTTAATTAGTAGTATGATATGATGATGAGTATGATTATTAATTATGTTTGAGAAGAGTACGTTTGAGATTTGTATTTTGGTTTATAATGTAAAAATTTAATAAATGTTGGTGCAGGTACGAGTCAGAATTGATTGAAGATGTTGTTGAAGAAGTGAGAAGAAAATTAAGTGTTTCAGGTTCAAGATTGATGAATTTGAAGAAAGTAATAGTTGGTGTGAGTTCATGTTTAGAGCAGCTATGGATGCAGGCAGAGATACGAAGGCCAAGGGTTCAATGGAGGCAATCATCAATTGCCCCAACTCTAATCCCCTGTTTTTTTTTGAGCCTTTTATAGAGTTTTGAAAAAATGAAGTCACCGCTTGACAACGACGTGTTGAAATATTTGTGGATATTCCACTGCCACATGCTGAGCTGCGACATTTTGAGTTTCATTGACCAGTGTTTTAGGCTTCTCTCATTGGCTATTATGATGACAGCTTTGTATTTGATTTGGCTTTCTTTTCATTGACTAGTAAGATGCTAGCTTTTATTGTGTAAGAATTTCAATTTGAATTAAAATTTAAATTAGAACCTTCTCATCTCATCTGCCAACTATTAATTATATCTTTACGGTTGCAAATTAACCTACTAACTGTACTCATTTCAAGTTTGAAAATCAGTAAACTTCAACTGAAGACTAATTTTTAGTGAATCAAGAGAAGATTTGTTTTCTATTTTCAGGTTTCATTGATTAATTAGTATAAAAGAGGTGTCATCATAAACATATAAATACTAATATTCTTAAACTACACATAAACTATTATAGTAATGTATATATATATATATTTTAAAACAAAACGAGAGAAAATCAACTCCTTTTTTTGTTTTTTTAAATAGTGTATACAGTACAGGGCCAGCCAAAGTCATTGCATGCCTCAAACTATTACATGTGGAGAAAGAATATATTGTATATAAATTTCCAAAAGCTTTATCTTTGAATGTATAATAAGATTACTGAGCTTTAGAGAATCTAGGAAAGTGAGCGTGCACTAAAACCTGCTCTCTAAATTTAATATTGATCTTCAAGTTACCTATTTATATCTATTATATTTTATATTTTATATCAAATTTACACGTGTAAATTTCAAAAAATATTTACCTATTAAATTTACTATAAAATAGGTATAATTTAATATTTACCTATTTTGCAAAATACGTGTAAATCCAATTCATATTAAATTTACATTTACATTTTTATTAAATACAGTAAATATTTACCTGCAAAATACGTGTAAATCAAATTTATATTAAATTTGAATTATACCTATTTCGCTGCTAAATCAAATTTAATAAATAGGAGTTCATTTTCTCTCTCTCTCTCTCTCTCTCTCTCTCTCTCTTTTGAAAAAAAATTAATGTAAATTTATTATAGTAAATTCATTAATTTAAGCCTTTTAGTATATTAATTTTAAATGTATTTGACTAATAAATTTATTAAAATATAAATGTATAATATTTAACAAACGGGATGATATTTACCGTCAAAGTATAATATTTCATTTTATAAACTGATATCTTTTGGGTCATTCAACCTTGAATTTTAAGTTATTATAGGTTAACCAGATATGTATTTATTTACTTATTTTTAAATTGTAACTTGTCAAACAATTAAGGGAGGATGTAGGACAAGAAGTCATATTTACATAAGGTGTGAGCTTGGGTAGAATTTTATTTCAAAAAACTAACTCAAGAGAGGATGGAGTCCAACCACATATATCCACCATAATTCACTAAATTGATCATATAAGATAAATACAACTTCTAACAAAATGACCTCAGATAAATTAGCTATAAGTGACTATGTATCTTTTGGTAATGTTTGCGAAACATGGAGAGGAATTGTGATCCAAACGATTTGTGCTAAGCCGTCGCGACATCGACATTTTCCATGGCTGGTGATGTTTGACCAATATGAAACCACAACAAGGAGTTGCTTCAATATATTTGAAAATAAATTGAGGCTTGTGGAGATGCCCATATCTTACGAGAGAATGTTTTATGGGATCTTTTGAAGAATGGTTGATTATGGTGAAACTAAATCCTGACTATCAATGGCAAATCCAAATCTTTTTGATGAATCTATTGTCAAGCGTTGAAATTCTTCTTCCTCATGTTGACAACGATTATCATAAGTTGATGTTTGCAAAAAATCTTGGTGATGAAAACTGTATGTGTTATGCCTAAAAAGTCATGCTTATGTCAACTGATTTAATGTCTTTCTGTACTAGCTGCCAAGTCCATACCGCCTCAAAGATATTCATACCAACTCTATCTCATTTCAAGAGATGAATGGATAAGAGCCTTCCATGTGTCAAGGCAACTTGCAAAACATTCATTACATTGACCTCAAAGGTGTATAAATTGGCACTTCTCTTCCTGAAAAAGGGGGGCTAGGCATATGAGAGCTAAACATAGATTTGAGCTCAATTCTTTTTCTCTATAGACATTGTATTTCTTCAACTTTGTATGTCTTATGGGCAAAATCATAAAAACAGTCAGAGATCAATAAAATAACAGTGGATGTAGGATTTGCTTTAAGCATCCGAACCACTATAAAAACCTCTCTTGTCAGTCTATTATTTATGTTTTCTGCAACATATATAATCTCAGCTCTATATTCAAATCTTATAGATCCATCACGTGTAATTTCTAAGGCTCTCTTAGCATTTTGCACGTGCGAGTCGTTAGCGTCCAAAATCAAGCGTCAACAATTTGGTGGCCCGAGCAGGTCTCAAACCTACGTCAAAGTTCTCAAATCGCGCATTCAAGATCGTTAAGATCACGCGTTCAAATCACCCATATCGCGTGGCCAGATCGCTGATCGCACGCTTGAGTCGTTCTGATCCTTGTCTTCAGATCGCTGATCTTTAGCTTCAAATTGCATGGCCAAATCACTTATAAACTACTGAATTAAATCTAAATGAATGAGACAAAGATGCTTTAAATAAAATTATTGTTTTTATTTATATTTCATTTCAATCTCCTAATTTAAATGAAGTAAAAAAAAAAAGTAATAATAATAAATCCAAATATAAACAAAAACATGGAAAAATCGTAAGTCGTACATTACTTTCTAAGTTATCTCATAGTAATTCTGTGTTAAATTATCTTTATATATTCTGATATGTATGAGCTAAATTAGCCACATCCAGAGGGGCACTTTAAAGTAAAACAAATTAAAAAAAAAAAAATTGCTTGGGAACTTGATAAAGTTGCGTTGCCTTGAAGAAAAATAAAACGCAACGATTGCAAAAACCCCCTAAAAACCCAGTTTGTTTAGATTAGTTCTGACAAGCAGCTTTGTTTTAGTTTCTCTTCAATGGCGGATAAAGCTTCAAGTTTAGATCGAGTCCTTCGCTCCATTGAATGCATGAAAGTTGATGAAGCAAGACAATGCCAATACTAATAGTAGCGACATCAATTTGCAAATCACGTGTTTCTCTGACCTCATCAATGATGTCACTCTCCATTTTCTAGTCTAGGACTGGCATTTGGCCCGCCCCACCCCAACGGAGTGGGGATTCCCTAAAATAGTCGGGGGTTGGTCTCTGGGACAGAGGTGGTCATGACTCGAGGAAAAATGAATTAGATGATTATGTTATTTAAATATCGCTTATCATGTTATTACGAACATAATTCTTGTTATTTGTATAGAATTGAACTTAAATTCATTTGATAAGAGACATAATTGATCATTTATCAAGTAGACATAATTTATCATTCGATAAGAAATGTTATGCCCAAGAACCAGGGTTGGTGTAAGCATGTGTCAGTAAGAACTAATCAGAATTCAGAAATGTTTTTTGCTGCCTGGATGCAGCTATGTCCCACAAGGACAAGAGAGGTAAGGCCATCGTCAGTAAGGCAAGTGAATCCCAGGCCTATGAGTGGCTGGGAATTATCCACCTGCTGAAGTTATGCGCGATTTAAGGATATCTTTCGTACAAGCTACCAATGGAAAGCAGGTTTGAAATCGTATCACACCTACCTGTATGCAGAATCATGATTGTCATCTTGGATCCTCTCACTATAAATAGAGGAGTCTCCTCCATTTACAGGATTGGCTCATTCACCATCTAAACTCTCTNCGAGCTCCTCGTGATCTCAGATGGAGCTCTATGCTCATCTTAGATCGAGCTCGTTATGCTCTCAGATTGAGCTCGTTATGATCTCAGATCAAGCTCTATGCTCATCTCAGACCGAGCTCCTTATGATCTCAGATTGAGCTTTATGCTCATCTCAGATCGAGTTCGTTATGCTCTCTAATCGAGCTCGTTATGCTCCCAGATTGAGCTCGTTATGATCTTAGATTGAGCTTATTATGCTCTTTGATCGAGCTCCTTATGATCTTAGATGGAGCTCTATGCTCATCTTAGATCGAGCTCATTATGCTCTCTGGTTGAGTCGTTAAGCTCTAAGATTGAACTCATTATGCTCTCTGATCGAGCTCTTTATGCTCTCAGGTCGAGCTCGTTATGCACTCAGGTCGAGCTCGTCATGCTCTCAGGTCGAGCTCGTTATGATCTTAGGTCGAGCTCCTATCAAATCGTGATAAACTTCTAGCTCTCAGATCACAATTAGCTCCTAGCTCTCAAATCGCAATCAGCTTTTAGCTCTGACATTGCGAACAGCCTCAGCTTCGGATCTCTTCACGTTCTCAGATCGCCGTCCTAGCTCAGCACTCGATCACGCCAAGAATAGTTCAAGCTCTTCAGTTCGAGACTGCAGCCTATAGTGCAACAGCCATTCAGATCAAAGACCTTAGTTTCTGAAGTGCGATTACGCACTCCAAAAACTAGGGGGCTTCTGTTATGCCTAAAAAGTCATGCTTATGTCAGCTCATTTAATGTCTTTCTGTACTAGCTGCCAAGCCCATGCCGCCTCAAAGATATTCATACCAACCCCATCTCATTTCAAGAGATGAATGGATGAGAGCCTTCCATGTGTCAAGTCAACTTGCAAAACACTCATTACATTGACCTCAAAGGTGTATAAATTGGCACTTCTCTTCCCGAAAAGGGGGGCTGGGCAAATGAGAGCTAAGCATAGATTTGAGCTCAATTCTTTTTCTCTGTAAACACTGTATTTCTTCATCTTTGTATATCTTATGGGCAAAATCATAGAAACAGTCAGAGATCAATAAAATAACAATGGATGTAGGATTTGCTTTAAGCATCCGAACCACTATAAAAACCTCTCTTGTCAGTCTATTATTTATGTTTTCTACAATATATATAATCTCAACTCTATATTCAAATCGCATGGATCCATCACGTGTAATTTCTAATGCTCTCTTAGCATTTTGCATGTGCGAGTCGTTGGCGTCCAAAATCAAGCGTCAACAATATGTATATGTTATTAACTATGTTGTCGACTGAGTTGATATTTTGGACCCCGGGAGCTCAAGATTGGTGTGAATTTGAATTTGAACTAGATAAGTACCTTACTTAAAGCAAACAAGTTCGCTCGCTTAGTAAAATTTAAAATGTTTGTTGTCTTTTACTTAAATGTGTTTTGGGTAAGTGAAGGTAATGCACTTCACAATGTGTATGTGCCCAGACACAGTATTCTCAAATGTAAAATACATGGCTTTTATTGATAACTTCAGCAAATTTACAGCCTTTCACAAGTTCAATCTAGTGCCACACTTAAGTTTTCAAGGAGGGAAATTGTGGACCGAGCTGACTTGTTACAGTGCACCAGAAATTCCGAGGACAGTCACCTCCGATTCCACCAAGCAAACATCTTTCCCTAGATAACCAGTGCTTAGCAGATTTAAGTGAATGACATGAATCTTGGCCAACAATATTCATGCTGTGAAGCACTGAACCAGTATTTAGCACTTTAGCTATAAGAGAATGGGAAATAATGAGCTTATCTAGACATGGTTATAGGATAATGGCTGAAATTAACTTCCCGCCGCTACAGCCTCACTAAGAGAAATATTAGTTGACGCGTATAAGGAACAAGTATATGAATACTTTTACCTTTACCACCTATGTGCTTGGCCTGCACTTGATCCAGGATTCGCAATGTGAATTCTGCGTATATTTTAGAACCAGGGGCAAGAGTTGTTAAATCTGCCAGAGCCAAGTGCAGAGAAAGAAGAGTGCCTGTTCCAAGGCGTCTTCCCTTGGTCTATAGAGCTGTATCTTCTTGCAACACAACCAAGACAAACATATTACTGGAAATCTTCATCTAAAGTCCTTGAAACCCAGAGAGACAGCAATGTGATGAAGATTTACCAAAGCAATTTGTCACACAAGGTGCCGATTAGACATCTTTTTTCCTTTTTTTCATTTTTATGGTTCAGTTTGAAACTTAAAACACTGGTAATTTCTTCTTCTGTATTTATGGATCAATATTAAATAAGCCTTTCCATCATCGTCTAAATGTCACTTCATGGGTAAGAAACATAACACTTTTCAAGGTAAATCCAACAGTCCTATAAAATTTGATACTAATTGTGATCTCCAGCAACGAAAACTTTTGAGTCATAACATTCTTCATTTAACTTCGAAAAACCTTCAAACTTCCAGACATGCTTAAAAGTACTCGCTCACTCACAAAGTAGGTGCATCTTTGATCATTGATAAGCACTCTCCTTCACCTGTGATTGTTTCTTTACAAACAAAGACATCTACTACAAACACACACGAGTCCTCCACAAGGTACCATTAGAAGCATCATTAAATACTGTAAGCGGAATTTATTGATCAAAACCCCTTTCAAGCTTCAATCCATGAAAGCGTCTGTCCCTCCCCAGAGCATCTAGTCAAGAAAATTGACCAAATAATTAGTAAGAGGCACACGATTTGCTTGTGGTACGCTAAATCAAGAAGGCAATAGAAGGAAACATATCTAAAATGCAAGAGAGAGAGGGGGAGAAAAAAGTTCTTTGATGTTCAAGAGCAACTATTTTAGACACCAAAATAACTCAACAGGTAAAAGCTGACAATTTTTCTCACAAATTGTGTCAAACAACATACACAAGTCATCAAGTAAAATTAAGTGGAAAAAGGATGTAAAGTCTATTGGCTTTGTCCCAATTTATAAAATAAACTAACCTTGAACTATCAAGTAGTTGTCCTTATTCTGATCAAGCAAAAACAATCAGACAACTGCATAGACCTCCCAACCACGACAGAGAGAACTTGCATCTGCTATCGCTAAGTACAGAGAAATATGCTCTTTTCCATTCTTGCTTTTATTACGCTTGGGTAGAGAACCAGTTTCCTGCAAGTGTGGGCATAATATATTAATATGTTAATGGGGTTTGAAAATAAGAAGATAATATCAGTAATGCAATGGCTATGTCCCCGCAGAAGATGGTTGTGGACTTACTACTGCAACCAAAATCAATTAATATGTTCATACATAGGGTAAATTTGTTTTCAGGTATGATGTCTGAATATAACTGCATTTAAATCCTTCAGGTGTTTTTAGAGTATTTGATCTACAACTTCATACATATTTATAAAAATGAAAAAGAAACAAAAACCCTAAACTATTGGTTTTTATCTTAATTGAAAAGATCTGAAATATTTGCCTCAAATTAATTCTCAAAAACACCTGTAAAATTATTCTAATTCTTACCTTCATAAAGCCCATTTATATGTTTAAGCAAGAATTTGGACCATATTTTAAATCAATTCTTTCAACCATCTTATTAATTTTCTTATTTCTTAATTATTTTTATTGAATAATCAATTTCATAACTTTTAGTTTAATAAATAAAATGGCTTATTTATTCATTTTTCAAATATCCTGTTTTAATTATTTTTCATAAATTTATGTTAGAACAATGAAATAAAAAAGTATTTACAACATTAAAAAAGATCTTATTAAATTTTGTCAAACTGACGATCTGCTAAGACTTAACGTTTAGACTAGGGGTGAGCGGTTCCGGGTACCCTGCACTTTTCCGAGGAACCGGAACCGGAACTGCACAGTACAGGTTCCCAAAAAAAGGAACCGAAACCGGAACCGCACAGTACAGGTTCTTCAATTCAAGGAACCGGAACCTAAAATGCAGGTTCCGGTTCCTTTCCAGGGTACCCTATAAAAAATCAATTACCCCCCTATTAGTTTAAAAAATAACAAAAACACCTTATAAGTTTACAAATACACCCCTAACAAATTTTCGTTATTCATTCATTTGTGTCCAATGTAACTCATAACCTGTAATCTCGAACAACGCTTGAATTCAATCAATTCATCACAATTCACATAAAATTCGTCAATCAAAACCAAACACAAACAATTATTCATCACATTACATAAATAACTTCACCAAAATCATTTAACAAACCACATTCTTAATACTATTACAACATTGCCATTTGCCGGGGGTTTATTTGATAAGTTAATAATTATAATGTTTTAATTTTATTAATTTATGTTAAATTGGTTTGTGTATTATATATACCAATATAATTTAGTAAATTTAATATTAGAAACAAGTAATGTTATATTAAATAAGTGTATCATACTACAATGTAATTGTAATGTTATATTAATTAAGTGATCATACTCCAATGTAATTGTAATGTTATAATTAATTAAGTATATATTATTTATTTAATTAATTAAATTGTTAATCATTTAATTAGTATTATAATATTTTTTATAATATGTTATAATTAATTAAATAATCATACCATAATTTATAATATAATGTTATAATTATAAATTATATAATTCATTAAATATTGTGAAAATTAGTAAATTACTATGTTTATAATATATGTCATAATCAATTAAGTAATAATTTAATTATTTATGTTATATTAATTATATGACGTACTATAAATAGTATAATGTAATGTTAATATGAATTAAGTAATCATACTACAAATCTATAATTTAATATTATAATTAATTATTTCAAATCATTTAATTAATATACTAATGTTTATAATGGAATGTTATAATTGATTAGTAATTATATTACAAATATAAAAGTAATGTTATAATTAATTAAATTTTTAATCGTTTAATTAAGTAATGTAATAGTATAGTAATTACAATGTCATAATGTAATGTTATAAATTCATAACTAATTAAGTAATTATGCAATCATTTAACTATATAATGCTAAATTAAGTAAGTGATTATAATATAATGTAATTAATATATTATAATTTATTGAGTAATTATTTAACTATAGTAATGCTTAATTATGTTTAAAGGTAATGTTATAATTAATTAAATTTCTTATCATTTAATTAAGTATTGTGCAATGTTTTGTAGTAAATTAGTAATTACTAATGTTTAAAATATAATACATAACTCATACCATTAAGTAATTATTTATTATTTAATTATGTAATGTTAATTATTATATGATCATACTAAACAGTATATGTAATGTTATAATGAATTAAGTAATCATACTACAAATCTATAATTTAATATTATAATTAATTAAATTTCAATCATTATTAATATACTAATGTTTATAGGAATGTTATAATTGATTAAGTATCATATTACAAATATTATATGTTATAATTAATTAAATTTTAATCGTTATTAGTAATTAATAGTATAGTAGATTATTAATGTTTATAATGTAATGTTAAAATAATAACTAATTAAGTAATTATGTAATCATTTAACTATATAATGCTATAATTAAGTAAGTGATCATAATATAATGTAATATTATAATTTAATTGAGTATTATTTAACTATAATGTAATGCTAATTAATGTTTATAATGAATGTTTATAATAAATTTATAATAATTAAATTTCTTACTTCAATTAATTATTGTGCTAATGTTTATATAGAAATTAGTAATTCCTAATGTTTAAAATATAATATCATAACTCATAATTAATTAAATTATGTTAATTATATGTTATATTAATTATATGATCATACTATAATAGTAAATGTAATGCTATAATGAATTAAATAATCATACTATAATCTATAATTTAATATTAATTAATTAAATTTCAAATCATTTGATTAATATACTATGTTTATAAAGAATGTTTAATGATTAAGTAATAATTATAAATGTATAGTATGTTAATTATAATTAAATTTTTATCGTTTAATTAATTAATGTAATAATATTAAATTAGTAAATTACTAATGTTTATAATGTAATGTTATATTCATAACTAATTATGTAATTATATAATCATTTAACTATGTAAGCTATATTAAGTAAGTGTCATAATATATAATGTAATATATAATATATAATTTAATTGAGTAATTATTTACTGTAATGTAATGTTTAATTAATGTTTATAATGAAATGTTTATAAGGTAATGTTATAATTAATTAAATTTCTATCATTTAATTAAGTATTGTGCTAATGTTTATGTAGCAAATTAGTAATTACTAATGTTTAAAACATAATATCATAACTTATAATCAATTAAGTAATTATTTAATTATGTAATATTTAATTAATTATATATCATACTATAATGTAATGTTATAGTGAATTAACTATTAAATAATCATACTATAATATTTTAATGTAATATTATAATTAATTAAATTTTTAATATTTAATTAAGTTTGTACTAATGTTTTAATAAAGCAATTTAGTAGTAATCAATTAATGTAATGCTATAATTAATTATACTATAATCAATTAAGTATGTTATAAATTATAATTAAAAGTAACATTTAACTATAATTTAATGTATAATTGATTAAGTATGAATTTAACTAGTAATTAAATTTATTAATGTTTATCAATTTGTCATATATTAATTATTACTAATTTATTATAGATATACTTAAAACTTGATAATGAAGTAAATAACTAAATAATTATTACTCAATCAAATACTATTTTATTCAAAAATAATTCTTTTAATAACATTAAAATGTAAAACACTTTTAATTGGATCATATTCCAAATTCACTTAATGATCAAAACTTTAATATAATATTATAAATATTAAGCTTTAATATGGTGTAATTTATATGTATAAGTATAATTGTATCGCATATTTATTAATTAGGTTATCTAAAAATTTAACTTTTTTTTATTTAAATTTTTTTATATGTAAATAATGAAACTCCTCCCCATTATTTATATTTCACAATATTCTTATAGTCCACGTTCCAAAATAGGTTCTAAACAGGTTCCAAAACAGGTTCCAAAACAGGTTTCAAATAGGTTCCAAAACGTTCCCAAAATGTTCCAAACGGTTCCAAACAGGTTCCAAACAGGTTCCAAAACAGTTCCAAACAGGTTCCAAACAGTTTCCAAAACAGGGTACCCCTACAGTTTCCAAAAGGTACCCTTTTTACAGGTTCCTTCCGGTTCCGGTTCCTCCAGGGTAACCGAACCGGAACCGCACAGTAGCGGTTCCAAAAATTGGAACCGGAACCTACCCACAGTGCGGTTCTGGGTATGTTCCGGTTCCGGTTCCGGTTCTTACCCCCCAGTTCCGGTTCTACCCGCTACCCGTGCTCACCCCTTAGACATTAAAAAAAATATCTTAAAATTTTTGCATTTAGACTATTCAAATTTCAGTTAAATTCAGATATTTAAACTTCAAACAACATAACAAATGCCACCTCGCAAACATACGCTTTGGTTTATGGGAAAGAAAATATAACATTTGTAGCCTCCGGCCTCAAATTCCCAGATTCATATTTCTCCACTGCATTCTTCATAGTAGTGAAAATAATTGATTTTGACAGTGTAATGAGTTGTGTGCATCTGACGTAGATCTTATGATCCCTGCAATTTTGATGTTGATGAAAATATTCCTAACAAGAAGAACCTGAGGTAAGAGCTGAAATCATTTAATGAATATCATAGCCACTAACTACACAAAACAACACACTCATGTAGGGAGAGAAGAGCATACCATCCTTATCATCAAAGATTCCGTCCATGGCAATTTGTTGAATTGTAGAGATACAGGTTACACCAATCAGCTTCATAGTCTTTTATCAGGAACAGAAGGAAGCTAATATTCCAATCTTAAAATTTTTTTAAAGGTACTTTATCCTTTGCTTAAGAGGATTACTTTTTGAACATTTAATAAGTATCAATTCTATTCTTGGAGGTGTCAACAAAATTACAAATATTAATATTCAGGGAGGATGATGTGTTGGGTTCCAGATGGCTGTACAGATAAAAAGTTGGCATCGTGTGTTGGGTTACTGAAGAATACAGATTCAGACCTGAAATTGAGCCATTATAATCAACTTGTCTCATTGATCCAAAGGGCAGCTTTGCACCATCAGTTCCACAAGATGTGTTAATAAATTACATAAGTAGCAACAGAAATCACATCAGTCATAAACAGGAAAAAGCGGCAAGATCAATGCACACAGAATTCATAGGAACAACTGTTTACAAACCGGATAAGGGAAAATTGAAATGTTCTTCATAACAGTAACCTTTCTTGTGTAACAAGACAGGGCTCCTAATAAGGAAAAAGCTTGAGCTATTCAAGATTCAATTATAACACCTCCAAATCATTGAATATCAACTATTGAGGAAAACAAAACAAATTACTATCAGTGAATCAGTATATGGGCATTGAACCCCTTTAATAATTCCTCTGTTTCAACAGGAACATATATCATAATGGCACTTTCAACCAAACAGAAAGGTGGTCCCTCTTTGCTATGAAGATGTTGGCCTAGAATACCCCAAACTTATCAGCTTCTCAACCAACTTCTTCTCCGCATTTACGTAAAAACTCAATACATATATAGCTACAAGCTCTAAACACACACAACAACAAAAAGAAGTGAATCACACATAACAAGGTCAATAACCAAAACACAAACACATGAGAGGAACCAAACCTCAATCATAGGACTATTCTTGGCTATATTGCAAGCCAAAATCACATTGAGACCAGTCTTTGTCACTGCCACAAACATTTATATCAGCCAACACAAAAACCTCTACAACTATAAAACATGTAATCCAACTCATAAACACAATATATACCCAATCTTTGAGCAATGCCGGATCCAATATTGTCAGAAACCCCTCCAATTATTGAACTAACAATCACTGTATTTTTCTGTGCATCATCATAAAAAATTACAATAAGAAAAATCTCATTTACTTTATCTCTTTCCTTCTAGGTTCATACTACATTACTGGTGTCCTGACCAATGTTCTGAGAACCGGACCGGACCGTCCAGTCAGACTGGTTCGACCGGGAGCCGACGGTATTTCCGGTCCGATATCTCACAAAAACCGTTATTTCCCGTTAAACCGGATTGAACCGCGGTCAGACCACCGAAATACTGCCGAGTCGCGGTCCAATCGCTGCTCAATCTCGTCGGATTCCGGCATCGTTCGACGAATAAAACACCACCATTCGACGTGACGGCATCTCCACGACAAAACCCAACCATTTTCAGTCGCCGTCGTCTAGCCTTCATCGCTCACCGTCCACCTAAAGTTCACGCGACCATCAGGCTTCTTTTGTTGATTCCGGCAAGTTCCGGTGACGACGGAACTCCCTAGCACCACCATAAGATTCGCCGGAACCTATACATCAAAAGCCCCATGATTCCAACTTCGATTGGCCGTCGATCGTCGCTGCCGCCACCACTCACCAGCTTCTTTGCGCGACACAGGTGTTTTAGACAGATTTCAAACCTTAAGGGAATATTATAAGGGTGTTTTTGATGAGTTTCAAACCTCTAGGGACTAAAAATAATTTTACAGAATACGGTCTAACCGACCAATCCAGCCGGTCAAACCGAAAACCGGACCCTTGAACAGGTCATAGTCCATTCCGGTTTTTGGAACATTGGTCCTAACACCAAACAGATATTTTGGTTACACAATGTTTTGGTTTCATTTAACTATATTGCTAGCTGAAAATTCATTTAAAAATTTATAATAAAGATGATTTTCATAATTTCAAATTTACTAATAAACATTGAATTACATAAACTTACAGGCCAACTAGGCGCGGCTGCATATAAGCGGCCAAATTTGGCAGAGTTACAACCAATCCAAGCATATATCTGTTTTGTTCAACAAAAATCGAAGTAAATTATTGCTCTCTATGGTTATGCATATTACAGTTATGTATGTACAAGTAGTAGAACTAGAACCTAGGGACGGGCACGGGCACGGGCACGGGCCAGGCCGAGGCTGGGGATCCCTATCTCCAGGTCCGGGCTGAGGGCCCAAGGGGATTCCCCTAGTCTAGCCCATCCCCGGGACGGGGATGTTGGGGAATCCCTAGGCCCGGCACAGGGGAATGTGGAGACTCCCATCCCCATCCCAGCCCGCCCCAAATTCAGGGGTTTTCCCCACTCATTCCCCGCATACTGCTTCTTGAAATCAGGTATCCATTATATAAATAGCATTTTTTTCAATTATTATCAAAACAAATATTAATAAAATGACCCAGAGACAATTATTTATTACAAATTTAAAAATCAGACTTATTCATATTAATAATGGTATTTGCAGTATCATAAAATTGATTTGAACAAGTTCCACTGCTTTAAATAAAGATGATTCCACAGTATCATATAATTTTATCCTGAGAATATTATATAGTAAATTTCTCAAACCCCAAAACATGTTTATGATTAACGCTGCAAAACAGTGCAGACTGAATTTAACAAAACAAATAACATGAAAATTATATCATTAACCAACAAAAACATCATAACAGTAACACATCTTAAATCCAAATAATAAATCTTCTGTCGTCTGTCTTCTGTCAAGTCACAGCTTTACTCCTATCACAAGACTTGAAAAACCTTCTAAAAGGCGGACAAATTAGAACATATAGTCTAGAGCTCTTAAATGATGGCATTAGCTGCACTCGCAATCACTTTTATCCTAAATAAAGTGGAAAACACAATTTAATTTGACATCCAACAACAAATTGACAAACACAATTTAATTCAACTTGAGGGCACCACAAAGAGTATCAAGTCCAAAACGAAAAGATGCTTAAGCTGCAACAGGATAACTTATGCATGAAACATGCTTGTGGCAACCAATATTTATCAAATCAAATCAAATCAACCACAATTAGCACCATAGCCACCAATATGGCAAAGTTGAGCTTAAATGTAACTTTTTCCTCAAAAAACCATAAGAAACACTAAATTCAATCTGTGTTTTTGGTGCTGATTAAAAAAACTAATTCAAAACCATCCTGATTGAGACCTTGAAAACCCATCCTGCAACATCGCATACTGTAACAAACAACCTGTACACAATTTTCAAGTTATTACATACATAAAGAAAATCAGATTACTTATATAATTGGAAAGAATATAAGATACATGCATAAACCACAAAATTGTTTTCCAAGAGATCCCTTGAAAACCCACCATGCAACATCTCATACTTGAAGATACGTGCATAAAAACATTTTAACACACCAACAGCCAATTTCAGTCCACTTAAAAACCTCAAACAACACTTCAAAAGTTCATCCAACATCATGGAAAACAACAACCATTCAAGCAAGTTTCCCATTTAACCCAAATATCATCAAGAAAGCCACACAATATATTCTGCATTGACCGACTCAAAAGTCCATAAACCAACTAGCTATCTCTTTCTCCAATTTCAAAGACAAACAAACTCAAATTAGAATAAAAGAGGGAAAAAAAGGGAAAATACTTTAAGCCATGCAACAACTAGGGAGAATAAAGGCAATACAAAACAATCCATAAAACAAATAAACGGTGGGAAAAATACTTGAATCGGGAAACGTAGAATCGTGGAGGCGATGACGGTAGCCGATTAGTGTTTGTGGAGGCCAGAATCGGCGAAGAGGCGATGACTAGAGCAGATTACGGTTCATGGAGGCCGGATTCGGAAGAGGCGATGCCGGTAGCAGATTAAGGTTCGTGGAGGCCGGAATCGGCGAAGAGGCGATGAAAGTACCAGACTACGGTTTGTGGAGAAGGAATCGGTGAAGAGGCTATGACGAGGACGGACGACGGCAGTAGACTGGGGATTTAGGGTTGACTAGTTGTTGTGACTTTGTGCAGTGGTGTGGGGCGAAAATTGGGTTGATAAATGAGGGTAATCCGTAATTATAAAACTATAACAAGGGCAAGTAGGTAATACAATGAATCCAGGGATATTTGTAATTATTGAAATACGACGTACGAAAATCTTTATCTTAAAAATGATACTTGTTCTATTCTGACAGATCTTATCCAATTTGTAAGTTTCTTGTGAAATTATCAAATTTTGATCATTCATAAAAAAATAATATTCTTGTTAATTGCTTGATTTGTATCAATGACTCACACGTGTAAATACTAAAGGACTTATAAATCACACATGATACGGAAGTGCAAAATGAGAGATGGAGCGGGCAACACTTTTATAGTGTTGGATGTCCCAAGGCGAATCTTACGTCCACTGTAATTATTAATAGTGGGTACATCAGGTCACATGCTGGACACTGAATTACAATAGAGAAATAAATGGAAAGAGAGGGGAGAGACGAGACAGAGACAGAGAGAGAGAGTTTAGATGGTGAATGAGCCAATCCTGTAATAGAGAGAGCCCTCTTTTATAGTGGGAGGATCAAGATGGCAATCATGATTTGATGCAGAGGTGTGGTACGATTTAACATGCTTTCCATTGGTAGCTTGTACGAAAAGTATCCAATCGCGCATAGCTTCAGCAGGTGGATAATTCCCAATCATAGCCTGACATTCACCTGTCTACGAGATGACCTTACCCTTGTCCTTGTGGGACAAGCTGCATCCAGGCGGCAAAAACATTTAATTTGATTAGTTCTTATGACACTGCTACACCAACCTGGTTGGCATAACATTTTTTATCGAGAATATGTCATTTTTATGTTGTCTCCTCTCTTGTAATTATACCACTGATATTAAAGATCTAATTTACGAGCCGCTATGTCCCAAAACCCTGATTAATGATAACATTTACACACACAATAGTTCGTAATAACATGATAGCGATATTTAAATAACTAATCATCTAATTTTTTTCCTCGAGCCATGACCACCTATGTCCCAAAGACCAACCCCCGACTATTTTAGGGAATCCCCACTCGTTGGGGCGGGCGGGCCAAATGCCAGTCCTAGACTAGAGAATGGAGAGTGACATCATTGATGAGGTCGGAGAAACACGTGATTTGCAAATTGTTGTCGCTACTATTAGTATTGGCATTGTCCTGCTTCATCAACTTTCATGCATTCAATGGAGTGAAGTACTCGATCTAAACCGAAGCATATCCACCATTGAAGAGAAACTAAAGCAAACTGCTTGTCAGAACTAATCTAAACAAACTGGGTTTTTAGGGGTTTTTGCAATCGTTGCGTTTTTTTTCTTCAGGCAACGCAACTTATCAAGTTCCAAGCAATTTTTTTTTTTTTTTTAATTTGTTTTACTTAAAGTGGCCCTCTGGATGTGGCTAATTTAGCTCATACATATCAGAATATATAAAGATAATTTAACACATAATTACTATGAGATAACTTAGAAATAATGTACGATTTTTCCATGTTTTTGTTTATATTTGGATTTATTATTGTTACTTTTTTTACTTCATTTAAATTAGGAGATTGAAATGAAATATAAATCAAAAAATAATTTTATTTAAGCATCTTTGTCTGATTCATTTAGATTTAATTCAGTAGTTTATAAAATGAATATTATACTTTGACGGTAAATATCATCCCGTTTGTTAAATATATACATTTATATTTAATAAATTTTTTAGTCAAGTACATTTAAATAATATACTAAAAGGCTAAAATTAATGAATTTACTATAATAAAATTACATTAATTTTTTTTTTTAAAGAGAGAGAGAGAGGAGAAAATGAACTCCTATTTATTAAATTTGATTTACCAGAGAATAGTTAATTCAGATTTAATATAAATTTGATTTACACGTATTTGCAGGTAAATATTTACTGTATTTAATAAAAATGTAAATGTAAATTAATATGAATGGATTTACACAGTATTTTGCAAAATAGGTAAATATTAAATTATACCTATTTTATAGTAAATTTAATAGGTAAAATTTTTGAAATTTACTCATGTAAATTTGATATAATATAATGATATAAATAGGTAACTTGAAGATCAATATTAAATTTAGAGAGAGGTTTTAGTGCACGCTCACTTTCCTAGATTCTCTAAAGCTCAGTAATCTATTATACATTCAAAGAGCTTTTAGAAATTTATATACAATACAATATATCTTTCTCCACATATAATAGTTTGAGGCATGCAATGACTTTGGCTGGCCCTGTACTGTATACACTATTTAAAAAAACAAAAAAGGAGTTGATTTTCTCTCGTTTTGTTTAATATAATATATATATAACACATTACTATAAAAGTTTATGTTTAGTTTAAGAATATTAGTATTTATATTTTTATGATGACACCTCTTTTATACTAATTAATCAATGAAACCTGAAATAGAAAACAAATCTTCTCTTGATTCAATAAAATTAGTCTTCAGTTGAAGTTTAATCAAGAATGATTTTCAAACTTGAAATGAGTACAGTTAGTAGGTTAATTGTAACGTAAAGATATAATTAATAGTTGGCAATGAGATGAGATTAAATTTTTATTCAAATTGCAATTCTTACACATAAAAGCTAGATCTTACTAGTCAATGAAAAGAAAGCCAAATCAAATACAAAGCTGTTATCATAAAGCCAATGAGAAGAGCTAAAACAGGTGAGTCAAGGAAACTCAAAATGTGGCAGCTCAGCATGTGGCGGTGGAATATCCACAAATATTTTAACACCTTTCACGTCGTTGTCGCCCGACAGAATCTGTCGCCTGACAGAATATTTTGGCATACATTTTTTTCAAAACTCTATAAAAGGCTCAAAAAAAAAAAGGGGGATGAGAGTTGGGGCGATTGATGATTGCCTCCATTGAACCCTTGGCCTTCGAATCTCTGCCTGCATCCATAGCTGCTCTAAACATGAACTCACACCAACTAATACTTTCTTCAAATTCATCAATCTTGAACCCGAAACACTTAATTTTCCTCTCACTTCTTCAACAACATCTTCAATCAATTCTGACTCGTACCTGCACCAACATTTTATTAAATTTTTACATTATAAACCAAAATACAAATCTCAAGCGTACTCTTCATCAAACATAATTAATCATACTAATCATCATATTCATACCACTAATTAACTAACCATCTCAAATCCCTTTTTCATATGATTCATGTACTATCCCATCACAACAACACATCCACTACCCTATACCTACTTCCATTGAAAATATTGCAAGTAATTAAGAAAATATTCATAATTCTGGCTAACTGATTCAACTAACTCAAAGAAGTACTTCCGTTCAAGAAATAGCAAGAAGAAATATTAAGCTCTCTATATTGTTAAGAAGAATAAAGAATAGTTACCTATCCTTCAAGGGAAATCCAGAGAGATTGGCCACCTCTTTCAAAGTATTCCTCCATGCTTCCACCTCCAGTTTGTTCTCTTTAAAAGTTTCTTCATGTTCAGCAAATGCTTCTTGAAAGTCTCCAATTTGATATCTTGGCACAGATGGCTCCACATCATAGAAAATTGGAATAATCATTTGTCCCACCGTTTTCTTACATTCACTAATATTCACAAGTTCATCCAAACAAGGAGTAGAAGAAGCATATCTTTTGGAGAAAACAACAACTGAAATTCTTGATTCTTCAATTGCTTTTCTTACAATTTCTGGTGAAACAGGTGATCCTCTCTCAATTTCTTTGTCACTTTTATATACTTCAAATCCTTCTTGATCCAAAGCAACATACAAATGATCTGTGAAATTCTTGCCAGTGCCTTCACCTTCAAAATTCATAAATACATCATATTTCCAACTACGGGAAGAAGAAGAACCGTATGAAGGGACTCTTTGAGTGCTCATGTTTGGGGCAAGTTACAATTTCTCCTGCCTGAAAAACTGAAAAGTTGAAAAATCAAAATATAAATCTAATTTCTCAAACATAAGAAAAATCGTATTCTTAAACTCTGATCTTGTGTGGATCTATAAAATTAAACTTATATCAACATATATTCAAGATAAATTTATTTTCAGATCCCATGTAGTTGAAAGATTAGTTCATTTATCTAAGATTAGCTTCTTCAAACTAAAATGGAAAAACCAGAAATCAAAAACATAGATTTAATGAAACAAGAATGTTCGACAACTTACAGATTTGAAGGTGTTGCAACCAAGAGTTAAAGATGAACTGATTGAAATCCGACAGATGAACTCTGAACCGATCAGTCAACAAAGCAAAAGCCGAAAGGTTTTCTGCGTTGTGACCTCAAGACGTTTGCTTGTTTGCTTCTTGTGAACACCGCAGAGTTCTAATAATAATTTCAATACCAGAAAGTTTTATGAACTGACATTAACACCCCAAGCTTTAATCTCCATCCAAGTTTCCAACTATATATTTGAATTAAAATGAAAACTTATAATTATTTTTGATCAAATTATCCAAAACCCATATAATTTATTAATTTTTCGAGGGTAATTGTCATGGACTAGCTCTCAAGTTTGAGAGAACATTAGAACCCTAATGGTTTGTAAAGTAAACCTCAAGGTCAAAAAAGAAAAAAAGTACATTTCTTAATTTTTATTTGTTAAAGTTAACAGTGTAACATGTATTATGATATTTTCGATAATAATAAATAAAATGAAAAAACTAAAAAATTAAGAATATAAACCATATTCCTTTTGCACCTTCTTGACGAGCAACAATAGCAAGATTTATAGTTAGTGAGTGGAATATGAATATTAAATTTAATGAAAATAAAATATATTAGGGTTGCCGGATGTTAATTTTTATAGATTAGGCCGTGAGAATTTGACATAAGGCTATGAGAAGTTTATAGATTTAACAACTCTCTTATGACAAGTTTACGTTAAATTAGAATTTACAAATCGTTTATACAATTTTTTTTTAGTGATAGAACTCTCTTATGCTAATCAAATTTGACATTTGTAACACATTTAAAAGTTTTGAGATATTATGACTTGCTTTCCTTATTATTTCCTTATAAAATTGTATCTTTTTAGAAAAGTTAATTAAAAAAGAAATAAAATTGTTATAAGGGTGTGAGAACTATTAGGAATTGAAAAACTGAGTCTCCTATTAATAATAAAAAATATTTTTATTAAGAGTAGAATATTTACTATGTTACTTATAAATATATACGTAAAAGCTAATTCAATGTTATAAGAAAGTGATGGATTACACAAGATATACGGTATAAGGAGTTAATTAAAAATTATTATTTAGGTATTAGATTAGGCATTATAATATTTATGATAATAATAAATAAAATGAAAAAACTGAAAATTAAGAATATAAACCATATTCTTTTTGCATTTTTCTTGACCAACAACAATAGCAAGATTTACTGTTAGTGAGTGGAAATGTGGAATATGAATATTAAATTTAATAAAAAAATATTATATATTTTAGCTTAACGCANATGAAATGGGTTCTCCTTTCTCAAGTTTTTCATCCCAAAATACATCTACTCCTTTTCGAGTCAAAGCACGATAGAGATGACCTGTGAAACCCTTTCGTGTATCTTCACCTCTGAAACTTAGGAACACTTCATGTTTCCAACCAAAGCGAGAAAGGAATCCATTTGATGAGACTGTTGGGATGCTCATGATAAAAACAATTATTAACTAACTTTATTCAGGTAAGTTATACGTGCTGTCTGCGCAACCAATTTCCTTCTATGAAAGAGCCTGAAAAGCTGGAAAAACAAAGAATAAATTTAATTCCCAGAAATTTTTTTATTTTTTACAAAAATACATCTAGTATCGAACTCTGATCTTGTGCAGATCTGTAAAATTAAACTTGGACGAAAACATCTTAAGCTAAATTGATTTTAAGATCCTATAGTTAGTTGTATGATTAGTTTCACTGATTTTCTCTCAAACAAACCAACTAGATTTGCCAGATCATTAAAATTAAAATGAAATCACAAAATAAAAACCATAGATTTTAAGGAAGCCTAGAAAACTTACAGTTTTCGCCGAAAGATGAACTTTAATCCGATCCGTCAACGAACGCGAGTTACACTAAAATGAAATCGGGAAGGCAGAGGTTTTTTCTGTGCTGTGAATTGAAAGAACTTGCATAGTTTCAGATCCAGGAACCGTTCCTCTTTGGGGGAATGACAAATTACATGTAAGTCCCTAATCTTTTAGCGATAACGTCAAGGCCCATGAGTTCTACAGAACTATTGAGACACTCCAAATATTAATGTTTATCAATCTAAATTATTTGTCACCGTCTTTGTCTAATAATAAAAAAAAAACATTCCTACTCCTTAAAAAATTTTACATACTTATAAAATTAATTAAAACATATAAAAATATTTTTTTTATTTTTAATCAATACCTGTACATAATTTATTTATGGGTACTGTTTATAAGTTATTTGAAGAGACACTGTTCAATATGGGTACTGTTTATAAGTTTTGAAACTTGTAGAGTTACATATTATATGGCCTAAACTTGAAGGTGTCCTTTTAATAATTTTTTATCATTTCCTATTGACTTCAAAAGTAACTTTTTACAAGCACGAGCCTTCTTCGAAGTTTCACAAATAACTTTTTTAATATTTTTTTTTTTTTCACATAAATTCTGTTGACTTGACTTTAATAGTTGTGTTCAATATTTTTCCATAATTTAATCTTTCAGTAAATTTATTTCATTTGATTCATTTATTTTTTATCTACTTATCAAATTGAATTGTTTTGATATACTATATCATATTACCGATTATGCTAACAACGGTTATCTATTAGATTAAAAAACATCATTATATTATAATATTTGGGCATATAATATTAAAGGGTGTTTATGTTTTAAACCCCTTAATTTTATTAAGGAATTTATGTTTATTAGCTACCATAAATATGAGAAATAAGATTATGGAATTTTTAAAATCTTCATCATGAATTTCTAAATCTTCATGGCATCTTTATGTGCATGTTTCACTTCTAAATTTTATTCAATTTCAGGTTATATCAATGAAATTAATTCTTTTCACTTGGATTTCCACAGAAGAAAAATGATATAAACAAGCTATCTTAATGTACATGTATCAATGAAATATGCATACATTCGAAGTACATTCAAACTCTGATCATTTATTCAATCTGTGAAATTAAACTTGTAACAATAGATTTTCTATAGTGTTTATCCTAACATCCAAGCTTAGCTTGTCTAAAATAAATATAAGAGAAAAATAACTTTTGAGGGGCGAAATACAGTTTTTTTTTTTTTAAATAAAATATCATGAAACCATTGTTTTAAAAACCAGATCGGAGGGCAAACCGCTTTGATGGTCGAGTCACGGTTCAACCGGTTGGACCGTTGATTGGACCGGTGACATCATCACACATCATAATGACGTTAGCATATTTTAAAAAAAAAAACAATTTTTTTTTTAGATTTCTATTTTTCAATAAGACAATAACAATTTAATTACTGTCCAACATGATTCAAAGTTCAAATTCAACAACAATCCTAACATAATTTAAGTATTTAACAACAATTCAAAGTCCAAATCCAAACATGATGTTGTATTTACATATCAAATGACAAAATACATAATAATTAATAACAAAACATTTGATGCAAGTGCTTTTTCTTTGATCCGTCTCTATGTTGATTGAGCTTCACACACTAGTATCAAAATTTATCACCATCATCATCATCATAACCATCACCACCACCTACGCAAAAATAACAGAAAAAAAAATCAAGAATAGAACATGGCAATGGAATCACAGAGATTTCAATTCAGAATCCAAGATGAATAATTAAAGTTTCAGCAGCACATACAAAGGAAGACTCGCCAAAAGAGAAGAAAGACAAACAAATACCATATAATCCATTGTCACAGAGAGATATACCTACAAGAAGCTTTCAAGGTTTTGGAAAGAACAGCATACTCCACATTAAATTTGTCAACACAAGCACATTTCAAAAACACAATGGAACACATTGGGCAGTGACCACAAAAAAGAGGGACCTTCAGCTGTTTAATCCAGACTGTGTGCTCAATCCAATGAAGATGGTACAATAGATATCAGATCCCAACCAAATTTGAGTAATACTAAAAACAAAAATGACAAGTTTGAATGCTGCCTATAATGTTTCTCACATTCATAATAATAAATCAAATCATTAGTTGTAGTTGGTAGCGATGAGGCTATCTTTGCCAAGGTGTCTGCAATAGAGTTACTATCTCTCGGGATTTGCGTGATCGTGAAGTGCTTGAAAGGCTCGAGTGCGGCCTTTGTTTTCTTTAGGTAGCTGATCATGTTCTCTTCCTTGGTTTGGTACTCTCTCGAGATCTGATTAACGACCAACTGGGAGTCGCTGTGAATGCTGATCACCTCGGATCCCATTTCCCTTGCTAGTCGCAGACCAGATAGTAGCGCTTCATACTCAGCCTTATCGTTAGTAGCCTAGAACCCAAACCGAAGGATTCCATGAATGCGCTTCCCTTCGAGATTGAGGAGGAGAAGACCTGCCCCGATCCTTTTTCTGTTCGAGAAACCATCAACATAGAGACTCCAGGTTGATAGTTTCTAAGTGTTTTCTTAGACAACCTCGCCAGTTGGTTGCTCGGGTCCTCGATCAGATTGGTATGAGAATTTCGAAATGAAATCGGCAACAACCTGCCCTTTAATGGTTGTTTTTAGTTTGTAATGCAGATCGAACTGACTCAGTTCCATTGCCCGCTTAAGCAACTTACCTAAAGCCTCTGGCTTCTGAAGGACTTTCTTGAGCGGGTAGTTGGTCAGAACATGGATTGTGTGGGCATGGAAGTAAGGTCGTAGCTTTCTAGAGGCAATCAGCAGGGCATAAGCTAATCGTTTCATCTCTGGGTACTGTATCTCGGCTTCCAACAGTCGCTTGCTTGCATAATATACTGGCCACTAAACTCTGTCTTCTTTACGGATGAGGGCAACGCTAACCGTATGCTGGGAGACGGATAGGTACAGAAGTAAAATTTCCTTAGGAAGAGGCTTGGACAGGAGAGGTGGTCTTCCAAGGTGTTCCTTTATACTCTGAAAGGCTTGTTCGCACTCTGGAGTCCATTCGAATTCCTGTTGGCCTTAAGCACATTAAAAAATGGTAAGCAACGATCTATTACTCTCAATATGAAGCAACTTGGAGCCGCTATCTTGCCATTCAAGTTCTGGACCTGCTTTTTGTTGGCAGGGCTTTTCATATCGAGGAGAGCTTGGATCTTTTTAGGGTTTTGATTCCCTGTTGGTTAACATGTACCCCAGGAACTTTCCCGAGGATACCCCGAATGAGCACTTGAGAGGGTTGAGTTTCATTCTGTACCTTCGGAGTACATCGAACATTTCGGCAAGATGTGCTATGTGATCTGAAGCGGCATGCGACTTAACTAGCATGTCATCAACATAGACTTCCATTGTTTTGCCGATTTGTTCGGAAAACATACGGTTAACCAACCGCTGGTAAGTTACCCTAGCGTTCTTCAAGCCGAAGGACATAACCTTGTAACAATACAGTCCCCGATTTGTAATGAACGAGGTATGCTCTTCATTTGATGTGTATATCGAGATCTAATTAAATCCTGAGTAGGCATCCATAAAGCTCAGTAGCTCATGCCCAGAAGTGGCATCAACGAGCTGGTAGATCCTCGGCAGGAGAAAGTTATCCTTTGTACAAGTTTTATTGAGGTCGGTGAAATCGATGCAGGTCTGCCATTTTCCGTTGGGTTTCTTTACTAAAAGCAGGTTGGCAACCCAACTCGGGTAAAGTACCTCTCGAATAAACCCGTTCAAAAGGGTTCATTGCTTCTCTTCTGGCGGACTGGCTTGACTGCATTGTCAATGTTTAGAGCATGACATATTACGCTCGGGTTGATCTCGATCATATCGGCGTAAGTCCATGCAAAAACATTGATGTTTTTTCTAAGGAAGCTCGTCAAGTTTTTGATGAGCTGTGAATTGAGATTACTCCCGATTCTTAATACTCTGGTCGACTCGCTTTCATCGACCAATACCTCAGACAGGTCCTCAACTGGCCCGCTGTGAAGACACTCCTGGATACGAGGATCCATGTTATCCTCTGTTGGTCTAGATAGTGGCTCGATCCTATTGATTGTCATGGCGTGTTCAGGGGGGCCCACTAGCTTCCCCTTTCCCTTGCATGCCATCTGGACTGCCTTTATGTAGCAGTCGTGAGATTCACGTTGGGATCCTTGTACTTCCCTGATTCCTATCAGGGTGGGGAACTTTATTTTCATATGGTAGATAGAAGTGACAGCCTTGAAATTCCGTAGTAGAAGTCATCCCAGGATGCTGTTGAAGGCGGACGGACAATCTACCACCAAGACCTCCGTCACCTTTGTCACTTCATTGGTTTCTCCCAACGTGATGGGGAGCAAATCGTTCCCTTGGGAATCAGGTGATCCTCGGTAAAACCGTAGAGGGGGAATGAGGTAGGCTTTAGGTCTGCCTCGTCCAGTTGCATTCTTTTGAAGGCTTACTGGAATAGGATATTCACGGCGCTCCCATTGTCGACCAGCATTCTGTGGACCTCGCATTGGCCTATTTTAGACGCGATGATGAGTGCATCGTCTTGGGGGTGATGTAGTCGTATTGCATCTTTTTCAGAGAAGGTAATTTCTTCTTCCCTGCGGATCTTAGCAGGTTGCGGCGCCATGCTCATTACACTCAAGGGGTCATGGCGAGCTTCCCGGGCATACCTTTCCTAGGAATCTCAAGAGTTCCCCACAAGGTGGGGCCTCTTGAAAATGATCCCTACATAGTAGAGGCCCTTGCGACCACGACACCTCTTCCCCTGTTCCTCTTGATCTTTTTCTCGAACGGGAGTCGGACCGTCAACATACTCTTTGAAGTGCCCATGTTTGATGAGGTCTTCAATTGCTTGCTTGAGAGCCCGACACTCATCAGTGTGATGCCTATTGTCCCGATGATAGCGGTAGTACTTTTTGCTGTTCTTGGCTGAAAGGGGATTCTTCATGGGCTCCGACTCTCCGAGCAGGCTGACCTCCCCTGATTTATCCAGAATTTCTGATACTGAGGCATTCAAAGAAGTGTACTGATTCTTGTCGCGATTGCGACGAAGAACTGGGGCGTAAGACTTTTTGGGCTCGAATCATTATTTCTTCCCTTTTCGCTGATCGTCATTAGCCCAACTGCGATCAGCCCTTCTACTGTTCTCCCCTCGGCCGGAAACACTGGTTGACGGCCTGGGGTTGTGGCGATTGAGAGCAGTCGTAAAATTTTCTATTCGGAGATACTTCTCAAGGAGGTCGTAGAAACGAGTGAGGGAAACATCGTTCTCTAACTGTAGCTCTTTTCATAAGTCAGTCTACGGGCGAACCCCTGCAATAAGGAGAGTCTGAACGGACTCTTCAGGAGTGTGAGCCACTTTGTGGAGTTCGCGGTAAACCTATCTGTATAAGATTGGAGGGACTCATCCCTCTCTTAAACTTGTGAAAGGCTGTAAATTTCCCTCCTTGAAAACTTTAGTGTGGCCCTAGATTGAACTTGTGAAAGGCTGTAAATTTACTGAAGTTATCAATAAAAACCATTGTTTTAAAACCCGACCCGGCCTGGTCGGTTGAACCAAGACCCGAAAGCTTCAACGGGCCGAGTTTATACCATTGTTTTAATACCCAGCCCGGCTCGGCTGGTTGAACCTGTTCAACTGAGACCTAGAAGCTTCAACGGGCTGGGTTTATACTTTTCCTATTCACCCAAAACCCTAGGATTTGGGTGGATGATTGGCGAGCAATTGACCGTCGGAACCTTAGGGCTTTTGAAGATAAAGCGCCGGTGAATGTAATGGTGGTGACATCATTGATTTCTGGTGAGTAAATCGACCGGAAATCGAACAAATCTGGCAGCGGCAACGATGGGATTTCACTGGCGATTGGAGAGGCTAACGGGGGTGGGGTGAGGTGGGTTTTGGTCGGGAGGAGGAGGGGAGTGATTCCTGGGTGATGGGGAGGGTTGTCGCCGCCGGCGTGGATGAGATCTGGCCTGGAATGCCCACGCAGGCGTCGGTGAGATCTGGCTTAAATCGAACCTATTTCGGCCAGATCTTGGGTAGATTTTAGTGGAAATGGGCTCAGGGGATGATTGGGTTGCATCTGGGGTGTTGCCGTCGCCAATCGGTCGCCGGTCGATTTGCATTTAGGGTGTGTTTGATAAAGTTCAAACATATAGGGACTTACATATAATTTTTAGTGGTGTATTTGCTGAATTTTAAAATTTTTTGTCAATTGGTTTGACCAGCGATCAAACCGATCAATCGGGGACTCGGAAACTTTGCCGGGTTGCACCCTGGGTTGGGTTTTAAAACATTGGTTAGAAGTTTATTTATCCTATACATTTTTTAAATACACATCGGGTTAACCTATAATAACTTAAAATTCAAGGTTGAATGACCCAAAAGATATCAGTTTATAAAATGAAATATTATACTTTGATGGTAAATATCATCCCGTTTGTTAAATATTATACATTTATATTTTAATAAATTTATTAGTCAAATACATTTAAAATTATTATACTAAAAGGCTAAAATTAATGAATTTACTATAATAAATTTATATTAAATTTAAAAGAGAGAGAGAGAGAGAGAGAGAGAGAGAGAGAGAGAATGAACTCCTATTTATTAAATTTGATTTACCAGCGAAATTGGTATAATTCAAATTTAATATAAATTTGATTTACACGTATTTTGCAGGTAAATATTTACTGTATTTAATAAAAATGTAAATGTAAATTTAATATGAATTGGATTTACACGTATTTTGCAAAATAGGTAAATATTAAATTATACCTATTTTATACTAAATTTAGTAGGTAAATATTTTTTAAAATTTACACGTGTAAATTTGATATAAAATATAAAATATAATAGATATAAATAGGTAACTTGAAGATCAATATTAAATTTAGAGAATAGGTTTAGTGCACGCTCACTTTCGTAGATTCTCTTAAGCTCAATAATCTTATTATATATTCAAAGATAAAGCTTTTAGAAATTTATATACAATATATTCTTTCTCCGCATATAATGACTTTGGCTGGCCCTGTAGTGTATAGACTATTTAAGAAAATAAAAAATAGGAGTTGATTTTCTCTCTTCAAAAAAAAAAAAAAATATATATATATATATATATATATTATAATAGTTTTTGTTTAGTTTAAGACTTACCTCTTTTATACTAATTAATTAATGACACCTGAAAATAGAAAACAAATATTCTCTTGATTCACTAAAAATTAGTCTTCAGTTGAAATTTAATCAAGAATTGTTTTTCAAACTTGAAATGAGTACAGTTAGTAGGTGAATTTGTAACCGTAAAAATATAATTAATAGTTGGCAGATGAGATGAGATTTAAGTTTTAATTCAAATTGAAATTCTTACACAATAAAAGGTACCATCTTACTAGTCAATGAAAAGAAAGCCAAATCAAATACAAAGCTGTTATCATAATAGCCAATGAGAGAAGCCTAAAACAGTGGTCAATGAAACTCAAAATGTGGCAGCTCAGCATGTGGCGGTGGAACATCCACAAATATTTTAACACCTTTCACGTTGTTGTGGTCCACAGGTATACGAGAAAAGTGCCTCTTAATAGTCGAATAAGATACGATCAAAACTCTATAAAAAGCTCAAAAAAAAAAAAGGGCATTAGAGTTTGGGCAATTATCAATTGCCTCCATTGAACCCTTGGCCTTCGTATCTCTGCCTGCTTCCGTAGCTGCTCTAGACATGAACTCACATCAACTAATACTTTCTTCAAGTTCATCAATCTTGAACCTGAAACACTTAATTTTCTTCTCACTTCGTTAACAACATCTTCTATCAATTCTGACTCGTACCTGCACCAAAATTTATTAAATTCATACATTATAAACCACAATACAAATCTTAAACGTACTCTTCATCAAACATAATTAATAATCATACTCATCATCATATTCATACTACTAATTAACTAACCATCTCAAATCCCTTTTTCATATGATTCATGTACTATCACAACACAACAACACATCCACTACCCTCTACCTACTTCCATTGAAAATATTGCAAGAATTAACAAAATATTCATAATTCTGGCTAACTGATTCAACTAACTCCAAGAAGTACTTCTGTTCAAGAAATACCAAGAAGAAATATTAAGCTCTCTATATTGTTGAGAAGAATAAAGAATATTTACCTATCTTTCAAGGGAAATCCAGAGAGATTGGCCACCTCTTTCAAAGTATTCCTCCATACTTCCACCTCCTGTTTGTTCTCTTTAAAACTTTCTTCATGTTCAGCAAATGCTTCTTGAAATTCTCCATCTTGATGTCTTGGCACATATGGCTCCACATCATAGAAAATTGGAATAATAATTTGTCCTACCTCAAGTTTGATTTTTTGAGATAATTTTTTGAGAAAACCACAATTGAGATTCTTGATTTTTCGATTGCATCAAGGAGTTCCGATGAAATGGGTTCTCCTTTCTCAAGTTTTTCATCCCAAAATACATCAACTCCTTTTCGAGTCAAAGCACGATAGAGATGACCTGTGAAACCCTTTCGTGTATCTTCACCTCTGAAACTCAGAAAGACTTCATGTTTCCAACCCAAGAGAGAAAGGAATCCATTTGATGAGACTCTTGGGATGCTCATGATAAAAACAATTGTTAACTAACTTTATTCAGGCAAGTTATACGTGCTGTCTGCGCAACCAATTTCCTTCTATGAAAGAGCCTGAAAAGCTGGAAAAACAAAGAATAAATTTAATTCCCAGAAATTTTTTTTTCTTTTCTTTTTGGTACAAAAATACATCTAGTATCGAACTCTGATCTTGTGCAGATCTGTAAAATTAAACTTGGATGAAAACATTTTAAGCTAAATTGAATTTAAGATCCTATAGTTAGTTGAATGATTAGTTTCACTGATTTTCTCTCAAACAAACCAACTAGATTTGCCAGATCATTAAAATTAAAATGAAATCACAAAATAAAAACCATAGATTTTAAGGAAGCCTACAGTTTTCGCCGAAAGATGAACTTTAATCCGATCCGTCAACGAACGCTTCTGATTTACACTAAAATGAAATCGGGAAGGCAGAGGTTTTTTCTGTGCTGTGAATTGAAAGAACTTGCAAAGTTTCAGATCCAGAACCGTTTCTCGTTTGGAGGAATGATAAATTAATGGAAGTCCCTAATCTTTTAATGATAACGTCAAGGCCCATGGATTCTACAGAACTATTGAGACACTCCAAATATTGACGTTTATTAATCTAAATTTTTTGTCACCGTCTTTGTCTAATAAAAAAAAATAATAATAATAAAAAAATTCAAATTTCCTACTTCTTAAAAAATTTTACGTACTTATAAAATTAATTAAAACATATAAAATTATTTTTTTTATTTTTAATCAATACCTATACATAATAAATTAATTCGTCAAAAGGGAATTTTCCATAAACTCTTATTAAAGTAAACAATATAATAATTAAATATTAAAAATATTAGTAATGTCAGAATATATCAAAGTTATATCCTAGTTTTAGATCTCAATTAATGTGGTTATTTCTGTGACAATACTTCATTGACAAAAAACAATAACATTTTGAAATGCAAGCCGTTTCTTTTTAAAGAGATTTGCGTCATGACATACTTACTCTTGTCTATTTTATTTAATTGTTTTATTTCCTTGTTAAGAGCCTATGTATCAATTAATGTATCTTGTTATTTTATGAGTTTTTATTTTTTAATTATTCTTTTCTTTTTACAAGAAAATTGAATCCTTAATTATCAAATCATTTTTATTTCTTTTTATTTTTTTTCTTTTAAGAGAATTTTTTTTCAGAACTGTCTTATCATTGTAGCCTATTTATTTTTGTCTTCTAAATTCAATAAAAAAGATTACCGGAGAAATTGAGTCAGTGTTTCTTCATTCTTCAAGTCATTATTTTCTTCACACACTTATCTTATTATCCTATGATAAATGTTGTATTGACATATAAACATTTACAACACTTAAGATTCAAAATTAAGATCCCAACTTTGATATGTAGGTTACTTGAAAAATATACATTTCTATCACATAATGTGTGTAACAAATTATTTATTGATGCATGGGGATTAAAATATTAAATGCAGCAAATATAAATTACATATTAGCCTTTAATTTATTTGAAGAGACACTGTTTAATATGGGTACTGTTTATAAGTTTTGAAACTTGTAGAGTTCGACTGACATATACCTAAACTTAGAAGGTGTCACAAACTTTTAATTATTTTTCATCATTTCCTATTGACTCCAAAAGTAACTTTTTATGAGCAGGAGCCTTCTTCGAAGTTTCACAAATAACTTTTTTAATATTTTTTTTTTTTTTTTTCACATAAATTCTATTGACTTGACTTTAATAATTGTGTTCAATATTTTTCCATCATTTAATCTTTCATTAAATTTATTTCATTTGATTCATTTACTTTTTATCTACTTATCAAATTGAATTGTTTTGATATACTATATCATATTACCGATTATGCTAACAACGGTTATCTATTAGATTAAAAAACATCATTATATTATAATATTTGGGCATATAATATTAAAGGGTGTTTATGTTTTAAACCCCTTAATTTTATTAAGGAATTTATGTTTNAATTGAATTTGAAGCAGGTCCTGGCCGTATGGCCTATTTGATCACAAAGTTGACATTTTGGCTTATATTTCTTGAAGCCCGAATCAGATGGCCCACGCTTGCCACGACCTTGATTGCCACGACCTTGATTTCCATTTGAAGAGTGCTTCTACGAAAAGGACCCAGCATTGCCAGAGAAGCTCCCTTTTCATTGAGTGTAGTTGGCGGTGGCTAGCAGAGTTGCCGATTGGGCTTCCAGTCGACGGATGTAATTTTCATGACCAACCAGCAAGTCATGAATTTCCTCAAATTTCATTGAGGTTTCCCGAGCACGAATGGGTGCTGCAATCTCACGAAACTCGGGTCCAAGGCTGTTTAAAATATATAGTGTTAGATCATCATCCGAAACAGAGTGATCTATGATTGCAAGCTCATCAGCAATTATTTTTACGCCTTGAAGAAATTCTGTGACAGATCTACTGCCACGAGTGCTCAATGTTAAATCTTCCTTGAGTTGCATGGCTCGTGTTCGAGATTTGCCCGCATAAAGCCGAGTAAGAGTTGACCAGGCCTGTTGAGACGTTTTGCAGGATGCAAGAAGTGGAGTGATTGTTGTGGAGGTGGAAGCAAGAATGGCATGGAGAAGGAGTTTATCTTGATGCACCCAGTGGGAGTGTGCGGCTTTAGAGGCAGCAGAGTTGGTTGCATCAATGGATGGGCATTGACGATTTCCGGTGACAAAATCAATGAGGTCGTAACCTATGAGTAGTGCTTCAAATTGAGCTCTCCATTGAGGGAATGTGGCAAGGGTAAGCTTTTCATTAATAGTGGTGGTTGGGTTGATGGTGATGATTTATGATTCGGAAGCAGAGGATTGTGTAGGAGTAGCAGCCATGATCGGAAAAAAAAGAATCTCGTTAGAGGGCTGGCTCTTCTGATACCATATAGAAGAAAACACTGCTCTAAATTTTGATTTTTGAACACATAGAATTGCTAGTAACATTCTGTTTAAATACAAGTTCTGATGAGCTATCTATGGAAAATATGTAACGTAAAGCTATCTATGGAAATATACAGCATAAAGGCATTTACACAGAAAATCAAAAGCTGNTCAATATTTTTCCATCATTTAATCTTTCATTAAATTTATTTCATTTGATTCATTTATTTTTTATCTACTTATCAAATTGAATTGTTTTGATATACTATATCATATTACCGATTATGCTAACAACGGTTATCTATTAGATTAAAAAACATCATCATATTATAATATTTGGGCATATAATATTAAAGGGTGTTTATGTTTTAAACCCCTTAATTTTATTAAGGAATTTATGTTTATTAGCTACCATAAATATGAGAAATAAGATTATGGAATTTTTAAAATCATCATCATAAATTTCTAAGGGTGCATTTGGTTCATTATTTTGGATAGGATTTTGAGAATAATATTAGATAGTTGATTAGAGGAGTATTACGAGATAAAATTTAAAAATTTATTAAAAAGCCCATAGGTTTACTAATCTAATTAAACACCCCAACATATAAAATGACAAAAATACCCCTACCACCTGCAGTGCCAGATTCTGGCCACCACCACCAGAATTTGGCCAAAAAATCACGTTAACGCGTCGTTATAGCTTTTTCCGGCTAGATCTACCACGGATCTGGCCGAAAAAGGCCAGATCTACGACCTGTTATGGCAATCGACGGCCAGAAAATGTCAAAACGACAGCCATCTTTGATCGTTTTTTGTCAACGATGGCCAAGATTTGGAGAATAGGATTGGGAATATGGGTAAGAATAATGAACCAAACACGGCCTAAATCTTCATGCCATCTTTATGTGCATGTTTCACTTATAAATTCAATTCAATTTTAGGTTATATCAATGAAATTAATTCTTTTCACTTAGATTTCCGCAGAAGAAAAATGATATAAATAAGCTATCTTAATGTACATGTATCAATGAAATATGCATACATTCGAAGTACATTCAAACTCTGATCATTTATTCAATCTGTGAAATTAAACTTGTAACAATAGATTTTCTATAGTGTTTATCCAAACATCCAAGCTTAGCTTGTCTAAAATAAATATAAGAGAAAAATAACTTTTGAGGGGCGAAGTATAGCCTTTTTTTTTTCTTTTTTTCTTTTTTAATAAAATATCATGAAACATTCTCGGGCTCATTGGATACTAGTTACCAAGTTATTTTTGAAGAACTATTCTACAAAATGAAAGGAATAAATTGAATTTCTGTAAATCTCAAACAACGAGAATGTATTAGTACTATAAATTAAAAATCAAAATTACAAAAAGAAAAATAATGAAAAAAAATTTGGTATCCCTATTTTGTGTGAATTGTAGATTATTTTATACATTTAAACTTTTATTTTTTCTAAACACAAAAATTGTGGCAATTAAAGTTATTTTTTAGTCTAATACTTTAAAAGAAATTATGTTTTCATTATTTTAATTAATACAATATCTGTTTTCAGTGTTTTTCTTTAATTCAAAATAAGAAAAATATTGGTATAACCTCTTCTCTTTTTGCTGGATGACAAACCCTTTGGGCTTTGGCCAATAGGGTTAGCTACGCTCAAGAGTCTTATTTTCGAGTCGCGAAAGAGATAATTACCGGGGTTACCCAAAAAATATTGGTATAGTTCATTGAACTATTTCAAGATTATGTGATGCTAGCTTGTAAAAAAAAAAAAAAAAAAATCACCTTAATCCTTTCACTAATAAATAATAAAACTATATATTATGTTATGTTTTCGTATTGATTTTTATAAATATCGATTAATTTGTAATGTTGATGGCTTTTATTTATTAAACTACCACATAAGACATAGATAAAAATTAAAAAGTAAGACTTAAATTTAAGTTTTTTAACTTTCAATTTATCCTTATCTATAATACACTATTAGAAAATTATAAGAATCAACAATAATATGAAATATTAGATAAATTTTTTGGTTAGCCAAAGCTATATAATATACCATATGTATAATGTTTCATTAATTTAAAAAAGAATTAAAAAAAAAAAAAGCCCCCAAACCAGTACAGTGGCCTGCCCTACTCACTATCCTAGCCTGACGTGATGAGATCGTTGAATATATTAATAGTATAATTTGAGTATTAATATAACTCTCAAAAAAGCTAACCACCGAGTTTAAAAAAATTATCATTATATTAATAGTATAATACTATAATTTGAATATATTAAAGTCATTTGTTGAATTTCGAAGAAGGCTCTTATTTGTAGGGGAAACCACCGAGTTTCAAAAATTATTATTAGAGCCCAATATTTAAAATAAATTCGAGGGCTAAAATATGCTTATAGTATGTTTATTAAATTTAAAATTTTAACTCCAAGAAACAATAAATCTTTGGTTAAGGGCTAGTTTGAGATTGTTGTAGCTTTAAATTTAATTAGTTTTTGTCCAACTTTAAAAATAATCAACTTTAGAAATAATTTTCAATGTGTTTGGTAAAGCAAATTCTTAAGTTTGTTTTGATTTTTTAAAATCTGTAATGTTATGTTTGGTAAAGTATATTTCAAATTGTGGTGGTATGTATAAAGACCAAAAAGGACTTATTTTTAGCTTTCAATATAATTATTTAAATACATTTTAAAATTATTTATTAAATATTCTAAACAATTATTTTTTTAAATGAATTAATAATATATAAAAATTAAAAATTACAAACTAGATTGTCGGAACAGTGCCTGTATAGAAGAAAACACTGCTCTAAATTTTTATTTTTGAACACATAGTATTGCTAGTAACATTCTGTTTAAATACAAGTTCTGATGAGCTATCTATGGAAAATATGTAACGTAAAGCTATCTATGGAAATATACAGCATAAAGGCATTTACACAGAAAATCAAAAGCTGTCAGCATTTACATTCCTTGATTTATTGCTGCACGGATTTGTTGCTGATTTGTTGCTTCGGTTGAGATTGTGACAGATTTTCAACATCTTCCTTAATAGCCTGCACATCGACGGACCACCATGAGTGATGGTTGCTACTGGCCAGTTATGAACATCTGAAACTATAATTTATACAGTCTGCCGTTAGTTTAGGGCTTTAAAATAGACCTTTGTAATTACAAATTTGCCCATAAATTTATTTTTAATTTGGCTGTTTTAACTCAAAATTTTTTCTAAAAATAAACATTAAGGATCAGTACGAAAAGTAAAAGAAAAGATAAGATAAGAAAAATAGAAAATTAAAAAAAAAATGTTCAGGGGAGTAAACATAATTTTGATACTCGCAGGGGGACTGGAAAATATTAACCCTTTATAAAATTTTGGGCATAAAAATAACTAAAACTTTAGGAGTGTCTATAGATCAAGTCAATTTCTTATTTTTACACTTCTTAACACAGAAAGCCTTTTGCTTCCGTTGACTGATAGGTTAGGGTTCATCTTTCAGAGTTCTGCAGCACCTTCAAAGGTGTAAGTTTTCTAACGTTCTTGGTTACCTTAAATCTATGTTCTTGTTCTTGATTTTCGTTTTTATTTATGTTTTACGAATCTGAAACATTTAGTTTGTATGCGAGTAAAATAGTGAAACTATTCTTACAATAAAATAAGATTTCAAAACAAATTTAGCTAAAATAATTTTGAGAATGTTTCTTAGCACAAAAAGATATATAGATCTAAGTTCAAGTTTACAGATCGATCCACTCACTTCTATAATTTAGCTTAATTTGGATGGTCACCAAAAATTCATTTAAACCTATCAAGTGCTTAAAACTATAAATGTATTTAAGATAAGCAACACGATTTCTAAAACTTTAACAAATATTAAAGACTTTTCTTAATTTCTAACTATAAATTTTCTGTATATTAAGTAAATAAATAAATTAATAGTTAGGAATAACAAAATATTTTTTAGTTCATGATCCATCTTACCCAAGAGATATTATATTTGGCAATATATATAGAATTTATCTTCTTTTTTTTTAAGAAAAAAAATTCAATATTTTGTTTGGTTTTCGAACTTTTCAGGGTCTTGCATAGGAGGAAACTGGTTGCATTGACAGGACTTGTAACTTGCCCAGAAAAAGCTAATTGATTCAAACAAGCTGTTTCAAATGAGTAGCCAAAGAGTTTCTTATGATATATTTCTAAACTTTCAAGGTAAAGACACTGGGAAAAACTTCACAGATCATCTATGTGCTAATTTGGTTCGAAAACGATTTAATGTATTTAAAGGAGAAAAAGAACTTGAGAGAGGAACACCTGTTTCACCGGAAATCACAAAAGGAGCAATTGAAAAGTCAAGAATTTCAATTGTTATTTTCTCAAAAAGCTATGCTTCTTCTACTCGGTGTTTGGAGGAACTTGTTAGAATTGTTGAATGTATGAAAACAAAAGGGCAAGTGGCTATTCCAATTTTCTATGATGTGGAGCCAAGTGTGCCGAGACGTCAAAAAGGAGGTTTTCAAGAAGCATTCACCAAATATGAAGAAATGTTAGAAAAGACAGAGAATGTGCAAATGTGGAGGAATGCTTTAGAAGAGATGGCTAATCTCTCTGGATTTAACTTGCAGGAATATAGGTAAAAATTCTTTATTCTTCTTTGCAATGTAGCGAGCTTAAGAATGAACTATAGTTTATTCATGCTATATCTTGAAAGAACGATAATGGGATGTGTTTTGCTTAACAAGTAAAATGGTGTTTTGGAGGGTATATGTGTAGAAGTTATTACATTTTTAAAAGATTGGGGCTTATTTAAAACAGGGGTCCTCATTGGATAGTTGGATGGATACATTCATGTAGCTAGATAGTTTGATTGAAACAGTGTTAGAAATTCTAGGAAAATTAATAGATGTGCTTAACTTCGTGAAGATGATGTAAAGAGGAAGTAATTATGGGGTTGAACAATAGAAAGTAATGAATGTTTGAAGGGAAAATAAAGTATTGCTAGGAAGGGTGTGAATCCATGTGAAACCGATTCCTTAATTTTATTGCGTATCATTCATCTTTGTTTCTTAAATTTTTTCGAATTGCAAAAAGTACTTAATTAAGATTAATCATTGTTTAATTTTTTGTCACACTACTATTTATTAAGACTCGACTCCTCCAATGTGTAATATAATAGTATCAATAATAGTAGATTATTGTTTTGTAGGATAAGAATTAGAATATGAAGGAAGAATATATAAGAATAGAATGTACAATGTGAATCCATATATTAAACCTAATCCCTTGATTTTATTCCTATTGATAAGTAATACAGAACTTTCCTTTAGAAAGATGTAATTAAGGTTTATGATTTCCTTGATTATATATATATGGTGTGTCTAAGAAAGAGAAGCAGCAGTTGATGAGTTAAGAATTGAATGAGGAAGCGATTAATTGGCGAGGGAAAGGGATAACCAGCCTTTAACCTTTTGGTTTATAAGGGAAGGAAAACTTGGCATATATACATACTCTCACCAATATGATATCAACCTATGAGTTGGAGTTAGAAGTGAGTGACATTAAAATAAGGTTTATTATTATTATTATTATTATTATTATTATTTTTTGTGCGATTGATCTATGGTGGCATGCATCTTTGAAAATATAATTGATTTATTAGGATGGATGATATGAATATGTAAATGGTGAATATATGTGATATTTTATTATTTAGGACAGCACTGAGTTTTATTGTTATTTAACTTATTTTGCATATTTCAGGGACGAGTCAGAGTTAATTAAAGCAGTTGTGGAAGAAATATCATGTGAATTAAGTGGTCAACTGCCATTCATTAATTTCAAGAAATTACTGGCTGGAGTGAATTCATGTTTAGAGAAAGTACAAATACAAGCAAATACAATCAAGGTTCAATGGCGTGAATCCACAATGGCCCCACCTCTGATGTTCCCTTTTTTTTTTTTTGTTCGATGTTTTAGAATAACGCCAAATAAGGGCTCATTGCGTTCCTTACAATCAAGGTTCAATGGCGTGAATCCACAATGGCCCCACCTCTGATGTTCCCTTTTTTTTTTTTTTTTGTTCGATGTTTTAGAATAACGCCAAATAAGTTGCACTGCGTTCCCATCGGTGCTTTTCCACTGTAACTTGACTTTCAAAACCAAACCACGTGATTGTAATAACATTCTACCAATTTAATTATAAAGGAGGCAGCTTACGTGGTACCTGATTTTATTTTATAAGCTTGGGGGCCTTGGGTTTTGTAGCAATTGATTTGTAATTATAATATTTCCCAAATTATTTAAGTTAATTTATTATATCTCTATCTAATCCATTGACAACACTAAAAGAATAATAAAAGGTCCTATTTTATTTTTAATTTCCTAGGTGGATGATGAAGACTTCATACATGAATGAAAATTAAAATAGTAATATTTGTTATTTATGTTTTTCCTTTTTCTCAAAAAATTCCTTTTAATGAAAGAATAATCAACTTGAAATCAAAATTACTTATATTAGAAAAAAAAAAAATGATAAAAATATACATAACTAATAATTTAAGAAATATTTCTCAAATTTGACATTAACTAAACTGAGAGTAAACACATAATAACATATGCACACCTCATTTAGGCTCTATAAGTTTTATTAAAAATATAAAATAACATAATAACAAGTCTTATATAAGAAGGAAACCTTGTGTTAGTAGTGTTTTGGATAAAGATAAAATAAAATAAAATAAAGCAAATAATATAAATTACAAATAACTTGTATCTAAATAAAAATTTTGTCTTTTTGTCAAGGAGTGACAGGTTATTTGATGTCTCCTCTATTGAATTCCTCACCATCCATTCTAATTAGTCCCGAGAGTCAACAAGTGATCTTCCTCCAAGGGTTGGCTCAAAGAAGGGTTGGCCCAACTCTGGTTGACTCCTATTCTAGCCCATCCCTTAGAGAGTCCACTCTACGATCTGGGCTGCCCTGCGAATTGAGCCCATCTATGAGTTGGGCTACTCAATGGATCAAGACAGTCCACACTGTGGCCTATCAACAGAATCAGCATCCACTCTTCAAGACTCCAAGTCTCATGTGGATTCTAATGTCTCAAGGACTCCAAGTCCCATGCAAATCCTAATTCTTCGCAGACTCCTAGTCTTATATGAACTAATACTCCTACTTTTACATGGACTAGTACTACGAGTTTCATGCCTACTATACTTCGACTACCATAAGAACTCCAAGTTTCATAATGACTCAAGCCACCTTGGCTCACTATATAAATAGAGGTATGCCCTTTCAGAATTCATTCAATGACAATCCCTCTTGCTTTCTAGTTCTTGCTCTCTCAAAAACAGTCATTCTAGACCGTAGAGCTGTGTTCTGATCACTCTATGTCAGTAGTCGTGCATTAGCTCCACGATCACGGCAAACCTTTTCCTACTAGATGTGACTACATGAAGCTGGGGACCGAACTGATTGTCTGTCGAGTGGGCATCTGCTGTCTCGGGTTGGTCCTCGTCTTAAAGAGTGGGATATGGCTCGACAGGTTGAGTGTCATTGCGTCAGTCAGGTCGTTTGGAGTGTCGGTCATCGTACAAGGTATATCTGGATCGGTGGACTTCATCCTCTTCCCATCTGATTTTGACCCATGCTCGAGTAAGGACGTCTGCCATGGCGGTGCAATTAAACCTGGTAAATTCTTTGTAAAGCTCACCATCGGGGAGGAGGCCTTTTCTAAAGGTATCAACTACTGCTTCTTTGTTGTAGTATGAGATGTATACCTTCTCTCGATTAAAGCGCCTGACATAGTTTAAGAGTGGCTTCCCTCGGTTCTAGTGGATTCCATAGAGGTCACCCGAGAGCTTCTCTAACTTCTTAGTTCTAGCGAACTGCTCAACGAAGGTGTCCGTGAGCTAGGCGAAGGATGCAATGGAGTTGTTTGGGAGCTTAGTGTACTATTGGAGAGTTGGTCCTATCAAGTTGGACTCGAAGTTCTTACACATGCAAGCTTCGCGGAGTTCCCGAGGTATGGCAGTAGCGAACATCCTCTGCTTATAAGAGGCGATGTGGTCATCTGGGCCTATCGTGCCATCGTAGAGCTTCATGTTGGGGAACGAGAACTTCTTTGGCATCTCGATGAGGGCAATTGAGTTGACAAACAGTGAGTTGGTGTAGCTTTGAGGCAAACTCTTTTTAATCAAGGTTGGTACTCTAGGAATACATTGGATCATCGCTTCCATCTTTTTTTAGCAAATGCTTGCTTTAAAAGAGTCCTTATGGATGAGAATAGGCCAGCGTTGGTAGTCGCTTGTATCATTGGACCTCTACGATGGCATGACAGACCTAAACGACCACATCACCTCTTACAAGCAAAGAATGTTCGCTACTATCATACCTTAACTCTGTGAAGCTTGCACAACTTGATGGGACCAGTTCTCCAATAGTACACCAAGCTCTCAAACAACTCCATTGCATCATTTAGCCAGCTCACGAATACCTTCGTCGAGCAGTTAGCTAGCAGCAAGAAGTTAGAATAGCTCTCAGTGCGTCTATGGAATCCATTGCTGTGGTTCATGCATTTCGAACATGAAAATAGTGTGAAAATGATAATTGAAATGATGGATGCAAGGTAGAACACAAACAATTAAAACATTAACATGTTAATGTAAGAAAATGATAGAAAATTAGCAACTCCTTTACTATTAAATACTTGGATGTTGATTCTTGGAGTCTAGATTCTTCAAAAGAGAATGAAGAAACTCAAAATGACTCCACCCAAGCCAAAGATGAGAGAGCCGAGAGAGTGAGAAAGAAAGTGAGAGAGTGAGAAAGAAAGTGAGAGAGTGATTTTGTTTTCAATTGAATGAAAATAGTATAACACTTGGTTTATATACGATGGGCACAAAGTGCAATTTTAAATTGTCTTGGGAAGTCCTCAAGTAATTTAAAATTAATCTCGAAAAAAAAGCATTTTGTCAAGTCCTTGGTTTTATGGTTAATTCGTAATCAGCCCAAACATTAAGTATTCTAACTCTTTAGAATATAAAACCGATGCACTTTTGTCTCCATTATTGTATCCGATTCAATAATAATATTTAATAAATCTATATTATTTAGTGCTAGCTATCCATGGATATTCATTTTTCACCAATACATTAATTTAGTCACAACCATTTACGTCTGAACATCATTAACCAATTAATGATATATATTACTCTCTCTTTTTGAGCTTGGTTTTATGTGTGACCACTTTGAATGATTGTGTTCTAGTCGTGGACTCAATATCGGATTCTGATATGTTTCATTATAACTCTTTTTAATCAAAACCTCCGCCGATTATGGTAGACGTTTAGCAATATTCCATAATCCTTAAATCACAGTGAAGTATAAACTCCAATGAACCTATTTTGATCGTACTGTGTAGTAAAATCCCTTCGTCATCTAATGCCAATTAAGAATGGTTCATGGTATTTCAAAACCCTTAACATAATCTTTAATTGAATTGTCAATCGATACAATGGAACTCGTCAATCTGAAACGACTTTTCATCTGACATTCATTATACTTTGACCAGAAATTGTCTTTTTTCAATGTTTACTGATATTCGTCTATAAACTCGATATTTGACTATTTCGAGTTAACGGATCCCATCTTGACCACCACTTGTCCTTGCACATGAATAACATATGAACAAACAGCTTGTTACACAAGATATGACTAGTCTCGTGCTTATACACCATTTGAACCATATGCATCCTATGTCGAATCCAACTGTGATGTCTCAGGTCTAAAGATCAGTGGTACACTTGTACAATCCTACGATGTATTATTGATCACATTCTAAACGTCCATGTGATACATCGTAATTGGTCGTATTTGATAAACAATTCACTAACCGGTTATCCATGCAAGTGCCCTAGTGACATGACTTATAATTACCTATACTAATACCATTACATGATATTCAATGGAGATATTTAGCATGCCTACTATGCAATATAACTACCCAATTGACATTACTTGCATAGGGAATGCTTCGATGATTTGATCTTTTGAAGATCCGCATCATCCGGACATTTCACATGCAATATATAATATAAATGAAGCAGTAAATCAACATGTGAAATAAGAACACTTTTTTTTATTCATAATATATTTACAAGATATAATGTCCTAAAACCGACGATACGATTGGTTCATAGGGCATACACTAACAAAATTCCCACTTGCACTAGAGTCAATTGTTGTGGTATCTAATACCCGTCTTATCAAGATGATAGTCCAACTGTTTTTGTGTCATCGATTTAGTGGGTGGGTCAACTACATTCTCTGTTGAAGGTGTTTTCTATACCAAAATTTCTCCAACTCTAACGAAATCTTTCAAAATGCGATATCTGTGCTAAATATGTTTTGACTTTTGGTGTGCCTTTGGCTCCTTTGCCTGTGCAATACACCAGTATTGTCATAGTACAAGGTTATTGGATAAACAATGTTTAGAGCAACACCAAGTCTAGTCATGAACTTGCGCATCTAGATAGCTTCCTTTGCTGCTTCTGAAGTGGCAATATATTTAGCTTCTGTAGTGGAATCAACAGTAGTTGACTGTTTAGAACTCTTCCAACTGATTGCTCCTTTATTGCATGTAAAAATGAACTCGGATGTAGACTTTTTATCATCCATATCTAATTGAAAATCAAAATCAAAGTATCCTTCAATTTTCAATGCTGAACCTCTATAACTTATTATCAGATTCGTAGTTCTTTTTAAGTACTTAAGGATCGTCTTAATAATTGACCAGTGTTTCTCCCCAAGGTCTGATTATATCTACTTGTAACATTGACAATGTATGCTATATCAGGCCTAGTACATAGCATAGCGTACATGAGACTACCTATGGCTGAAGCATAGGTATCCCACGCATTTGCTCATGCTCCTGATCAGTCTTTGGACTTATATCTTTTGAAAGATAAATTCCATGACTACAAGGCAAAATTCCCTTTTTGGAGTCTTGCATGTCGAACTATTTCAACATCTTTTCTATGTACATCCTCTAAGATAAGCCTATTAATCCTTTATTTCTATTCTATAGATATGAATTCATAGGATATAGGTCGTTTCTCCTAAGACTTTCATAGAGAAAGTTTTGGATAACCACAACTTAACTTTAGTCATCATCCCAATGTCATTTCCCATCAATAGTATGTCATCTACATACAGTATGAAAATATGATTGCATGATCTTTTGTCAATTTATAAACACAGGGTTCATCCAAATTCTTTATAAAACCAAATAATTTGATTGTTTCATCAAACTGGGTGTTCCAGCTTCTTGAAGCTCGTTTTAACCCGTAAATGGATTTATGTAACTTGCACACTTTATTTCTTTCAAAACTGAATATAAAACCTACAGGTTGTTGCATGTAGATATTTTTCTCAATAATTCCATTGAGGAACATTGCTTTGACATCCGTCTGCCATATCTCATAATCATAGTGTGCAACTATGGCTAGCATAATTCTAATTGATTTAAGCATAGCGACTAGTGAGAAAGTTTCCTCATAATCCAACCCTTCTTTTCGAGTATAACCTTTCGCAACCAGTCTTGCTTTATAGGTTTCTACCTTTCCATCTTCGTCAATCTTTTTCTTGAAGATCCATTTACATCCAATAAGATATATTCCTCTTGGAGGATCAATGAGATTTCATACTTGATTAGCATACATGAATTCTATCTTAGAATTCATAGCATCTAGCCATTTTCCATAATCGGTATCTAATATCGCTTCTTCATAGCTTCTAGGATCATCGACTTCTCCAATCAGATAGATTCAAAAATCTCTTCATGAAGTAATCCATATCTTCTCGGAGGTTAAGATACTCTTGATGATTTACGAACTGAAACTGTTTCAGGTATTAAGGTTTCTTGATAGGGACCACCCATCTGAGTATTTTTGGTCTAACACTCCCTAGACCTTTTTTAGAGCACAATTTTTCTTCCTGCACCACATTCCTCTAAGAACTCTTTCCCAAGGAAATGTGCATTCCTACTTACCGAAATTTGTTGATAAGTGTGGAACTAAAAATAATATCTCAAACTTTGGGATACCCTATAAACCGACCTTTCTCAAATCAAATGTCCAACTTATCTATCTTGACAATCTTGACATAAGTTGGTCAACTGCAAATTCTCATATATTTGAAACTAGGAGGTTTACCATACCACATCTCGTATGATGTCTTCTTGATAGATTTAGATGGTGCCCTATTCAGAATATGTGCAACAATTTCAAGGATGAATCCCCATAGTGACGTTGGCAAGTCTGTAAGACTTACCATGGACCGTACCATATCCAATAAAGTATGGTTCCTCTTTTCAAACATGTCGTTATGTTACAGTGTATATGGAGGAGTCAACTGAGATATTATACCATTTTCTTTTAGAATATCTTGAAATTATGTACTCAAGTATTCACCACCATGATTTGATTGCAGAGTTTTAATACTCTTTCTGGTATGTTTCTCTACTTCATTCTTAAACTCTTTGAACTTTTCAAAGGATTCAAATTTGTATTTCATTAAATATAAATACCCATACCTAGAATAATCATCAGTAAAGCTAATGAAATATTGAAAACCTCCTCGAGCCATTTCATTAAATAGTCTGCATACATCTGAATGTACAACCTCTAATAATTCTTTGGATCTTTCCCTTTTGCCCTTAAAGGGAAATTTGGTCATTTTTCCTTGAAGACAAGATTCACAGGTTGGATAGGGTTTTGAACCCAATGGGCTTGAAAGTCTATTTGTTTCTAACTTGATTATCCTTTTATCTCCTATATGACCTAGTCGATGATGCCAAAGTAATTTTGGATTAATTTCATTTCGAGATCTCTTATTTGTAATGGTATTAATTATGTCATAATCATTCATTTCTAAAACATACAAACCATTTGTATTAATTGCTTTGCCAACTAATTCATTTCCAAAATAAATTAGACATTCATTTCCACTAAATTGTCTTCTGTAACCAGATTTACATAAAACAGAAACAAAAATGATATTTCTAGTTGCTTTGGCAAAATACAAAGTTCTGCATAAATACAAAATGTGTCCCAATGACAATGTCAAATGGAAAGTCCCTATTGCCTCACCCTCAACTTTTACTCCATTCGCCATCTTCAAAATGACTTAACCTTTCAACAATGCAGAACTATTCTGCAGTGCCTACAATGAAACACAAATGTGAGATGTAGCAACTAAATCTAATATCAAGGAATGATCATTTGAACTAACATTTAAACTCAAATTCTATAACATAAGAATGGAACATACATGTTCGAGCTTTCTTCAAGCTCTCTAGATAAAGAGGACAATTCCTCTTCCAATGTCCGTCTTTCTTGCAGTTGAAGCACTGACCTTTATCATTGACCTTTTCTTTGCCCTTTTCGGTCTTAGGTATATCATTCTTAAAAATCTTTTTTTGTGGTCCAACTTTTGGACCTTTCTTTTGCTTACATTGCTTCTTTTTAATCTTATTAGAAGAAGTTGTAAAAACATCCTCTTGCCCCTTCTCCTTTCTTCCTTGCTTACAGTTAAACCTGGCAAAATGGGTTTAGACCCGCGGGTCGGCCCGTACCCGGGTAAAAAATATAGGGTACGGGTCTAAAATATTAAACCCAATTTTTTGGACCCGTACCCGACCCGGCCCGTACAACTGACGGGTTATACGGGTGAACCCGCGGGTACCCGCGGGCACCCGTTTTTCAAAGGAATCCCTAATTTTACTTTTTATCACGCGCACCTCTCATCTTTCACTCTCAGTCTCAGTTACTCTATCGCGGCCGCATCTCATCTCTCAACTCTCAGCAACTCAAGTATCCTTATCGGCTCATCTCCTCTCTCTGACGCTGGTAAACAATTCGAGTGCTGCAAGGAATTAGCAGAAGAAGTGGGTGAAGAAAAATGTTATTATGGTTCATAACTTTAATTTTGTGTATTGGGTTCTTGAATTGATAAAGCGTATGGCAGTAGAGAACGTGGCTAGGGTTATTCTTGCCAGTTCTTTTTGATTGCTTTGCAGCAGGTGCAGAGAAGATAAGAGAGAGAGTGAAGGAATCGGTTTATCCAATACGTTTTTTTGAAAGCTCTTTAAAACCCCAACTTTGATTTTTCTTTCTATCTATCATCTGATTCTGATCCAATATGTACTTTGGTTTGTCTCTTTCGTGTGTCCACTTACTTTGTTAAATTGATGGGCGAAAAGAAAACACATTGATAGCCTTCAGCCCTTCACCTAACTGTCTATCATCTTCTGCATTTGCATTTGTTTCTATCCATCATTTTGATTCTTGAGCTGATCTTCACTATCATAAAAACCGCTGCTGAGAATGGTTACTGATGTGTGAATTGAAACGCAATACATTTATGAGTATTTGGTTTAGAGTATCATTTCAATTTCTTTTCTTTTATTGATAAATATATAAAAGTTTCAATCTCTGGTATGAAATTTTGATTGAAGTTCGTTCTCTCTCTCTCTCTCTCTCTTTGGGTCCACAATGAGTAATTGATCTGTGCAACTTCTGTAATATCCGTGTCCTAGCAGTAGCTATAGCCCATCAACTTGTTTATCTATTCCCTAGATTTGAATCCTAAGCATGTTTAAACTTCTGTTTTTTATATAATCATATTGAGAATTCTTCAATCAAAAACGGGTACCCGCGGGTTCACCCGTATCCGTATAGGGTAGGGTACGGGTCTAATATTTTGAACCCGTATATCTCGACCCGTATTAGACCCGTACCCGTTTAACCCGTACCTGTTTAGACCCGGCCCACCCGCCCGTTTTGCTAGGTCTACTTACAGCTCGACAAGAGTGTGCTCAATCATATTGAGATTATAATTTGTGATGAAAGGCTTGAAGCTTAGTGGAAGGGATTACGGAATCAAATTCACCTGGAGATTTTGTGACATCACGCAATTGCCCTATAATATTAATCATCTTTATGACACGATTATCTGAGGCAAATCCCTCTCTAAGTCTCATTGCAAATAATGTTGAACACAATTCGTATTCCTTCACCACTGAGTTCTCACCATACAACTCTTATAAATGGAGCATTATCTCATTCGCCCTTTGCTTCTTTTCATGCTCAACTTGGAGCTTGGCATTCGTTGAAGCTAGCATATAGGTTCGACTCGTAAGTCATCCTTTTACCACTTATCGAAAACTTCCTTCTCTTGCGGTGTGGCATCAAGAGGCAAAGAAAGTGGAAGGGGTGCTTCTAAGACATACTCAGCCTTTTCAAAATTGAGAATAATTCTCAAATTCCTTTTGCCAATTATTATAATTGGGTTCGATTAGCTTGTTGTCATCAAGAATCCTTAAAAGGAGGCTATTGCTCATTTTCACTAACTAAATATCACAAAACTACCGAAAGGGATTGCAAGGAAAAAAAAAAGTTTTATTAGTGTCTTGTAAATTTAAACCCTTTAATGCTAATCTTATTAGCTCCTACTATTTTATTCAAATTCCATACTCCCCTAAATGACAATTCAAAATTTTCATTATTTCTAATGGAGAATCGAATTTTTATTAAATTTAATTAAACATCAAATAATAGAAATCTTGGTCAATTAAATTTAATAAGTAAGATACTATTTCATTTTATATCACTATATAAGGTTTGATTCATTCCTTGTCTCCAGTTTTGGATACCTCACATAATAGAAATCTTGGTACCTTAGACTAGTTAAATCCAACCAATTATGCTTTCTTAAACTAAAATTCCCATTATACCCTCACATAATAGAAATATTGGGTACAATAAAAATATATATCCAAGAACTAAGACAATTAATTTTATGTCATAAAATTAGCATCCCTCACATAATAGAAATACCCATGATCATCCCCTAACTAATATTCATCTATCACATAAATAAATATTAATTCAACCAATGGCATATAAATAAAGGACTTAATGTAATAATAAAAATATGTCATGATTGAACAAAGGTCATGCATAATTTCACTACCATTAAAACTTATAATATCATTATATTATCCATCACATGAATATAAAATGAAATTCATAAAGAAATACCTATTATCTTAAGGATTTCATGTAATAAATGCCTAAAATATGTCATGATTAAACTAAGGGTGCATGCATAATTTCATCATCCTAATATTTATAAAATATCTTATATTAACCATCACATTAAGAAACCTCTCACATCACATTTAGTCAAATAAAAAGAACTGAAATTCTATGCATTATGATGCACGATTTCATACTTGAATCATCATCCAAGATGATACATGTGATGGCCAAAGAATTAATTAATCAAGCATATCACCTTAATTCATTCTACCTTCATTTAATCAACATTAACCATCATCAAAACTTTGACACAATTCAAGTTCATCATTATTTACTTGAAAATGATTAACTTGCATTCATAATACAACTTAACTCAAATGCATTTATATATCGTTATTTCACATATGACACCCTTAAACATGTATTCAAAATACATCATGCAATTGAATAAGGTTTGGCCAAAATCATCCCTTTTCAAAATCACCAAATATGCATCAACTATGCACAAATTACACATGCGTGTATCATATGAATGAGATATATTCATGTTTGATCAAAATTGCATTAATATGCTTCAAATCCAACATGCATGTTACATATGACTTTAAACAAGAAATTTTGTATTCTAAATATCAAAATTTCATGCAAGCATGTTAACAGACATGAATGTCACATATCCATCATCATTTGTATTCAAAATACACAACAACTTCAACATGCATCTAAAGCCGAATCATACCTATGTCTAAACCAAGCCATCTTTCACCAAAAATGCTACATGCATGCATGAATTTAAACTTGCTTTGGTACCATTGTTGTGTTTCATGCATTTTGGACATGGAAATTGTGAAAATGATGATTAAAATGATGGATCCAAGCTAGAACACAAAAAATTAAAACATTAACATGTTAATGTAAGAAAATGATAGAAAATTACCAACTCCTTTGTTATTAAATACTTGGATGTAGATTCTTGGAGTCTAGATTCTTCAAAGAGAATGAAGAAACTCAAAATGGAATCCACTCAAGCCAAAGATGAGAGAGCCGAGAGACTGAGAGAGAAAGTGTTAATTGAACGGAAATGGTATAAAACTTGGTCTATGCACCATGGGCACAAAGTGCAATTTTAAATTGTCTTGGGAAGTCCTCAAATAATTCAAAATTAATATTAGAAAAGAGCATTTATGTCAAGTCCTTGGTTTTATGATTCATAATTAGCCCAAACATTAAATATTCTAACTCTTTAGAAAAACCAATGCACTTTTGTCCCCGTTATTGAATCTGATTCAATAATAATAATTAATAAACCAAGGGTAATAAGGATTTATTAAATATTATTATTGAATCAGATTCACTAATAAGGATAAAAGTGCATCGGTTTTATATTCTAAAGAGTTAGAATATTTAATGTTTGGGCTAATTACGAATTAACCATAAAACCAAGGACTTGACAAAATGCTTTTTTTCGAGATTAATTTTAAATTACTTGAGGACTTCCCAAGACAATTTAAAATTGCACTTTGTGCCCATCGTATATAAACCAAGTGTTATACTATTTTCATTCAATTGAAAACAAAATCACTCTCTCACTTTCTTTCTCACTCTCTCGGCTCTCTCATCTTTGGCTTGGGTGGAGTCATTTTGAGTTTCTTCATTCTCTTTTGAAGAATCTAGACTCCAAGAATCAACATCCAAGTATTTAATAGTAAAGGAGTTGCTAATTTTCTATCATTTTCTTACATTAACATGTTAATGTTTTAATTGTTTGTGTTCTACCTTGCATCCATCATTTCAATTATCATTTTCACACTATTTTCATGTTCGAAATGCATGAACCACAGCAATGGATTCCATAGACGCACTGAGAGCTATTCTAACTTCTTGCTGCTAGCTAACTGCTCGACGAAGGTATTCGTGAGCTGGCTAAATGATGCAATGGAGTTGTTTGAGAGCTTGGTGTACTATTGGAGAACTGGTCCCATCAAGTTGTGCAAGCTTCACAGAGTTAAGGTATGATAGTAGCGAACATTCTTTGCTTGTAAGAGGTGATGTGGTCGTTTAGGTCTGTCATGCCATCGTAGAGGTCCAATGATACAAGCGACTACCAACGCTGGCCTATTCTCATCCATAAGGACTCTTTTAAAGCAAGCATTTGCTAAAAATATATTTTTAGCAAAGATGGAAGCGATGATCCAATGTATTCCTAGAGTACCAACCTTGATTAAAAAGAGTTTGCCTCAAAGCTACACCAACTCACTGTTTGTCAACTCAATTGCCCTCATCGAGATGCCAAAGAAGTTCTCGTTCCCCAACATGAAGCTCTACGATGGCACGATAGGCCCAGATGACCACATCGCCTCTTATAAGCAGAGGATGTTCGCTACTGCCATACCTCGGGAACTCCGCGAAGCTTGCATGTGTAAGAACTTCGAGTCCAACTTGATAGGACCAACTCTCCAATAGTACACTAAGCTCCCAAACAACTCCATTGCATCCTTCGCCTAGCTCACGGACACCTTCGTTGAGCAGTTCGCTAGAACTAAGAAGTTAGAGAAGCTCTCGGGTGACCTCTATGGAATCCACTAGAACCGAGGGAAGCCACTCTTAAACTATGTCAGGCGCTTTAATCGAGAGAAGGTATACATCTCATACTACAACAAAGAAGCAGTAGTTGATACCTTTAGAAAAGGCCTCCTCCCCGATGGTGAGCTTTACAAAGAATTTACCAGGTTTAATTGCACCGCCATGGCAGACGTCCTTACTCGAGCATGGGTCAAAATCAGATGGGAAGAGGATGAAGTCCACCGATCCAGATATACCTTGTACGATGACCGACACTCCAAACGACCTGACTGACGCAATGACACTCAACCTGTCGAGCCATATCCCACTCTTTAAGACGAGGACCAACCCGAGACAGCAGATGCCCACTCGACAGACAATCAGTTCGGTCCCCAGCTTCATGTAGTCACATCTAGTAGGAAAAGGTTTGCCGTGATCGTGGAGCTAATGCACGACTACTGACATAGAGTGATCAGAACACAGCTCTACGGTCTAGAATGACTGTTTTTGAGAGAGCAAGAACTAGAAAGCAAGAGGGATTGTCATTGAATGAATTCTGAAAGGGCATACCTCTATTTATATAGTGAGCCAAGGTGGCTTGAGTCATTATGAAACTTGGAGTTCTTATGGTAGTCGAAGTATAGTAGGCATGAAACTCGTAGTACTAGTCCATGTAAAAGTAGGAGTATTAGTTCATATAAGACTAGGAGTCTGCGAAGAATTAGGATTTGCATGGGACTTGGAGTCCTTGAGACATTAGAATCCACATGAGACTTGGAGTCTTGAAGAGTGGATGCTGATTCTGTTGATAGGCCACAGTGTGGACTGTCTTGATCCATTGAGTAGCCCAACTCATAGATGGGCTCAATTCGCAGGGCAGCCCAGATCGTAGAGTGGACTCTCTAAGGGATGGGCTAGAATAGGAGTCAACCAGAGTTGGGCCAACCCTTCTTTGAGCCAACCCTTGGAGGAAGATCACTTGTTGACTCTCGGGACTAATTAGAATGGATGGTGAGGAATTCAATAGAGGAGACATCAAATAACCTGTCACTCCTTGACAAAAAGACAAAATTTTTATTTAGATACAAGTTATTTGTAATTTATATTATTTGCTTTATTTTATTTTATTTTATCTTTATCCAAAACACTACTAACACAAGGTTTCCTTCTTATATAAGACTTGTTATTATGTTATTTTATATTTTTAATAAAACTTATAGAGCCTAAATGAGGTGTGCATATGTTATTATGTGTTTACTCTCAGTTTAGTTAATGTCAAATTTGAGAAATATTTCTTAAATTATTAGTTATGTATATTTTTATCATTTTTTTTTTTTCTAATATAAGTAATTTTGATTTCAAGTTGATTATTCTTTCATTAAAAGGAATTTTTTGAGAAAAAGGAAAAACATAAATAACAAATATTACTATTTTAATTTTCATTCATGTATGAAGTCTTCATCATCCAGCTAGGAAATTAAAAATAAAATAGGACCTTTTATTATTCTTTTAGTGTTGTCAATGGATTAGATAGAGATATAATAAATTAACTTAAATAATTTGGGAAATATTATAATTACAAATCAATTGCTACAAAACCCAAGGCCCCCAAGCTTATAAAATAAAATCAGGTACCACGTAAGCTGCCTCCTTTATAATTAAATTGGTAGAATGTTATTACAATCACGTGGTTTGGTTTTGAAAGTCAAGTTACAGTGGAAAAGCACCGATGGGAACGCAGTGCAACTTATTTGGCGTTATTCTAAAACATCGAACAAAAAAAAAAAAAAAAGGGAACATCAGAGGTGGGGCCATTGTGGATTCACGCCATTGAACCTTGATTGTAAGGAACGCAATGAGCCCTTATTTGGCGTTANTATATTTTGTAAGAAGAGCAAAAATCTTAAGGTGAAGTATTAGGGGTGTTCGGTGTTCCATATCCATTCGTGTGGTGATTTTGATAATAATTTCAATGGTTTGAGAAATATATGTAAGTGAACATGATCAAATCCTTTGTAAATTTGGAAGCATGATCTATTATATATGGATCTAATCCTTGATTCTTATCCCACGTTTAAGAAATCACTTGGAAACCCTCATACATATATAGAAACTAGAACCATATTCTATCTCCTTTTGATCTCCACTATTTATCAATTTTACTTCAAACTAATATAATCCACACCATTATCAAGCATTTGAGAGAAGTGATTGCAGATGGATTTATTTATTTATTTTCTATCGATTAAAAAACACAAACAAAAAACTACAGAAAATATTAGTTTCAAGTGCGAATCTGAATTCCAAACCTAAAGAAGGGATCAAATATGAACAAAAACCGGTTCATATTTTTTAGTTTTAATTAGACATTATTAAGTGAGAATAATTTTTTCAGTTATTGATTCGAAATTTTCTTTTAAGTGCTGTATAAGATCAAATGACACATATTTAATCATGATTCAAAAACGGAAGCGTGAACTGAGAATGCTTAAGCACAATCACATGCATGGAAGTCATTTTTCACAGAGTGGTTAGCAGTGCAATTTCTCAAGTCAAATTTGGTTGGTGGCTACATTTCTCATATTGCTTCTTGCCACCGTTCATTGATGACGGTAATTATGCACTTCAAGTCTTCAATACGACTCTTCTTGTGAGCTTTGTCTTCCTTTTTCACCCTCCGTTAGGTACAATTAACATTTGGATTAAATGGAGATCATTGTCAAGCTGCAGGCATGGAAATTTTCAGCCATTGCATCGTGCACATTTATATTATTCTTCAAAAACATGGCGCCCCTTTTCTTGACCATTTGTTTCAAACGCAGTGTATTAACTTTATGATAGATCATCATAATTCACCAACAACTTTGTCTTTGTCCTTCATTGATTTACCTTAATGATTATGAAAATGCTTCATCCATCTGATCTTTTTCGCCGTTAACAGTTGACTTCTTGTTTTCAGTCTGTCGGCGATTTCTTAATGTCGTGTATGTCCATTGAGCATTTGTAAAAATCCTAGCTAAAAGATCTCTTCAACAAAGTAATGTTCTGACAGCTTATTGGTTACATTAATTAGGACAAAAGAATCCAACCACCCTTCCTTTTTTGACTTGTGTTCCTTACCAAAATTTGTTTCCGCCATACGGTATACTCTTATATAAGCTTCAATTAATTCTGTTTTGTTTTCTTTAATTTTCAGCTTTAAAAAGAGAAAAAAGTTGTATCCTACAAAATGCATGGTTACAAACTGATGATAGAACGAGAAGATTGCCCCGTGTGATCTTTGAAATTGACACCAAATTTCTCAATAGAATCCTTTGTGATCGTGGTGAGCAGACTGTCAATAACTATCATTCATTTACTGTGTTAAAAGTTTCCGGGTGTTTGTTGAAGTTTAGAATAGATGAAAGTGATGAGTGTGAAAGTAAGAAAAAGGTTTATGGGGAGATACTTATGTAATTAAAAGTATGAAGAATTACAGAAAGCGAAGCCAAAATTGTGATAAAGAATCAAAAGTGTTGGGTGTGTAGTTGCTTTCGTCGACATCTAAACATAAGGGATTCTTGCGTGTCCGCCGACTCATCGAAAACCCTTACTAACTTTTTTTATATGCTAATGCTAGTGCTACACCCCTTGTATATAAAATGCCTACACATGCACTTAATGAATCCATTTGAAATCTCGTCTCAATTAGTACTGGATCTATAATTCATGCCTAAAATAGAGTGACTAGGCCTCCAGCTGGTATTTTATTTGTATATTCAGGGGCAGTAGTACAATCTGGAATCTGACTAGTAAGTTGCATTATGGTGGGGCAGCCCCGTTTAGCGTTCTCATGAGAAAGATTCAGTCGTGGAATGAATTTGAAGAACAACAGGACTAGACCAACCAATTAAGCAACTTGAAAGCTGAGGGTCCCATATCATCTCAATTGTCTAGATCAGTTCATTGGAGAAATGGAACAAAATGGTGATGGGATTAAAGTGCATTTGGAAATTAAAGAGTTTTTTGTGGCGGGGGCTTTCTTTCCATGGAGCTGACTTTTGCAGCTGCCGCCATCTCCATATCCACCAGATCATCCACATCATCATTTTATTTCGTTGTTCTTGCACCCGAAACAATTTAACTGTAAGTAGCGCAACATGCTATTAATTCCAGTGCTTGAAGATTCTAGGTCTCCTGCGGCGGCGACCAAGGTTCATAAACCGTAACCATAGTTAATTCGTTACCTCTGTTTTTACTTCTTGTTTCCTTTAAACACAGAACCACCCTGGATTAATATTTCGTGGTCAAACAAGTGAGATACAGGCAGGCAATATTTGTAATTAAGAGTAAACGACTTTTTCCCACCCAACTGATAGCCTAATGGCACTTTCTCATCCAAAAAGTTTCAAAATACAACTTTACTATTCAAACATTATCTTCTGTTAATAATTTTCGTTAGATACAGTAATATTCATTGTGAAGACGAAAATACCCTCACCAAAGATCAACCCCCAATTTCCAGACACCGCAAATCAAAGTTTCACACGCTTCAGCCCAAATTTCGACTGATTTCGGCACCAAAAATAGACCTTGTCACCACCATTCAACTCATCGGCATCCCCCCACCCACAATCACTCCTCAATCGTTGACGCCACTTTAGGGTTTTCGTGCGATCGTCGAGCATTTCCAACCAAATTCCAGTTGATCTAAGCACCAGAAATCACCACTGAAACCACTGTTTGCTTCGCCGACATCCCCCCTTCAAAACTCCCATCATCCCCGATCCCGGTTGCCCACCATTTGCCAATGGTCCTTCCCTTAGGGTTTGTGATTTTTTGGCGAAATCAGAGTTTGTTTGGTATTGTTTTGAAAGGAGATTGTCGATGGAGATGAATTCTGATTGTTTTTTTAAGTGTTTGTGTTGATGTTTTTTTTTTTGGGTTCTTGGTTTGATTCCAACATTGGAGATTGTCCCTAGATTGGGTGGCAATGGGGATTTTGTAGAGGTTGTTGATGGCAAACAAGGAGCAAACTCAATCTCGACTATCAAGACTTTTGAAGAAGGGAGGCCAGTGAGTCTTTTGGTGGTGGCATGTTGAATTTTGGTGGTTGAGATTAGTCGTAATCTGACTTGGGAGGGGCAGATGCACATTCCACAAATCGCTCAATTGCCGACAATTGGCAAGGTTGGGGGGAGCAAGGTTTGATGGGTTTTGGTGAATGATGATCGGGGAAGAAAGTGATAGTGGTGTGACATTGCAACAATACCAGAATCGGCTAGTGAGCGTGAATTGACACAGTCACGTGAATGGTTGTTGGAGCTGTGAAAAACTGACCAAAAACGATTGGTTTGGCAATGCAAGAGTATTATCTTCCCTTACTTATAATAGACTTTTGACCTTCCTACCCTTCTTTACAATGAAATTTACTAACAGAATTGTGCTTTCGATAATAAAATTGTATTTTGAACTTTTTGTATGGAAAAATGTCATTAGACCATTATTTGGGTGGAAAAAAGTCATTTACTCTTGTAATTAAAGATATACTGTAGCAAGCATTTGAAATGGTTGGGTCACCCAGTTCTTCGGTACAGTAAAACCTCTCTATAGTGATACTCTATATAAGAATAAACTCTACATAATCATAAAAAATTAAATTCCCAATTTGGGATAGTTATAAATAAGAATAAAATCTACATTGTAATAAGTTATAATTTTTCTAATTCCCGTCTTAAGAAAAGTTGCCTCTACATAATAATAAGTATTTGTATATTGCAAAAAAATATATATTATGTTACATTAAAGTTTAAGATGAAATAAAATATTTATCTAAAGTTGTTTGAGACAATGATTTATGCTTTAGAGTTATTACTACATCTTTTAACTTGTGGATAGATTACTCGCTAGCATGAACATCTTCTTGTTGAAGCCATATATTTTTAGTTTCTCAAGTATCTTTAGAGCTTCTTGGCACAAACTTTTTGTATTTCCGTACTATCATCCTCATAATTATTTCCTTTATCTTCTTGTCTAATTGTAGTAATGATTTATTCTTTAGTTAAAACATACATGACGTATTGCTCATTTGCATGATTGAGAAAGACATTAATATCCATTTGATTAGTGTAATGAAGTTGACGAATCTGATCATTAAATTCTACAATGACTCCTTGATTCTCCTTATCCACTTCATTTGTAACTTGCAATTCATTGACATCGGGGATCCTAATTTGGTAATGATTAAAACAATTGGCAATAGGATGTGGCTTCACATCAATCTGTAGCATAATTTTGTAATGATTAAAACAATTGGCAATAGTTTGTGGCTTCATATCAATTTGACCATCAATTGCATTTACAATTTCATCAAGGACACTTATCTTTGTTGGTTTCAAAACACGATCTTCTATCAGTTTCAAAAGTAGACAATTAAAACGCTGAATTGAAATCTTAATAGTATTAAAACATCAATTGAAATCCTAATACTGTATTACTAAAATATGAATTATAAAGAAATTTTTGTTATCACACCTCTATTAAGTTATAACCTCCTTATAGTAATAAAATTAATTAATCTTACCATTATGACTATAGAGAGATTTTACTGTATATAATCTAGTTGAGACGATAAATAAACCAATTAAATTCATTGTTATTGTTGATACTTGATTTTGACACCAACGACTCGCACGTGCTAAGTGTTAAGCGGACTTAGAAATTACACGTGATATGGAAATATGCAATGAGAGAATAAATGAGAAGCGGTTTTTAAAGTGGTTTGGATGCTCAAAAGCAAATCCTACGTCTACTATAGTTGTATTAATAGATGGTTATAGGCAGGTTGTGTACAGCGAGCTGAATTACAATCTCGAGAGAATTGAAATGTATACAGAGAGAGATAGTGTGTGTGTGTGTGTGTGTGTGTGTGTGTGTTTTTGAAGACTAAAGATGAGCCAATCGCATAAATGAGAGAGGAGCCCTCTATTTATAGTTAGGGGATTCAAGGTGGTAATCATGATTCTGCAGTCGGGCAGGTGTGACACAATTCCTAACCCGCTTCCCATTGGTTATCTATAAGGGAGACATCCTTAAATCGCGTAGAGCTTGGGCAGGTGGACAATTCCTAGCCACTCACAAGCTTGGCCTTCACCTGCCATACTGACGATAGCCTTACCTCTTCCGTCCTTGTGCAACATGGCCGCATCTAGACGGCACAAAGCCTTCCTGAACTCTAACTGGCCCTTGTTGGCGTGAGTTTACGTCAACCCTGATTTTTTAGGTATAACAGAAGCCCCCCAGTTTTTAAGGTTTAAGGATTGAACCTTGAGAACTTCATGATTATCTTGTGGCTTGACTTATCCCGAGTGACACCTGATCGAGCTGTAAGGAGGTCGCAGCATAGGTCTCTAAGAATAGCACAAGCGACCTGAGGCTGCCTTCTCCCACAGGTTCAGAGACTTGGGTCAGACCCTACTCAGTGCTATACCAACATGCTTTGAATTTCATCTATCACTCGTGACCTGAAAATACTTGGCACATTTTTACCGAAAGCAAGGAATCACATCGTCTTGAAATTGATACACGACGAAGAGTGTTTTACTCGAACGACCTTTTCAGATGTTATCTGTTGTGCTTGACAGCTAGTCTGGTCAATAAAATAATCTTTATTCTGACAGACGTGTCTATTGCTTAATAAGTGCTAGCCATGCGCATTAAACGTTAGTCATGTTGAAACGACATTCCCTTTCAGAGCATTAAATGTGGATGAGGGCACATTTCATATGGAAGAGGTAACGGCGCCGACCCTTGGTTGCTCCAATGGAGGGAAACGTCGATTGGCATCCATGAAGCGTTTACTCTTCTCGTGGATTAACGACACGTGGTCGTAATCAATGGCGAGAAACGTATCCCACCCAAGCGTCGCTTGCTTAAGGAAACCAATCGTCGTCTTTCCCCCTAGAAAACCCCAGGTTCGCCTCAAGTTTTATCACATAACTCACATTTTCAGAGAGAAAAACAAAACTCTTACACTCGCCAAATCAGTCCATTCTTCTTCCAATTGATGCGCACTTTTCATTACAACAAGAAATTCGTTCCCAGCAGTTAAGAGGTAAGGAGAACTTCTCCTTTGTTTTCTTCTATTATTTTTGTTAATAGCTTGACTTTTCGGTAATGGTGGGTGTGAACTGCCTGGTAAACTTATATGGTGCATATTTCTGGACAGTGGTAAGAAGAGAACTTTTTTCTTTGTAAAAAGTGAGAACTTAGGGCACAGATTCTTAGGAATTCATTCCCAAGGGTTTTTAGGGTTTTTCTAGGGGTTAAGGAAGGTAAATTAGGGTTTCATTTGCTCTTCCACGTCATCGTACAGAACACTGTATGGAGATTGAGTTATCTTTGCATGTCGCCCATTTTTTAGACTTTAGAAGCAATGGATACTTCAGCGACCAGAGCAGCCGAGGGGATGAGCTCACAGGTGTCAGACGCCTTAGCAGGTCTCGTGCAAGAGACATTATCAGTGGCCACCTGGGAGGAGATACAAAAATTCGTGGACCCGTTCGCGCTTAGCGTGGATGTCTACAAGCATAGGACGTACACAACTCAGAATCCCCTAGAGAGAATGACCACAATCTCTAAGGCGATCTTTAAGTGTAAGGCATTGATACCTTTTCACCCCTTCATTTGATCGATCCTCGACCACTTTGAGGTCACGCCATTACAATTAACGCCTAATGCGTATATGATAGCGATTGCTATGTATATCATATGTGGCGAAAATGGTCTTGGCGAGCAGATAGCACTGGAGCTCGCATGTGCTTACTATCTGAAGAAGAGTAAAGATAAAGACTCTTTTTACCTCTCGAAGCAATCCACAATCGAGGGAGGAATATTTGGTTACCTCAGTAACGTTGGGGCTTATGAGACCAAATTTTTCTTTTTTGAATATGATGGTGTTTGCCAATTTAGGGAGTCGAGTAGGTTTTCCTTTCCTTCGATTTACGAACTGTCCCTTTTTTCTTCAGCTCTTATATTTAACGATTTTTTGTCTTTTTGCAGATAATAAGATGACCAGATTGACGGCTCTGACAGACTTTAACTGAATTGTGACATTTGGTCATTAACTCGAGCAAAGTCACAATGCAAGACTGCTCGTGACTACTGCCAACTCAAGAAAGTACGGTTTTTTCAATCCGAAAGCCTCTTTGGAACCCTTAGCCCGTAAGTATCTTCACACTTGGAACCTTTTTCTTTTGCTTGAGGTGATCTTTTCACTAACATACTTTCATGGCGTGTAGCAACCATGCCACTTAGGGTTCCAAGGCTGTCAACGAGGGCTTAGGGGTTCATTTTTCCCCGGGTCGACCCGACTAGGGATGAGCCACGAGCCGAGTAGCTCGCGAGCTACTCGGGCTCGGCTCGCCAAGCTCGAGCTCGATTCAAAATCAGGCGAGTCGAGCTCGAGCTCGAGCAGCTCGTGAACAATGACGAGCTGAGTTAGATCCGGGCCGAGCTCGGCTCGTTAGGCTCGCGAGCTTAAACGAGCTTAGGGGGCTATTTGTAAGATTTTAAAAGTTTTTTTATTTTTAAGTTGTTAAAATTGCAAATAGCACCCATATCCATATAGACAAAAACGCAGAAGCAGAAATGCAGATTGCAGAACCCATTTCAATTTTTCAAACTGAAACAAAAACTCTTAAAACCCATTTGCGATTTTTCGTTAACCCTAAGTCCTAACTCTCCACTGCCATTCGTCATAAATCAGTCACTCACGACTCATGAGTCATGCCACCATTGTGGACAACTTCGCCGGTGTCATTCGCTATCACCGAGTCAGCGTCATCTCTGTTCTCTGCAAAGTGCAGACCAGTGACTTCGTTCCAGCAATCCAGCCTTCAGGTAAGAAATTTGCTGAACAAATCAGCCAACTGATTCTCTTGGATTTTGTTGTTTTGTTTGTGTTTATGGTTGAGCTGAACAAATCAGCCAACAGATTCTGATATTGAAGAATTCATTAGAGCATCGAATAATCTTAGTAGTTGCACTAGTTCTGAGGTTTTGGATCCTGATAGATTAACAGTAACAAGTACTGTCATCAAGCCAAGTTGTGATTACTACCTCCCTGATCAGCAGCCGTATCGAAAAAGATTGAAGTGATACCGTTTGAGTGCTTAAATCTCATGAACAAATAATTCCTGGACTTACTATGGTTTTTGTAGGTGCTTTTTCCATATCATTCCTTGTATTCGTTTTTCACAAAATGAATCTAGAAAATTAAAATATTTTTTATGTATAATTCTTAAATTAACTCTAACAACAAGGAATATAAATGTATAATTCTGACACATATGGGGTTCAAATGTAATTTTAAAAGGTCAGATGTGAGGCAATTCAATATATCTATATATTCCTCTTGAAAGTCTTAATTTTAACTAATTGATTAGAACGGGCTCGATAAGGCTCGAGCTCGATTGAAGCGAGCTCGAGCTTGAGTACCTTTACACACTCACGAGCTCGAGCTCGAGCTCCAGTGCTGAAGCTCAATTGAGCTCGAGCTCGAGCTTGGTACTGTTCATCACGAGCCGAGCTCGAGTACTGAGATACTCGGCTCGGCTCGACTCATATACATCCCTAGACCCTACCAAGCTAGCCAAGGTGATTGCCGACGATATCCCCATAGGAAGGATACAGATTGGTGTCGAAAGGCTAACACCTATGGAGCGATGTAGAGAAGCTTCTCAACCCAAGGCTACTCGCGCGCAGAAAACTATAGGCCAGAAAACCAAGAAGAGGAAGCAACTGTTTGCCGAGAAGGAATCGAAGTCCAAGCCAAAGGGCTTTGGGATGCCGCCAGGGGGATCGTAGCCTTACCAAGCTTTTCACTCGGGGGCTTTGATGGTCCCCGAGAGCTCGTGTAGAGGAGACGGAAAGGTTGCGGTTGCCTAAAGGAGAGCGGGCAAACAATGGGTCGACGAGGTGCCAGTTCCTCCGGGGTTAGAAACACCTGTGCTGGATTCTATAGGGCAACTCCCAGAGCACTTGCAGCTGGTGGTGTATACCTTGCTTGAATGCCAACTGGTTATGGCCTTCGAGGAGTTCGTGGCTTCCCGACCTACGGACCTGGTGGCTACTGCGCTTCAATTGCAAAGGCAGGTAAAACAACTCGTCCTTGTTGAGGACTTTCTAATATCAGTTGATTTTCTAACTTTTATGATATTCAGGAAAATGGTGGCTAACTCTTATTTCTTTTCTCATATCGTACCTACTCACCTTGCATATGGCCTAACAGAAGATCGATATGGACTCTGTTGGAGGGTTCCACAAGCTGAGGGAAGAGAATACCAAGCTAAAACAAGACTTCACGGCTCTAGACGCAAAGGCGAAAGCGGTCCACATTTAAGCGAATCAATACTTGGTAGATAGAAATTCTGCCCTTCGCACTGTGGACTTCCAAAAGGCCGAGCTCGAGAAGAGAGGCGAGTGAACAAGGAGCTCCAAAGGACAGTGGCCAAACTTACCAAAGAGTGTGGTGAGAAAGAGAAGAAGCTGAAGGTGAACTCTGAGCATGCCATAAAGGCGGAGGAAGATAGAGCTCGATTGTGGGAAAACTCTGAGAAGTAGAAGAGGGCTGTAGAGGTGGATCTCAAGTTGTTCCAAGGGTGAGTCACTTCATTAACTGAGCAGATAAAGAAACAAAATCTTGAATTTGAGAGGAAAGCCGCTGACTGGGCAATACAGGCCATCTACAACTTGTGACCAAGGAATTCGGAGATGGACCTCTCTGACCTCCTGAATGAATATCAAGACATCCTTGCTTCCATGGCCCAAACTGATGATGTCGAGGAGGAAGTGGGACAAGAGCCTTCTCTGGAGGATGACTAGCTGGAGGCATACGTCCCAGAGGACCAGTAGCTGATTGGATGGTCAGTGACCAACCGACGGATATGGAGGTCACGCTCGCAGAGCCTGGAGGCGGGGACCAGTGATCGCCTCTTCTGTTTTGGCATAACTTTCCTTTTGACTCTTCTTTTTCTTTTTATCTTTCTACTACCCATTGTATTTATCTTGACATATATACAAAGAGTATTTTCGGCCATTTGTGATATCACTTCTATAATTCGAGCACTTCACAAGATTAATATTATACATCTAATGAAGGAACTTGTAAAAATATTGTAACGAACAAGATCATTCAAAAGAACATGACACAAATATTCCTTCAAGATAAAGCAGAATTATCTTATTCATAAAGATTACAAGGAAAAATTTACAAGCAAAAGAAATGAATAAAATTAAGAGCGAGTTTGGAATTACTGGAAATAGGGGCGAAAATGCTCAGCATTCCAAGCTCGCGATACTTTGGAACTGTTAAACCTTTTGAGGTGATACGTTCCAAATCATATTACCTTAGTGATGTAGTATGAACCCTCCTAATTAGGTCCTAATACCCCCGCACTTGGTTCTCTTGTACTGAGGAAGACATCCTTCAGGACCAGGTCACCACCCTGAAAGTCTTTTCTCTTAACCTTAGAATCGAAAAACCTTTTCACACGCTGCTGGTAAGATGCGATCCTTAACCGAGTATTATCGCGATGTTCTTTAACTAGGTCCAGACTTGCACGTAGAAGTGCTTAATTGTCTGTTTCATTAAATAGGCCTCTCTGGAGTGAACTAGTCCCTACTTCCACTGGGATCATAGCCTCACAACCATATACTAGCGAGAAGAGCGTTTCCGAAGTAGAGTTTCTCAGAGTTGTTCTATATGCCCATAGAACTTCTGGGAGGTCAGCGGCCCAATTGCCCTTGGCAACACTAAGCTTGGCCTTCAATGTGTATTTGATGGTCTTGTTGATAGCTTCAACCTGATCATTGGCTTGCGGTCTTGCGACTAAGGCGAACTTTTTATGGATCCCCAGCTCATCGCAAAACTGTTTGAATTCCTCATTGTCGAATTGCTTCCCATTATCAGAGATGAGTGTATGAGGAATTCCGTAGCGACACATTATATTCTTTAAGACGAAGTCTCTAAGCTTCTTGGTAGTGATCGTGGCCAAAGACTCAGCCTCGACTCATTTGGTGAAGTAATCTACCACGACCATAGCATATTTGATGCCCCCCCCCCCCCCTTTTTCCAATTGGTGTGGGCCTAATGAGATCAATTCCCCACATAGAGAATGGCCAAGGGCTAGTCATTGTCGTCGGCTGGTGGAAAGAAGCTCGCGATATGTTCGTGAATTGCTGGTACTTGTCACACTTTTTCACGAAGTTGAAAGTATTTTCCTGAAGTAGAGGCCAATAGTATCATTTGCAGATAATTTTATTGGCGAGGGATCGTGCGGCGGTGTGATTACTACAGATCCCTTCATGTATCTCCTTCATAATGTAGTCTGCTTCTTCGTTGGTTACACATCGGAGGAGAGGGGAGCTAAACCCTCGCTTGTATAACTGATCTCCAATGAGCGTGTAACGAGCAGCTCTGGTGCACAGGATTTTTGTCTCAGTCTTGTCATTAGGCAGAGTCCCATCTCGGAGATACTGAATAATTGGAGTTATCCAGGAGATAGATTCTGTTATAGCTACGGTATGCTCAGGCGAGCTGATACTAGAAATCTCTATGTACCGAACTGGAATATTTTTAGACACATCTGAGTCTAGCAATGAGGCTATTCTTGCCAAGGCGTCCGCGACAGAGTTACTGTCTCTCAGGATTTGCTTGATCGTGAAGCGCTTGAAAGGCTTGAGTGCGGCCTTAGCTTTCTTCAAATAGCTGATGATGTTTTCTTCCTTGGCTTGATATTCTCCCAAGATCTAATTAACAACTAGTTGGGAGTCGTTGTTAATGCTGATAGCTTCTGATCCCATTTTCCTCGCTACTCGTAGACCGACGAGCAGCGCTTCGTATTCGGTCTCATTATTCGTATCTTGGAACTCAAATCAAAAGAATTTCATGAATGCAAATCCCTTTGGGACTGAGGAAGAGAAGACCTACCCGGGTTGTTCTCTTGTTCGAGGAACCATTGACATAGAGGCTCCAAGTCGATAAGTTCTGAACAGTTTCCTGGATGACTTTGGTGGCTGACTACCGGATTCTCGATTTGATTGGTATGAGAATTCCAAAATAAAATCGACAACAGCCTATCCTTTGATGGTTGTCTTCGGTCTGTAATGTAGATCAAACTGACTCAATTCCATTGCCCATTTGAGTAACTTACTCAAAGCTTCTAACTTCTGAAGAACTTGCCTAAGCAGATAGTTGGTCAAAACATGGATTGTGTGGGCATGGAAATAAGGTCGCAGCTTCCTGGAGGCGATCAGTAGCGCATAAGCTAATCACTCCATTTCTGGATGCCGCATCTCGGCATCTAGTAGTTGCTTGCTCGCATAATACATTGGCCACTGAACTCTGTCCTCTTCCTGAATGAGAGTTGCACTGACCGCATATTGAGAGATGGACAGATACAGGAATAGAATTTCATTGGGAAGAGGCTTGGATAGAAGAGGCGGCTTTCAGAGATGTTCTTTTATACTCTAAAAAGCCTACTCGGACTCTGGAATCCATTCGAACTTCTTGTTGGCCCTGAGTATATTAAAAAATGGCAAGCAACGATCTGTTGCCCTTGATATGAAGCGATTGAGAGCTGTTATCCTTCCATTTAGGCTCTGAACCCGTTTTCGGTTGGTCGGGCTTTTCATATCGAGGAGAGCCTGGATCTTCTCGGGGTTGATTTCGATTCCCCTTTGGTTAACCATATACCTCATATACTTTTCTGAGGATACTCTGAATGAGCACTTAAGGGGTTGAGCTTCATTTTGTACTTTCGGAGTACGTCAAACATCTCAACGAGATGCGATGTGATCTAAAGCGACATGCGATTTGACCAACATATCATCAACATAAACTTCCATTGACTTCTCGATCTGCTAAAAAAACATACGATTAACCAATCGCTAGTAGGTTGCCCTAACGTTTTTTAGACCGAAGGGCATAACCTTGTAACAATACAGTCCCTGATCTATAACGAACGAGGTATGCTCTTCATCAGATGCATACATCGGGATCTGATTGTACCTCGAGTAGGAGTCCATAAAGCTCAGTAGCTCGTGCCCGGAGGTGGTATCAATGAGCTGGTCGATCTTTGGCAAGGGAAAACTATCCTTCAGACATACTTTGTTGAGGACGGTAAAGTCGACATAGGTTCGCCACTTACCATTGGGCTTATTTACCAAGACTGGATTGGCAACCCAACTCGGATAAAACGCCTCTTGAATAGACTTGTTTAAAAGGAGCTTATCTACATCAATTTTCAAGGAGCATAGCACTCAGGGTTCATAGCTCTTCTCTTTTGGCGAACAGGCTTGATTGCACTGTCAATGTTGAGTGCATGACATATTACATTCGGGTTGATCCTGATCATATTAGCATGAGTCCATGCAAAAACATCGACATTCTCTCTGAGGAAGCTCGTCAAGCTTTTGGCGAGCTGAGGGTTGAGATTACTCCCGATTCTCAACACTCGGGTTGGCTCATTTTGATCGGCTGATACCTTAGATATGTCTTCAACTGGCCCACTATGAGGGTACTTCTGGATGCAAGGATTCATGTTGTCCTTTATTGGACCGAGTTGTGGCTTGATCTTGCTGATTGTCATAGCCTACTTGGGGATGCCTATTGGCCTTCCTTTTCCCTTGCATGTCATTTGCACTGCTCTTATATAACAGTAGCGAGATTCAAGTTGAGATCCTTTTACTTCCCCAATTCCCATCGAAGTGGGGAACTTTATTTTCAAATGATAGATAGAGGTGACTGCCTTGAAACTTAGTAGTAGAGGTCGTCCCAAAATGCCATTAAAGGTGGATGGATAGTCTATCACAAAAAACTCTATCATTTTGGTCATTTCGTTGGTCTCACCCAACGTGATAGGGAGTGCGATCGTTCCCCTAGGAATCAGATGATCCCTAGTAAAACCATAGAGAGGGATGGAGGCAGACTTCTGCCTCATCCAATTTCATTTTTTCGAAAGCTCGCTGAAACAGGATATTCACAACGCTTTCATTGTTCACCAACATTCTGTGGACTTCGCACCAACCTATTTCAAGCTCACTGACCAGTGTATCCTAATTGGGATGATGCAATCGCACCGCGTCTTTCTCTAAGAAGGTAATCTCCTCTTCCCTGTAAACTTTAGTGGGTCGCGGTGCCATGCTCATCACACTCACAGGGTCATGATGAGCTTCCTGAGCGTACCTTTCCTAGGCATCTCGAGAATTCCCCGCGAGGTGTGCTCCTCCAAAGATGATCCTTACATAATAGAGACCCTTGCGATCACGACGCTTCTTCCCTTGTTCCTCTTGATCCTTTTCCTGAACGGGAGTCGAACTATCAACATACTCCTTAAAGTGTTCTTGCTTGATGAGGTCTTCAATTGCTTGCTTGAGAGCCCGATACTCATTGGTGTGATGCATATTATCCTGATGATAGCGGCAATACTTTTTGTTGTTCCTGGCTGAGAGTAGGGGTGGGATAAAAAATCCGAAAACCGAACCGAACCAGTAACCAAACCGAAACCGAACCAAAAATTAGGTTTTTTTACAAATCGGTTCGATTTTCGGTTAGTGAAATTCAAAAAACCAAAAAACCGGTTCTGTTTTTGGTTTGAAAAAAATTGCAAACCGGTTTTACCCTACATATAAAAGCAAAAAAAAATTTTTTACTCCTCACGTAGTCACGCTACAACAGCACCATCCACATTCTTCTTTCACTCTCTCCGCCTCCAGTCACCAAATCTGAAAATTTCAAGATTCAAATCTCTGCACTTCGTCTTCGTCAATCGTCGTTCGCCATCACCCATCCACACTGTGAGCTATGTTCGTCGTTCGCCAGCACCTAGCACTCCAGCAGAGTCACGCCATTGTCCCACCGTGAACAGAGTCTTCTCTCCAAGCTCCGATCTGCCGAGCTTCACGTTCACAGTCAACAGATCACTCTCCAGTCAAGCCACCGTGAGGTGTGAGCAGACTCCACCATGAGGCTTGAGCAGACCCACCCTGAAGAGACTCCACCGTGAGCACTGAGCCACTGAGCAGACCCACTGTGAGCATACTCTTGAATCTTGATTTGAACAAGTTATTAGTTATATGCCATGCTATTTGAACTGTGGATACTCTTGAATCTTGATTTGAACTGTGTCAAGCGATGGTCCATTTGCAATGGCTAAAGATATCCTTGTACTCTTACATTACATGTTGGCTACGTAACATGCCTTTTGCAAGCATTTACATTACATGTTGGCTACGTAACATGCCTTTTGCAAGCATTTACATTACATGTTGGCTGAAGTTTTTGTTTGTTTTGTTATAACTGGGATTCTGGAGGAATTAATATCAACAGTTTTTTGCTTGGGTGAAGAGAAACTATAGAGACCAAAATTCGAGACAGTTAGAAAATAACCATCTTTAAAATGATTGAACAATGCATAAAGTCATTGCAAGAAGTACTTTAACAAAATTATGATCATGAGCCTGTTTATATGATTCCCAGAGAAAAAAAAGTCAAAATCTTTGTGTAAAGAGGGAACATAAAACAATGGAAGAAATTAAGAACAGAAGTTCAAGAGAGCTCTAGGAGAAGAATTGTGAATATGGTAAGTGAAATCTTAGGAAAACCTGAAGAAAAAGAAAGAGAGAATAAATTTAGAATATTAATTAGTTTGAAGAAATGATCTATAGTTTGTATGAATGCATTTTTGTTTTTAGTTGAATTTCTTAGAATTAGTTATAAGTTAAAAGTTAAATTTTTAGTGTAACAAGTTGTTAAACTAGTCATGTTTTTAGTGTCAAATTTGAAACCAGAAAACAGGAAAGGGATCATGAGAACAATGGAAATTGCCTTTTAAGTATTCATCAAATTAGAGAATTTATTTGTGATTAATGAAACTTATTGATGGACTAGATTTTGAATTGATGTAGTGCAGCAACAGATTTTTGATGTTATGCTGCATAAAGGTAATTGAGATAGAGATATATGCATACACAGTTTTAATTATCGTCAAGTTGTGTAATGTTAAGTGTAGGTACTTATTAATGATGATTGATTTGAATGAAAAGTTGCGTAATCTAAGCAGTCAATTGGAATTCTCTGTTTTTCATATGCTTGTTGTTTTTTGGATGTTGAAAGTTATCCTTGAAAAAGAACTATTTTTTGTTGCTATTTGGATTGTGTATGGTGCATGTTTAGATAATAAAAAAGTGTTTGACTTGATTCAGGTGACATTTTTTGTTAATTTTCAATTATAATTATATATTTTCTTCATTATTATGATTCTACTAACTTGTTTGTCCACTTTGTGCAGAGGTATTCTCTTCGGAGCGGAAAGTAGTATAACCCATCGTGAGTTGAAGGGTATTCCAATTTCCAATATATGAGGTTATTATTATTAAAGTTATCACAGCATATGTTTTGTTTTAAATTTTTGGAGAGTTGCTAACTATAAGCTTATTAATGAGTTTTGACTATTGAGTAATTGAATTATCATTAGTTGCTATTTTTAGTTTTTATCTTTAAATTTTATTTTTTGATGGTGAAATTTGTGTTTCTTTGTTTCTGGTTGCTTTAAGGTAGTTTTGGTTTATTAGAATCAATTGTTGGTGATTTCTTTATTTATTTTGTTTTGTTTGTGGAGTATTGGAGGTTAAGTGTATTTGGATGGAGTGCATAGAAAGCATTGTTTGGTTTTGTTTGTGGAGTATGGAGTGTGGAAGTGCAAATATTGATAATGTGGATAAATGGATGAGTGTAGCCGTAATGTTTGGTGATGGATTGCATATTTTGCGTTTGTTTGGTATCTTAGTAGATATTGAAGTGCAAATGTTGATAATGTGGGATAAATGGATGAGTGTAACCGTAAGGGGCTATGAGTGTTATGATTTTGGACTTTGGTGGAAGCATTTTGATGGTTAATGTTCATATGTTTTATTTATTTTCATTTATACTGTTAATGGCAATGATGATCTTCTTCGTGTGCCATTAACAAATCCGGGGATTGCGGAATCAAGAAACTTCACTAACCCCAACATTGTGGGATGAAGATGATTTATGTTTATTATTTTTTTTACTTTGTATTTTTAGTTACGTATTTGATTTATTAATGAATATGACTATTCAATGATGGTAATTGAATTCTTTATATTTTTATTTCATATCTGGTTCAGTATCTGCAAATAGTAATTAATATGTTAATGTATTTTTCATACAAAGATACAACTAAATACAAAATAAAAGAAAACATAATATGAATTTATATAAAATAATAAAAATTTCAATTTAGGGGCTTGAATAAAACATTGAAGAATTTTATGGATTAAAAGGTAATTGAAAACCGGTTAACCGTAACCGAACCAAAAATTCGGTTCGGTTTATATCGGTTTTTAATCGAATCGGTCCGGTTTTCGGTTTGGATTTTCTCCAAACCGAAAAACCAGTTCGGTTTTCGGTTTGGATAAACCGGTTCGTTTACGGTTTATCCCACCCCTAGCTGAGAGAGGATTCTTCATAGGCTCTGGCTCTCCGCAGAGCTAACCTTCTCTGATTTATCTAGAATAGCCGACACTAAGGTATTCAAGGAGTGTATTGACTTTTGTCTCGATCGCGATAAGGAACTTGGGCATAAGATTTTTTGGGCTCGAATCGCTGCTTTTTTCCTTTCCGTGATCGTCATTAGCCCATCTGCGATCACCCTTCACTGTTCTCCCCCCAGTCAGGAGCACTGGTCGAAGGACCGAGGTCATGTGATTAAGGGAAGCCACATAATTTTTTATTCAGAGATACTTCCAATGAGGTCGTAGAAGCGAGTGAGGGAAACATCGTCCTCATATTACAATTCTTTCCACAGTCGTCTGCGAGCAAACCCCCGCGATAATGAGGTCTGAACAAACTCTTCGGGAGTATGACCAATTTATGGAGTTCCTTGTGGAATATGTCTTGTAAGACTAGGGATTCATTCCTCTCCTGCCGTATGTTGCTTAGATAGCTTAAGGCATCGAGAACTTCTTGTTCGCCTAGAAGTGTCTCAAAATGATGAGCTCATTTTATTGCCAGAGCTATAGATCTCGCAGGAAGTGATCTGAACCAGCGCTTGCATGGGCAATCAAAGTTACTGCTAGCGACATTTGGCCAAGTTGGAGACTTGGTGAGTTCCACGAGTTTGTTAACCGTAGTGATCTACGATCAGAATTCCCATCGAACGCCCGCATATTGGGCATTCTGAATCTCAATGGAAGAGGAGCAATTAACCTGCTGGAGAAAGGGAGACGCCTCAACGACCTTCTCACACTCATGCTGTTGATCTTAAGCTGACCAAAGCTCGTTGTAATTCCTCAATCTGAGGTAGTGGAGCTACCTGAGGATCACTTTCCCAACGTGGGTTTCGACCCTCACGGTTGCGATTGAGGAAAGACTGCAAATCGGACTCAGCGAACCTTGACACATGCTAACTGGTGCCGTGTGAAGGCATTGAATGGCTCGGGGAGTTTTCCCGACCTCTGCGTGGTCAAAACCGACCCGCAGATGACGGGGGTTTCTTGCATGATGACAGTCGAGGTCATCATTCAGCGATATTGGGATCTCCCTACCTTGCACTTTTGTGGGAGCGCCTCGCGACTTTGTTTGGATGACTCATGCTGCAACATGTCCCAAGTCGCAATGCCACGGGTATTCTACCCACTGCGCGACCGTGTTCGCTAGTCCCTTGGAGCCCTTCCATCCACTACTCACCATTTTCTTTCCCTACTTTTATGCACTGCAGTGTGTGTGGTACGGGCTTTCGCCCTTTTCCGCGCTTTCGTGTGACCTGTAGGCGTCTTGGCGATGGCTAAGGCTGCAATGAACCGAATTTTCGCGAATAACTCGTTGTCGTTGATTACTGTTCGATAATGTTTGCGAACATTTGTTCGTGATTCGTTTGATATATGTTCGATCAAGGTCGAACAGGGGTTGTTTGTTCGATATGTTCGCGAACATTATACGTTGACTGATCCATCCGTTCGCGAACAATCATTCGATTGTTCATTCATTTATGTTCGAAAAACATGTTATGCATTGTTATAATTTAATTTTTTTTTCATTTTTATATTATGTTTGATTTAGTTTGGATGAAATTTTTTTAATGGTAATCAATAATAATATTATGATACTTTTGTTTTTCTTATATATAATATGTTTGGATTTTTTTTTTTTTTCCAACTGTCATCAATAATTACATATATAAGTAGTATCATTTTAATTAAAAAGTAATAAATTATTATGATACATAGCATGACAAATTTAATAACATAATAGATTGTATAATCAAGTGATATATAATATAGTAAATCTAATAACATAATAGCTTCATATTTTTCCAAATGTAATCAATAATAAATATTATAAGATAGCATTTCAATTAGGGTTGTGCAAAAAAATCTGATATCCATCCTAATCTGCTCCGCTCCGAAAAATCGGATATCCGAAAATTCGGATCGGAATTAAAAAAATCCAATATTTGGATCGGTACTAGATCGGGATGTTAAAAAATCGAATATCCGTATCCATCGGGATTTTACTAAACACGTCGTTTTGAGTTTAAAATAACCCTAACAGTCTAACCAAATAAAGTCAACTCTCTCACTCTCTGTCTCTCTCGCTCGAACACGCACAGCCTCTCACTCTCTCAGACCATATCTCATCTCACTCTCTCAGTCGTCTCTCTCGCTCAAACACGCATAGCCTCTCACTCTCTTAGACCAGATCTCATCTCGTCTCTCACTCTGTCTCTCCGCTCAACTCTGACTCTCTCGGTCTCTCTCGCTTGAACACGCACAAACACAGACACACCAGTCATTTAGCCACTCGAACTCTCTCAAACTCAGATCTCATTCTCTCTTGCTCAACTCTGTCGGTCTCTCTCGCTCGAACACGCACAGTGGCACAGACACAGACACACATCACTCAAAACTCTCTCAGACTCATATCTCAGTCTCTCTCACCAACTCTCTCGGTCTCTCACTCTCTCTCGCTTAACACTCTCAGATCTCAGTCTCTTGACGATTGAAGCCCCAAATCGATTGTTGTCATAGCCTAGTGCGACTGCCACCACATCGTAATAGTCTGGTGCGATATTGTGGTGCTTATCTTTATTATTGTTGGTGATGGTTTGTTAATGGTACAATTTGATGGGTGTTTTTTTGTGTTGATGTTGATTTAGTTTGATGTTAATGGCACCGTATATATGTGCCTTCTCTCTTTGTCCCATTACAAACCTTATATTGTTCATTAGTATTGATTTGCGTTTCGAACCTATTACAAGGTTGATGGGGTTGGGTTTGATTCAAACTGTGCCGATTGGGTTTGGTTTTATGTGTGTTTCCAAGATTGTTGGTTGCTGGATTTGATTCAATAGTATGAGTTATTCCTTTGCAATTAATTTTGTTGTTTAATCTTAAAAGTTGTTATTGAGGTTATTTGTTTTGTTTTGTTTTGTACAGGAGGATGATGACGAGTAGGAATGCAGTGAAGATAAGCATGTCATTTAGCTGTGACAGTGTTTGGACAACATAGGTTAAATGTTTTGTGCTTCATGTTAATTTTTTTAGATACTTTTATCATGTAAGGGAATTATATTTCAATTTTATTGCTAGAATTATTTGATTTTAATAAGAAATTTTTAAATTCATCAATTTCGGATATCCGATTATCCGATCCAAATAATCGGATATCCGTAAAACCGGATATCCACATAATTCGGATCGGATTCGATCAATATATAGCCTGATCCGAAAATTCAGATCGGATCAGGAAAAGCCCTATTCAGTCAATATTCGGAATTGAACAGCCCTAATTCAATTATAATAATAAATATAGTTGGTAAATTGATAAACATTACATATTGTATAATCAAGTGATGTATAGCATAAAAATTTAATAATTAATGTTTAATTACCTAATTATCACACTTTGTATTGATCATATTACAATAAATCCTTATACCACTATGAATTTATAGGTGTTGATACAAAATATATATGTAGACAGTAATGAAATTATATATATTATATAACAAATTAATCACACATATGTATTGATCATTTATTCAATAGACTTTCATTCCACTACAAATTATGGGTGTTGATACAAATATATATGTAAACATTTAAATATTTATGTATTTGTAATGATATAAATATATGATAACCATAGTTTTAGTAATTTCATAACATATTAAACATATTTAATTTATGATTAATATTTATGATAATAATTTTGTACATACCAATTATCATTATATATTATATATATATATATATATATATAATATATATATATAATATATATATTATATATATATTTTTTTTTTTTTTTTTTTTTGAAAACCCAAAGTCCAAGTCAGAAACCCACATTTTCCAACCCAAATTTTAAAAATCCAAGTCCAAACCCACAATTTGTTTTGAACGATTTATTGTTCTATTTAATTTATTTTGAAGTTTTATTATTTATGATGGTTAGTTATTTTAATTTACTGAGTTTTTATTGATTTATTAAAATATAATATATATAGAGAGTTGGTTTATTTCAATTTGTAATTAAATGTGTATGAATCATAAATTGTTGTATATTTGTTTTTAGAGCATGAATTGAAAATTTAGTGTATATTTTTTATTCGAACATGTATTTACAAGTTATCGAACGAGTTATTCGAACAGTATTTACGAGTTAGTCAAACGAACCCGAACGAACTTTTGTTAATCGAACGAATACGAACACACATCCTGTGTTTTTCGAGTTCGAACACGAACACGAACAATCAAACATGCTTATCGAACGATTTTCGAACGGGCCTGTTCATTCGTGTTCGTTCGATTGCAAGCCTAGAGGGCACGCCTGGTTTGGACTCTGGTGTATGACCTGATCCAAATGATCTAACCTTTGGCTAACCGTTTGAAGAGTATTGTTACCTCTCCAGGTTTCATCACAGTTGGGTTGAGTTGTGAGCTCGAAGGAATTCGCCATGGTAGTCTGTTGGACTAGCGGCACTTCAGGAGAAGTGTCATCCTGTACCTGGGTTTCCTCTTGTCGAGGTTGGTTCGCTCAGTTTTGAAACCATGAGTCCTTTGCTGATGGATAGGACTGATCGTTCAGAGGTTTTTTTATGAAGAGCAGATACTAAATGTGTGCCCTCATTCTAGCGCCAAACTGTTTATGCTTGATTTCAACACCAACGACTCCCACATGCAAGTATTAAGCGGATTTAGAAATTACACTGATATGGAAATATGTATGAGAGAATAAATGAGAAGCGGTTTTTTAAAGTGGTTCGGATGCTCAAAAGCGAATCCACATCCACTATGGTTGTATTAATAGATGGTTACTCAGGTCTTTTACAACGAGCTGAATTACAATCTCAGATAATTGAAATGTATAGAAGAGAGAGAGAGGAGAGTGGGTGGTGTGTGTGGTGTGTGTGTATGCTTTTGAAGAGTAAAGATGAGCAATCTCGTAAATGAAGAGGAGTCTTCTTTATTAATGTTGGGGGATTCAATATAGTATCATGATTGTGCAGTTGAGTAGGTGTGATATAATCCCTAACTCGCTTCCCAGTGGTTGTTTGCACGAGGAATATTCTTAAATCGCGTAAGGCTTGGGTAGGTGGACAATTCCTAGTTACTCACAAGCCTGACATTCACCTGTCATACTGACGATAGTCTTTTCTTCTGTCCTTCCATGATGTGACCGTATCTAGACTATACAAAACTTTCTAAACTCTGATTGACTCTTGTTGGCGTGAGCTTACGTCAACCCTGATTTTTTTAGGTACCAGTTATAAATAATACAATATGTTAGTTTCCTATTAAAGATGCTAAGCTATTGGCTGACACCGCAATGTTAGAAACGGTGGCGATATACATGCGAGGTGGCGTTTGCAAAGATAGGAATGATATAAACGTAACGTGTACGGCATCGATTGTCCAATGGGTTGAAGTGGAGAGGGCTGTCAAATGTCAATTTAGGGGCTCCAGGGAAACTGCAAAGTCAACAACATCTATTTGCAGATTGCAGACCTTAATAAAGGCATGGGGAGCCAACGATATGAGACGGCTGTCGTGTGTCGTTTCAGTTGGTGGTATTGGACCCGTCTTCCATCAATTTCTACGCCTCATAGTCTTTTCTCTTTTCTTTCATAATTTGTTACTAAATTGGCAACTTTATTTAGGAGACAATGGCACTGGGACTATTTCATTAAGTTAGTGAAATACTTGACGAAACAGATATAAAGGGCCATTAATTACTTTTGCATGTCACAGTAGAGGTCAAGGGCCAACATCACCTGCTTTTCAAAACAAACCCAACCTATTTTTAGAGAAAAGCAAATGCGAGTAAATCTAAAATAGTAAAAGTTTTATTCATTCCTTGGTGAAGATAACGAAGAGTTACTAGATTTACACTCCTTTAGGGTCTCCACCATGGGAGCCCCCTTTCCAACTGTACACTCTTTATGTAAACTTTCTATACACATTATTAAAAGGGAAAGACATGGACCAAAATGGTGATAGCTGATTCTTAAACAAAGCCAGCTACAAGATACATTACATACAGCCTCTCCCTGATTCTTATTTACCCCCCCTTTTTAACTCGTTACTTTAAATAAAATGGCTAATCTGTACTTCACTTACTTGTTTTTCTAAAATTTACCCCAGATTTCATCCTTAAAGGGCTAACCATCCTCAGCTCTCTGAGTCAGTCACCTACAACACTACTAGCTAACTTTCTACACTGTTTAGTTCTGTCGTAATGCAAAATCGATATATTTCCCCTACCTTCCAAATCCCCCTGCTTGTTACCCCTACTATGACCAACACCTTCCATGCCAGATCCTGTGTAATCAGCTTGTCTGAGTTGAAAAGGCTGAATGCCTCGTGGCCAAGGGTGAGGAAGAGGACAATGAGGAGGTGTCAGAATCAGAAGAATTCCTCCATGGGCTGTTCAGCCACATCCTGAATCCCCAATATATAATCAAAATGTCATCTGTGCTGGAAGAGTCCCGAGTGCTATCAGTGCTGCAGAACCTTCATCAGAATTGCTGCTAATAAGAGATGAACTGTCACTGGAATCTTCTTCTAAGATCTTTTGCAGTTGGTGGTATCTTGAATAAAAAGATTCAATGCCAGCTGGACCATCAGGAGGAATTGAGCTGGGTTAAAATTGACACACACTAGAGTGTGTGGAAGGGGATTTTAATTCGATGCAGTAGTCTTTCCAGTTACCCAAAGGAATCACTTTATTTTTGGATCATGTGAAATTATTCTGTTCCTTATCAATCTAGGAGCCCTAGGAGAGCACCTGTAGGACAATTGCTCAGTCAGACACACAAAGTTACAGAAATCTTAATCTTCATCTAACAAAACTATTTCTAAGATCACTTCCTTGCATAAAGGAGCTATATGCCCCCTTGCTAGCACCTTTTCGCGTTCCACGGTGTTACCTATCCAATTAAGATCAATAAAAAAGTTAAAATTCGTGAATGGATTGACTCAATGCTTTCATTATTGCACAATGCGTTTTGAAAAACACACACAGATCATAGTCATATATACTTGCTTAAAATTCCTGTACTTCTTTAGTTTTGTAGAGCATCTAATTATTTCATTTCATTCCAGGAAAGGGCAACAAAATCAATAAATAAGTGCATTTTTACAGGTATCATAAATTAGGCCCATTTTTTAATTGTCCATACAGCAAACACTTAAATGAGGAGGGAAGAGGATTGGGAAGAGAAATGTTCTAAAGAAATCAAGAAATTTTTCTTCTCTTTTTATAAGAAATATGAATCATGAATTCAAACATATGGACTCAGCAAAGCCAGGCTTTGCGAAGAAGAAAGCATAAAGTTTGGATCCATGCAAATACAAAAATGATAGCAGAAGGATAAAATGACAAACAACAGTTGAACAACCGTGCTGTCATCAATCTTGAACCACTGTTTGGCTACTTTTTACATAGCACCCATAATGTCCAGAAAACGCAGCATTCATAATATCCAAGTGAACCCCAACTCCATAAAGCCTATATATAGGTGACTTATCACTTGTTCCCACTCATATATGCCAGGTCCAGTATTCTCTGGAACTGAATAGTTTATTGAGCTTGCCATTTACCAGACTGTAAGACGATGCAGGATCAGAAATCAATAAGAATCGGTAAACAGCAAGTAAAGTATCATCGTTGACTAAAAAGATTACCTGAAATCGCTTTAATGCAATTGTAAGAAATTAGGAGCTTCCAGTATTGTCAACTTCTTCTTGGCCTTTTCATAGGATTTGCATCGATCAAAAATGTAGCAAAAGTGAGAAAAATGAAACATTGAAAGCAAACCCACAAAGCTTTTTGGAAAATGTTCCTCAAACTGACGACCATATGCTGAATTTTGTGAAAGAACCACCCATGCAATCCTCTCCTCAAGCACAACAAACAGACGAACGACACACAGAAAGTGGCTTCCCGGAAAAAAGAAAAAAGAAAATCCATTGGCTTATGTCCACTTATAATGATTTAACAGTTAGAACTAAATTTGAAAAAATAAAAATCTCGTCCAAGTTATCAGACAGAGTGAATCCACAGAAAGAGAATCAATTTGCTAAGAACAAGATCTAGAAGAACAATAAGACAGAAGTGAATAAAAAGGATGGTACCGGATAAGAAATGGGAACTCAGGATAAGTGCCCAGCCAATCTTCCCTTGGCAATACTCAAATTTACTGAATCACAGGGCAAAATTTAACTATTATATAATACTCAAAACCCTAAGAGAATAATAAAATCCTAGCCACAGATGAAAGCAATCGCAATGAGACTTGTCGGATATCGAGCCTTTGGTTCCAGAAGATATTGGTTTTCCAATCATCATGATAACAGCTACATCAGATATATAACATTTGGTCCGAGTCCACAATCTGAAAGAATTTTGACAAATCTAGTACTTTGAAAGGCCATGACACAGCAAAACCATTAGTAGGCTTAGCTAAATCATAAACCTTTGCAGAAAATGCACACATCAGGTCCCAATAGTCAAATTAAATCAGCAAGTCAAACCAAATTATTGTGCTAGTTGATTATGACTACAAGTGACAGAAGTTCCAACAAACCCAATTTTCTTGCAAGTTCATACAAAAAAAAGTAAAGCTGACGAACCTTCCACATTGGTACTTATTTCCCCATCCAGAATCTCTGTACCGGAAAATCGTTTGAAGAGCCTCTCTAGCGTCTTATATCCCCTTCTATCCAACGTAAGAGCCCATCTTTCCTGTCGTTCCGACTTGCCTTGGCATTTCATGCATTTTATCTGCAGACAAGAATAATACGGAACATGCATCATTTACAGTCCAATATGGAATTTACCTTGCATAAGTCCAGCTAGAGGCAACACAGACATTACAACTCAGAATAGAGACAAGGAAGGAGAACTGCTCGGTCTCTCAACTTTTACACCAAATTGTCTTAAAAAGTATACCTTCCTCGAAGGTAGCCTCCAATGTAAGGCTAGAGAGTTGTTCCTCTTCCAAGGGCCGGAAGCATTCACCCTAGCTTCCTTAAGCAAACGATGCTTGTATCAATAGCATCCTGTCAAACATATCCAAAATCATTCTTCAGCTGGAGATAAATTACAGAACATGGAAAAGACCTAAATTCCAACAATTGGGTTTTCACAAATAAAGCCCATCTTACCTTAGAACTTCATGAGCATCTCCTCTCTCCATTACCAGTTGCTTCCAAATACTTGAAGTTGTGATAATATCCCAATGGGAACAAAGGGATTTTCCTTCTTTTGCTTTCAATATTAGATTTTCAAACTCACAGGTGAAACAACCATTCTTTCTTCGCACCTGGTATAGATAATAATTAGGTAGTGAAGAGTTACACACTGTACAAACGCTGCAAAATATACTATTAGAACAAGTTAAAACAATGATAAAAGTCCTGAGCTTAACGTACATTCTTTGGAAGGGTCCCTGAAGAAAGTAAGCAGTCAGAGGGAGTAATGTCAAGCCTGAGCACAGCATTGGCGTAACGCTGCAGAATTATATTGCATTTAACAAAAGCCAGAGAATCTCGTCAACTTACGTCCAAAGATGTACTACATAATTGGACATGGTTTTGTCAGTCAATTGACTAAAAAATAAAATGCAAGACAAAACACCATGTAACTACTCAAATAATCACCACAGTAACCCCACACACAACATCCACATTGCTTAATATAAATAGAATTTGCATTTTCCATTTCCATAAAAAAGACGAATAGAACCACCAAAATATACAACTACTATAGACCATGCTCAGCCATCTTTAATTATCCATGGGAAAAACCGATTAGCCTTACGTATTTCCCGAATTTAATGAGGCACATGGCGTAGTTCTACCTTGTTCAATTATATAGTTTGACAAATAATTCATATGAAATAGCCCCTGTAGACATAACAAAAACGACAAAAAATCAATATGCATGTCATTGCAAGTGCAATCTTAAAGGCACAAAAATACACACAAGATTCATCAAACCTTGTCACTGTATCTTTCCCAGCCAGTCCTCACTTCCACCCCCGTATGGATATGCTTCAAAGATTAGGTCCTCTCAACTGATCCAGCTTTCCATAGAGATGTTTTTATTCCTTCTTATCCATTGAAGAGCAGCCTCTCAACCGAGAGAACAACGGAGAGCTGCCTTAACATCGTTGATTCTAACCGATCCTCACACTTGGAACTGAATGCACTTCAACACGATTGAAGTACCACCCTTGTCATTAATCACAGTATTTGACTTTTCAGAGCTAGAGATTGCAAATTACTGATATTTGAACATCCACACTTGTGTGAATCTTTCTAACACTAGATGAGGAGGAACATGAAAGACTAAGATACTGATCGTTTACTTCCGCGGACTTTTGTGTATGTGAGCACCGTTCAGTGGCCATTTACTGTGAGACTACGATGATTGCAGTTCAAGGATGGAGCTGCCTGACCCTCTAGAAAACTCCATTACTAGTTTTAGTCTATCCATCTTTGGGCCTGTCCCGAAGCTGCTAGAAAGCATCATCTGATGACAATCCCTTTCACCTCAAGCCCCTGGCCACAATAAGGAGGCAGGGACAAATTCGAGGGGGGGGGCAGACACGTGGGATTTGGACCTAGAAATCAGCGCAACATCCCTTGGGACTCTAGATTCTAACCCCAAACCAGAAACAACTGTGCAACTTTCACATTTGAACCTCATGCATGGCACACTTTTGACACCTGAAGAACTAAGTTGATAGTGCACTGACCCCTCTCTACTACACACCCCCGGTTTAATCTGACTTATTTATTAAATTAGGTATTATCGACAGATCGACCAACGACTAGCAAATTCGTAGGATCATGGCTTGGTCTGATCCAGTTGTGACACTGGAACCATCTCAAGCATACACAGAGATACCGCAGATAGAGGTCCATCCAATTTCTCAGACTCATTTGAACTAAATGCCTCACAACAGAAACATCACAATGATTCACACTGGTATGGAAGCAGAGACCTCCAGAGAATCAAGAATCATATATGTCTCACTATATGAACTTGCTCCTTCCCCATCTGCATGAAGCTCGTTTTCTTCATCATTCTTCCCATGTGGAACTTCCATAGTGGTTACTGGGTAAAGACTGCAGACTCTTCCAGATATACCAAGTGTGTTGGAGATGTCTGGCTTCAAACTTAATCTATCATCATTGCGTTCAACATCCTCCTGTGCCAGCCCACTTCTGATCAGTAGAATTGGCCCCTTCCATCATTATTGTCCCTGAGTGCATGCTGGAGATGCGCACTCTCCTTATGGCCTTGTCGCCAGTGATAATTTTGGCACTTTACCATGACTAAAACATTTCAATTCTGAGTAATATCATTAAAAACAATACTATAGAATTCCACGAGCAAATAAAAAGAATGAGGAGACTAGACAGTCGACTGGCACCAAAAATCTTGGTTTTAATTTTCAATTTAGTGTGCTGTACAAATAGCGCGCAGGCAAACTATATTATATCAGCTTTGTTGCTTCAACAAACGAGGAATCAGCATATATACTGATAATACGACTCCCCCAAACATCAAACTCTCTAGCAAAATTACATCAAGCGAAACTCATGAGTCTCCAAGAACTAACTTCCTCCATTAAATCACCAAACAAATAATCACCGAGTGGACCACCTTCTACCCATTTGAGGCACAAAGAACTAGACATGTAGTATTGCTATCCAATAAAACACATCCAGAACTAACAGCTATTCTTCATAACAAACTAGACCCTTATATTGAACAATGGAACCTTTAATTTACTCATATCTCTATCATATAGATGAAAGGTACTAATGGTAAATATATCACTTATCCTATACAGTAGGATAAACATGTTACAGTTTTGTGTAGGAAGATTATTACCTAGTCTACCTCGTGTTTTTTAGAATAGACTATCATAAACTGAGTACCTGGAAGCCTTCTGTATCATTTTAATAAATCTTTTTCCTACTATTTCGTATCTCTAGCACAAGACATGACTCATATGAGTAAAAAGCCCGACGTAAAGAATCAGATTCATCACAAACTCTGTTCAAACCATTTCGCCTATTTTTATTTTTAATTGAATTAAATTTTAATTCATAATAATTCATCAAAATCCCCAAAAATAATTATTATACAAGCTATAAGCAACCTTTAGAGAAAAGAAGCCTCAAGGATCCCTCATATACATATAGCATCTTAAATTTAAACGATACGCCAACACAGAATTAATTTTAAAAATTAATTAACACAACACTAAAACAGGATAATCAGTTTCTAAACTGTAATTAACATACCAGTAACGAACCGCTTTGCACTGGGCGCAGCGCGTGGTGGTTGGAGAGAAACAAACAGCGCATTGAGGATACTGCGGAACTGAAACGGCGCCGTATCCGAGGGTCGCCTCTAGCTCGGCTCTAGCGGCCTCCTCGGAGGCCAAAATCACCAGCCTCTTGATCTCCTCCCTTCTGGCAATAGAAAGCCGCCATTTGCGGCGGAAAATAAGGCCGATCACCGGAAAAAGCAAACTAACAACAATGACCAGGCTAGAAAACCCAAGATCCCCGCTCACATGCATTTATCCTGTACCTAATACCACGCATCCAGAGAAACAATCAAGCCTAATCTCATCACTAAACATAGATTGACTTATAGTTGTTGCTACCGGTTGGGCATGCAGCGATTGGTGTGGATAATCAGAGCCGTTGGTGGTCAAATCGACGGTAATGATTTCGTAATAAAAAATGTCGATATTTTTTGTGGAGTCAAAAAAACTAAGTGAGGTTCTGAGTAAATGAATGTGAGTGAAGTCGATGATTTTTCAACGAAGGAAAATTTGTTTACAGATCAAGATTTTAGGGCTTGTGTTTTTCAGAGAAATAGAGAGAGAAAGTAGAGCGGAAAAACAATAGAAATTGAGGAGTTTCTGATTTCAGATTTTAATTATATAATTTGATACGGAAAACTTTTATTTTCTGTACGTTAAAAAAGAAATGTTAAATAAAGAAATTCATGTTAGGGAGAAAGGAATTTTGTTTTCGAGAAGCGTGAATTCTTTGCTCATCAAATATTCGGGCCCTCGGGTCCCACCGGTCCGGACTAAAAAAATTCCGGTTCAGTTTCCTTAATTTAATTATTGACTAAATATAGTTACAGTTCTATTATTATTTTATTGGTGGTCGTTTCTGTGAAAGAGACTGGATTGGAGGGTTGCATGATGGTAGCATGCGATGGGGCGGAGGATGGAATTTGACGGTGGAAATGTGTTTGTGATTAGTGATTACTTGATTTGGTGGAGAGCAGGATATTGACGATGATGCCTCACTCACCATTTTCTGTGTATATGATCTATATTGTAGTGTTGGGTTAAAAGGTAGAAGAATTAAACCATTCCATAAGTAATTGGCTGCCTCCAATGTTTTGATTGGTAGAGAAGGCCAGAAGCTATGACATTTTTATGTTTTTGATAACGACATGCCGTGAGATTTTAGTTTGACAAGATAATCATATTAAGAAAAATAGGATTAGTATATACGGGTCGGTGAGTCAATGGGTCATAGTCCAATTTCACGATTTTTCTAAAATCACCATCAACTCTGCATATTTTCTTTTGCGGATTTATGTGATACGGCAAATAAAGCAATAACGTGGATGACTAATGTTGACTATATAAATCTTAAGTTCGACGGGACCAAACAATTTCTAAAAATTTTCCAATTACTTGTTTTACATTTCATTTTATAAGTTGGAAGTTGGAACAACCACATCACGCCTATTTTGATGCCATTTTCAGCGCACGATGTGTTGCATTGAAATTTTAGGTCTACTAGTAACAGTTTAACAAGGCTCGTGTTTAATCGCTGAATTAGTACGTTTGGTACCTGAATGGGCTAATTCTCTACTGTATTGACATGTGATTTTGTACCAAAAGTGAGGCGACCGCATTATAAATTTATAATCTCAACATGTTGTCACATGCTCGTCTTATGCATCGTCGTGTATTTGGCCCACACCTACAAGTAATTTGCCACCAAACATTTCCTAAATTATTTTTTTGGAAGCTTCGAGAAGTATAATGGAACATTTACTGTGTGAGGTTTCTGAATAGATATATTGTTTCAAGTAAAAGCAAGCTTAATGGTGAATGAAGACAACAGTTATTGGTGTACGTAGGAAGAATTGGTTACGGCCAAACATTTTTGTCCCTAACTTTTTTGTATCTCACGCTTGAAATGAAATCTTCATCGTTAATTTAACTTGATTGTTGATTTCATAGTTGACTGCTTTTACACCAAGTTGTATTATGAAATAAGTCTTATTATTCTTAGTCCCAACTAAACCATTCATACAAACACTACCATTTCATTATTCTTTTAGCTTTGTTGAGTTTTGTTGTATCTCACCGTTCAATTTTTTGGCCAGCTGTGGGAGTTAACTTTGTTAAGTTTAATTATCATTGGGTGACTTGGTAGTAAAAAAGCAAAAAAAAAGTTTTATGAGCTCTTGAGTTTGAGTTTTTTCAAGTATTAATAGAGATAGTCATTAAAACTCTTACTCGGTTGACAATTTCAGGACTTGAGAGGTTAGTTGAGGTATATACAAACTGGCCCAGACACCTCGGTGATCTAATAAAAAAACAAATTTTTGTTGAGTTTTGTTAAATCTCACTGTTCAATTTTTTGGCCAATGAATTAATTTTACCATTACTAGATGATCTGATGGTAAATGAGTAAAAAGAATTATGAGTTTGAGTCCCTTTTAGCATTAATAGGGATAATCATTATGACCCTTATCTGGTTGATAATTTTACGATCTCGGGAAATTTTACAATCATAGATATCTGAGTTTCTTCCGACCTCAACTAATCATTTGTATGCTAAAGTTGACAGCACCCTTTTAGCAACCCAAAAATTGTTTAGTTTTGTTAAATCTCACTGTTCAATTTTGTGGCCGTGTGAGTTAATTTGATGATTTATTAACGGTGGGCCTGTATGTCCCCACTATCTCACTAATTATGTTTTCACTTTTCAGTGAAAATGAAACCAGCTAGAACCCTAGAACTCTGCACTTTAATTTTCACTTGACTTTCCTCAATTAGGGTTGTGCAAAAAAATCTGATATCCGACCTAATCTGCTCCGCTCCGAAAAAATCGGATATCCGAAATTCGGATCGGAATTTAAAAAAATCCAAAATTTGGATCGGATACTAGATCGGGATGGTTAAAAAATCGAATATCGTATCCGATCTGGATTTTACTAAACTACGTCGTTTTGAGTTTTAAAAAACCCTAACAGTCTAACACAATAAAGTCAACTCTCTCACTCCTGTTCTCTCCGCTCGAACACGCACAGCCTCTCACTCTCTCAGACCATATCTCATCTCACTCTCTCAGCAGTCCTCTCGCTCAAACACGCATAGCCTCTCACTCTCTTAGACCAGATCTCATCTCAGTCTCTCACTCGCTCTCTCGCTCAACTCTCTGACTCCCGGTCCTCTCGCTTGAACACGCACAAACACAGACACACAGTCATTTAGCCACTCGAACTCTCTCAAACTCAGATTCATTCTTCCTGCTCAACTCTGTCGGTCTCTTCGCTCGAACACGCACAGTGGCACAGACACAGACACAGTCACTCAAACTCTCTCAGACTCATATCTCAGTCTCTCTCTCCAACTCTCTCGGTCTCTCACTCTCTCTCGCTTGAACACTCTCAGATCTCAGTCTCTTTGACGATTGAAGCCCAAATCGATTGTTGTCATGAGCTAGTGCGACTGCCACACATCGTAATAGTCTGGTGCGATATTGTGGTGTTATTTCTTTATTATTGTTGGTGATGGTTTGTTAATGGTACAATTTGATGGGTGTTTTGTTTTGATGTTGATTTGGTTTGATGTTAATGGCACCGTAATATGGTGCCTTCTCTCTTGTCCCAGTTACAAACCTTATATTCATTAGTATTGATTTGCGGTCGAACCATTACAAGGTTGATGGAGGTTGGGTTTGATTCAAACTGTGCGATTGGGTTTGGTTTATGTGTGTTTCCAAAGATTGTTGGTTGCTGGATTTGATTCAATAGGTATGAGTTATTCCTTTGCAATTAATTTTGTTGTTTATCTTAAAAGTTGTTTATTGAAATGGTTTATTGTTTTGTTTGTTTTGTACAGGAGGTGATGACGAGTAGGAATTGGCATGAAGATAAGCATAGTCATTTAGGCTGTGACAGTGTTTGGACAACATAGGTTAATGTTTGTGCTTCATGTTAATTTTTTTAGATACTTTTATCATGTAAGGGAATTATAATTTCATTTTATTGCTAGAATTATTTGATTTTAATAAGAAATTTTAAAATTGGATCAATTCGGATATCCGATTATCGTACCATAATCGGATATCCGTAAAACCGGATATCCACATAATTCGGATGGATCGGATCAATATATAGCCTGATCCGAAAATTCAGATCGGATCAGGAAAAGCCCTATTCAGATCAGATATTCGGAATGAACAGCCCAATCAATTAATAAATATAAATATAGTATGGTAAATTGATAAACATTACATATTGTATAATCAAGTGATGTAAGCATAACAAATTTAATATATAATAGTTTAATAAACCTAAATTAATCACAAATTGTATTGATCTATATACAATAAATCCTTATAACATATGATTTATGGTGTTGATACAAAATATATATGTAGACAGTAATGATATATATATATATATATAACAAATTAATCACACAATGTATTGATCATTTATTACAATAGACTTCATTCCACTACAAATTTATGGGTGTTGATACAAAATATATATGTAAACATTTAAATATTATGATAATTTATGTATGATATAAATATAGATAACCTATAGTTTTAGTAATTTCATAACATATTAAACATATTTAATATGATTAATATATGTATGATAATAATTTTGTACATACACAATAACATTATATATATATATAATATATATATATATATATATAAATATATATATATATATATATATATATATTTTTTTTTTTTTTTTTTTTTTTTGAAAACCAAAGTCCAAAGTCAGAAACCCACATTTTCCCAACCCAAATTTTAAAAATCCAAAGTCCAAACCACAATTTGTTTTGAACGATTTATTGTTCTATTTAATTTATTTTGAAGTTTTATTATTTATGATGGTTAGTTATTTTAATACTGAGTTTTTATTGATTTATAAAATAAAATATATATAGAGAGTTGGTTTATTTTCAAATGTTGAATTAAATGGGTATGAATCATAAATGTTGTATATTTGTTTTTAAGCATGAATTGAAAAGTTAGTGTATATTTTTTATTCGAACAGTATTTACAAGTATCGAACGAGTTATTCGAACAGGTATTCGAGTTAGTCGAACGAACACGAAGAACTTTTTGTTAATCGACGAATACGAACACACATCCTGTGTTAGTTCGAGTTCGAACACGAACACGAACAATAAACATGCTTATCGAACGATTTTCGAACGGGCCTGTTCATTCGTGTTCGGTTCGATTGCAAGCCTAGATGGCACGCCTGGTTGGAACTGGTGGTATGACTGACCAAATGATCTAACCTTTGGCTAACCGTTGAAGAGTATTGTGAACTCTCCAGGTAATTCATCACAGTTGGGTTGAGTTGTGAGCTGAAGGAATATTCATGGTAGTCTGTTGGACTAGCGGCACTTCAGGAGAAGTGTCATCTGTACCTGGGGGATTCTCATTGTCGAGTGGTTGCGTTCGTTCAGTTTGAAACCATGAGTCATTTGTGATGGATAGATACGATCGTCGAGGTTTTTTTTAGAAGAGCAGATACTAAATTAGTGCCCTATTCTAGCGCCAAACTGTTGATGCTTGATTTCAACACCAACGACTCCCACATGCAAAGTATTAAGCGGATTTAGAAATTACACATGATATGGAAATAGTTAATGAGAGAATAAATGAGAAGCGGTTTTTAAAGTGGTTCGGATGCTCAAGCGAATCCTACATCCACTATGGTTGTATTAATAGAGGTACAATCAGGTCATTTACAACGAGCTGAATTACAATCTCAAGATAATTGAAATGTATAGAGAGAGAGAGAGAGAGAGAGATGGTGTGTGTGTGTGTGTGTGTGTATGCTTTTGAAGAGTAAAGATGAGCCAATCTCGTAAATGAGAGAGGAGTCTTCTATTTATAGTTGGGGGATTCAATATAGTAATCATGATTGTGCAGTTGAGTAGGTGTGATATATTCAACTCGCTTCCCAGTGGTTGTTTGCACGAGAGATATTCTTAAATCGCGTAAGGCGTTGGGTAGGTGGACAATTCCTAGTTACTCACAAGCCTGACATTCACCTGTATACTGACGATAGTCTTTTCTCTTCTGTCCTTCCATGATGACCGTATCTGACTATACAAAACTTTTCTAAACTCTGATTGACTCTTGTTGGCGTGAGCTTACGTCAACCCTGATTTTTTAGGTACCAGTAAAAAATATATACAATATGTTAGTTTCCATAAAGATGCTAAGCGAGTGGCGACACGGCAATGTTGAAACGGTGGCGATATACATGCGAGGTGGCGTTTGTCAAAGATAGGATGATATAACGTAAACGTGTACGGCATCGATTGTCCAGGGTGAAGTGGAGAGGGCTGCAAATGTCAATTTAAGGGGCTCCAGGGAAACTGCAAAGTCAAACAACATCTATGTATGCAGATTGCAGACCTTAATAAAGGCATATGGGGAGCCAAACGATATGAGACGGCTGTCGGGGTGTCGTTTCAGTTGGGTGGTATTTGGACCGTCTTCCATCAATTTCTACCCTCATAGTCTTTTCTCTTTTCTTTCATAATTTTGTTACTATAATTGGCAACTTTATTTAGGAGACGAGATGGCACTGGGCTATTTCATTAGAGTTAGTGAAATCTTGACGAAACAGATATAAAGGCCATTAATTAAACTTTTGCATGTCACAGTAGAGGTCAGGGCCAACATCACCTGCTTATTCAAAAACAAACCCAACCTATTTTTAGAGAAAAAGCAAAGCGAGTAAATCTAAAATAGTAAAAGTTTTTATCATTCTTGGTGAAGATAACGAAGAGTTACTAGATTTACACTCCTTTAGGGTCTCCACCATGGGAGCCCCCTTTCCAACTGTACACTCTTTATGTAAAGCTTTCTATCACATTATTAAAAGGGAAAGACATGGACAAAATGGTGTAGCTGATTCTTTAAACAAAGCCAGCTACAAGAGTACATTACATACAGCCTCTCCCGATTCTTATTTACCCCCCTTTTAACTCGTACTTTAAATAAATGGCTTAATCTGTACTTCACTTTTGTTTTTCTAAATTTACCCCAGATTTACATCCTTTAAAGGGCTAACCCATCCTCAGCTCTCTGAGTCAGTCACCTACAACTACTACTAGCTAACTTTCTACATGTTTAGTTCTGTCGTAATGCAAAACGATATATTTCCCCTACCTTCCAAATCCCCTGCCTGTTACCCCTACTATGACCAACACCTTCCATGCCAGATCCTGTGTAATCAGCTGGTCTGGTTGAAAAGGCTGAATGCCTCGTGGCCAAGGGTGAGGAAGAGGACAATGAGGAGTGTCAGAATCAGAAGAATCCTCCATGGGCTGTTCCAGCCACATCCTGAATCCCCAAATTAATAATCAGAAAATGTCATCTGTGGGAAGAGTCCGAGTGCTATCAGTGCTGCAGGAACCTTCATCAGAATTGTGCTAATAGAGATGAACTGTCACTGGAATCTTCTTCTAAGATCTTTTGCAGTTGGTGGTACTTGAATAAAAAGATTCAATGCCAGCGGACCATCAGGAGGAATTGAGCTGGGGTAAAAATGAACAACACTAGAGTGTGTGGAAGGGGATTTTAAATTCGATGCAGTAGTCTTTCCAGTTACCCAGGAAGGAATCACTTTATTTTTGGATCATGTGAAATTATTCTGTTCCTTATCAATCTAGGAGCCCTAGGAGAGCACCTGTAGGACAATTGCTCAGTCAGACACACAAAGTTACAGAAATCTTACTTCATCTAAACAAAACTATTTAAGATCACTTACCTTGCATAAAGGAGCATATAGCCCCTTGCTAGCACCTTTTCGCGTTCCACAGGTGTTACCTATCCAATTAAGATCAATAAAAAAAGTTAAAATTCTGTGAATGGATTGACTCCAATGCTTTCAGTATTGACAATAGCGTTTAGAAAAACACACACAAGATCATAGTCATATTACTTGCTAAAATTCCTGTACTTCTTTAGTTTTGTAGAGCATCTAATTAGTTCATTTCATTCCAGGAAAGGGCACAAAAAATCAATAATAATAAGATGCATTTTTACAGGTCATAAAATTAGGCCCAAGTTTTTTAAATTGTCCATACAGCAAACACTTAAATGAGGGGGGAAGAGATTTGGGAAGAGAAATGTTCTAAAGAAGATCAAGAAATTTTTCTTCCTTTTATAAGAAATATGAATTCATGAATTCAAACATATGGACTCAGCAAAGCCAGGCTTTGCGGAAGAAGAAAGCATAAAGTTTGGATACATGCAAATACAAAAAGTGATAGCAGAAGGATAAAATGACAAACAACAGTTGAACATACCGTGCTGTCATCAATCTTGAACCACTGTTGTTGGCTACTTTTTACATAGCACACATAATGTCCAGAAAACGCAGCATTCATAATATCCAAGTGAACCACAACTCCATAAAGCCTATATATAGGTGACTTATCACTTGTTCCACTCATATATGGTGCCAGGTCCAGTATTTCTGGGAACTGAATAGATTATTGAGCTTGCCAAATTACCAGACTGTAGACGATGCAGGATCAAGAAACAATAAGAATCTGTAAACAGCAGAGTAAAGTACATCGTTGACTAAAAGATTACCTGAAATCGCTTAATGCAATTGTAAGAATATTAGGAGCTTCCAGTATTGTCAACTTCTTCTTGGCCTTTTCATAGGATTTGCATCTGATCAAAAATAGTAGCGCAAAAGTGAGCAAAATGAAACATCTGAAAGCAACCACACAAAAGCATGGTTGAAAAATGTTTCCTCAAAATGACGACCATTGCTGAATTTTGTGAAAGAACCACCCATGCAATCCTCTCCTCAAGCACAACAAACAGACGAACGACACACAGAAGTGGTTCCCGGAAAAAAGAAAAAAGAAAATCCATTGGCTATGTCCACTTATAATGATTTAACAGTTAGAACTAAATTTGAAAAAAAAAAATCTGTCGCAAAGTTATCAGATCAGAGTGAAGTCCACAGGAAGAGAATCAATTTGCTAAGAACAAGATTTAGAAGAACAATAAAGACAGGAAGTGAAAAAAAGGATGGTAGCCGGATAAGAAATGGGAGACTTAGGGATAAGTGCCCAGCCAATCTTCCAATGGCAATACTCAAAATTTTACTGAATCACAGGGCAAAATTATAACTATTATATAATACTCAAAACCCTAAGAGAATAATAAAATCCTAGCCACAGATGAAAGCAAATCGCAATGAGACTTGTCGGATATCGAGCCTTTGGTTCCAAAGAAGATATTTGTTTCCATCATCATGAAAACAGCTACATCAGATATATAAGCATTTGGTCCGAGTCCACAAATCTGAAAGAAATTTTGACAAATCTAGTACTTTGAAAGGCCAGACACAGCAAAACATTTAGTAGGCTTAGCTAAATCATAAACTCTTTGCAGAATAATGCACACATCAGGCCCAAATAGTCAAATTAAATCAGCAAGTCAAACCAAATTATCTGTGCTAGGTTGATTATGACTACAAGTGACAGAAGTTCCAACAAACCCAATTTTCTTGCAAGTTCATACAAAAAAAAGTAAAGCTGACTAACCTCCACATTGGTACTTATTTTCCCCATCCCGAATCTCTGTACCGGAAAATCGTTGAGAGCCTCTTCTAGGTTCTTATATCCCCTTCTATCTCAACAAGTAAGATCCTCATCCTTTCCTGTCGTTCCGACTTGCCTTGGCATTTCAGCATTTTATCTGCAGACAAGAATAATACGGAACATGCATCATTTACAGTCCAATATGGATTACCTTGCATAAGTCAGCTAGATGCAACAAGACATTACAACTCAGAATGAGACAAGGAATGAGAACTGCCGGTCTCTAAACTTTTCACAAAATTTCTTAAAAAAGTATACCTTCGATCGAAGGTAGCCTCAAATGTAAGGCCTATGAGAGTTGTTCCTCTTCCAAAGGGCCGGAAGCATTCACCCTAGCTTCCTTAAGGCAAAAGATTGCATTGTATCATAGATACCTGTCTCAAACATACCAAAGCATCTTTCAGCTGGAGATAAATTACAAGAACATGGAAAAGACCTAAATTCAACAATTGGTTTCACAAATAAAGCCATCTTACCTTAGAATTCATGAGCATCTTCTCTCTCCCATTACCAAGTTGGCTTCCAATACTTGAAGTTGTGATAATATCCCAAGGGAGACAAAGGGGATTTTCCTTCTTTGCTTTCAAATAGATTTTCAAACTCACAGGTGAAACACCATTCTTTCTTCGCACCTGGTATAGAAATAATTATGAAGAGTTACACACTGTACAAACGCTGCAAAATATACTATTAGAACAAGTTAAAACAATGATAAAAGTCATGAGCTTAACGTACATTCTTTGGAAGGAGTCCCTGAAGAAAGTAAGCAGTCAGAGGAGGAGTAAATGTCAAGCACTGAAGCACAGCATTGGGTAACAGCTGCAGAAATATATTGGCAGTTAACAAAGACAAGAGAAATCTCGTCAACTTACGGTCAAAAGGATGTACTACATAATTGGACTGGGTTTGTCAGGTCAATGACTAAAAGAAATAATGCAAGACAAAACACCATGTAACTACTAAAATAATCACCACAGTAACCCCACACACAACATCCACATTGCTTAATATAATAGAAGTCATTTTCCATTTCAATAAAAAAGAAATGAATAGAACCACCAAAAATATACAACTACTATAGACCATGCACAGACATCTTAACTTATCCATGGGAAAGAACCATTAGCCTTACCTATTCCCACAATTTATGAGGCCACATGGCTGTAGTTTACCTTGTTCCAATTATATAGTTTGACAAATAATTCATATGAGAATAGCCCTGTAGAAACAACTAACAAAAACGACAAAAAATCAATATGCATCATTGCAAGTGCAAATCTTAAAGGCACAAAAAACAACACAGAGTTCAATCAAAACCTTGTCACTGTATCTTCACGCAGCCTCACTTCCAACCCGTATGGATATGCTTCAAAGATTTAGGTCCTCTCAACTGATCGACGCTTTCCATAGAGATGTTTTTATTCCATTCTTATCATTTGAAGAGCACTCTCAACCGAGAGAACAACGGAGAGCTTGCCTGAACATCGTTGATTTACGGATCTCACACTTGGAACTGAATGCACTTCAACACGATGTGAAGTACCACCATTGTCATTAATCACAGTATTTGACTTTTCAGAGCTAGAGGATTGCAAATTATGATTTGAAGCATCCACACTTGTTGAATCTTTTCTAACACTAGATGATGGAGGAACATGAGAAGAGAAAGATACTGAAGCTTTTACTTCCCGGGACTTTGGTGTATGTGAAGCAACGTTAGTGCCATTTACTGTGAGACTAGATGATTGCAGTTCAAGGATGGGGAGCTCCTGACCTCTAGAAAATCGACATACTAGTTTTAGCTACTCCATCTTGGGCCTTCCCGAAGCTGCTAGAAGAGCATCATCTGATACAATCCCTTTCACCTCAAAGCCCCTGGCAGACAATAAGGGGAAGGGACAAATTCGACGAACACGAAGGGGAATTGGAACTAGAAGAATCAGCAGGCATCCATTGTGGACTCTAGAGTTCTACCCAGAAACCAGAAGACACTGTGCAACTTTCAGCATTTGAACCTCATGCATGCGACTAATTCTTGAACCTGAAGAACTAGGTGATGTGCACTGACCCTTTACTACAACCGGTTAATCTACTTATTAATTTAAATTAGTGTAATTATCGACAGAATCGACCAAACTAGCAAATTTAGGGGTAATGGCTTGGTCTGATCCAGATTCTTGACACTGGAAACAGTCTCAAGCATATAAACAGAGATACCAGCAGATAGAGGTCCATCCAATTTCTCAGACTCATTTGAAACTAATGCTCTCACAGACAGAAAAACATCATCAGATGATTCATACTGGTATGGGGAGCAGAGAATCCAGAGAATGAAGAATCAGAATATTCACTAGTAGAACTTGCTCCTTCCCCATCTGCATGAAGCTCGATTTTACTTCATCATTCTTCCCTGTGGAACGTCAGGAGGGTACTGGTATAAGACATTGCAGACTCTTCAGATGATATACCAATTGTGTTGGAGGATGTCTGGCTTCAAACTTAAATCTATCATCATTGAGTTCACATCCTCCTGGCCAGCCCACTTTGATCAGTAGAAATGGCACCTTCATCATTATTGTCTGAGGATGCTGGGAGGAGGACATCATCCTATGGCCTTGTCTCCAGTGAATAATTTGGCACTTACCAGAACTAAAACTTTCAAATTCTGAAGTAAATATCATGAAAAACAATACTATAAGAATTCCACGAGCAGAATAAAAGAATGGGAGACTTAGAGCAGTCACTGGCACCAAAAATCTTGGTTTATTTCATGGTAGGTGCATGTAACAAAAATAGCGACAGCAACTAATATTATAAGCTTGTGTGCTTCAACAACAGAGAATCAGCATATAGTACTGAGTATACGAAGCTCCCCAAACATCAAACTATTAGCAGAGAATTACATAAGAAAAATGAGTCTCCAAGAAATACTTCCTCCATTAAATCACAAACAAATAATCACCCGAGTGGACCACCTTCTACCCATTTGAGGCACAAAGAACTAGACATGTAGTATTGCTATCCAATAAAACACATCCAGAACTAACAGCTATTCTCTCAATAACAAACTAGACCTTATATTGAACAATGGAAACTTTAATTACTCAAATCTCATATTCATATGATGAAAGGTACTAATGGTAGATATATACTTATCTATACAGTAGGATAAAACATGTTACAGTTTTGTGTAGGAAGGTTATTACCTAGTCTACCTCGTGTTTTTTAGAATAGACTATCATAAACTGAGTACCTTGTGCCTTCTGTATCTTTAATAAATCTTTTTCCTACTATTTCGATCTCTAGCACAAGACATGACTATATGAGTAAAAAGCCCGACGTAAAGAACAGATCATCACAAACTCTGTTCAAACCATTTCGCCTATTTTATTTGTAATTGAATTAAATTTAATTCATAATAATTCATCAAAATCCCAAAAAATAATTATACACAAGCATATAAGCAACCTTTAGAGAAAAGAAGCCTCAAGGTCCCTCATATACATATGCTTCTTAAATTTAAACGATACGCCAACACAGAATTATTTAAAAATTAATTAACACAACCCTAAAACAGGATAATCAGTTTCTAAAGTGTAATTAACATACAGTAACGAACCGCTTTGCACTGGGCGCAGCGCGTGGTGGTTGGAGAGAACAAAACAGGCATTGAGGATACTGCGGAACTGAAAACGGCGCCGTATCGAGGGTCGCCTCTAGCTCGCTCTAGCGGCCTCCTCGGAGGCCAAAATCACCAGCCTCTTGATCTCCTCCCTTTGGCAATAGAAAGCCGCCATTTTCGGCGGATAATAAGGCGATCACCGGAAAAAGCAAACTAACAACAATGACCAGGCTAGAAAACCCAAGATCCCCGCTACATGCAATTTACCTGTACCTAATACCACGATCCAGAGAAACAATTCAAGCTAATCTCATCACTAAACAAGATGATCTTTGGTTGAGTGCGGAATCAAGAAACTTCACTAACACCAACATTGTGGGATGAAGATGATTTATGTTATATTAAGTTTTTTTACTTTGTAATTTTATGTTACGTATTTGAGTTTATTAATGAATATTGACTATTCAATGATGTGTAATTGAATTCTTTATGTTTTTATTTCATATTCTGGATTCAGTATCTGCAAATAAGTAATTTAATATGTTAATGTATTTTTCATACAAAGAATACAACTATAATACAAAATAAAAGAGAAACATAATATGAAATTATATATAAACTAATAAATATTTGAATTTAGGGGCTTGAATAAAACATTGAAGAATTTTATGGATTAAAAGGTAATTTGAAAACCGGTTAACCGGTAACCGAACCAAAAATTCGGTTCGGTTTATATTCGGTTTTTAATCGAAATCGGTCCGGTTTTCGGTTTGGATTTTCTCCAAACCGAAAAACCAGTTCGGTTTTCGGTTTGGATAAACCGGTTCGGTTAATCGGTTTATCCCACCCCTAGCTGAGAGAGGATTCTTCATAGGCTCTGGCTCTCCGAGCAGGCTAACCTTCTCTGATTTATCTAGAATAGCCGACACTAAGGTATTCAAAGGAGTGTATTGACTTTTGTCTCGATCGCGATAAGGAACTTGGGCATAAGATTTTTTGGGCTCGAATCGCTGCTTTTTTCCTTTCCGTTGATCGTCATTAGCCCATCTGCGATCAGCCCTTCTACTGTTCTCCCCCCAGTCAGGAGCACTGGTCGAAGGACCGAGGTCATGGTGATTAAGGGAAGCCACATAATTTTTTATTCAGAGATACTTCTCAATGAGGTCGTAGAAGCGAGTGAGGGAAACATCGTCCTCATATTACAATTCTTTCCACAAGTCAGTCTGCGAGCAAACCCCCGCGATAATGAGAGTCTGAACAAACTCTTCGGGAGTATGACCAATTTATGGAGTTCCTTGTGGAATATGTCTATGTAAGACTAGAGGGATTCATTCCTCTCCTGCCGTATGTTGCTTAGATAGCTTAAGGGCATCGAGAACTTCTTGTTCGCCTAGAAGTGTCTCAAGAATGATGAGCTCATTTATTGCCAGAGCTAATAGATCTCGCAGGAAGTGATCTGAACCAGCGCTTGGCATGGGCAATCAAAGTTACTGCTAAGCAGCGACATTTGGCCAAGTTGGAGACTTGGTGGAGTTCCACGAGTTTGTTAAACTCGTAAAGGTGATCTACGGATCAGAATTCCCATCGAACGCCCGCATATTGGGCATTCTGAATCTCAATGGAAGAGGAGCAATTAACACTGCTGGAGAAAAGGGAGACGCCTCAACGACCTTCTCACACTCATGCTGTTGAGTCTTAAGCTGATCCAAAGCTCGTTGTAATTCCTCAATCTGAGGTAGTGGAGCTACCTGAGGATCACTTTCCGCAACGTGGGTTCGACCCTCACGGTTGCGATTGAGGAAAGACTGCAAATCGGACTCAGCGAACCTTGACACATGCTAACTGGTGCCGTGTGAAGGCATTGAATGGCTCGGGGAGTTTTCCCGACCTCTGCGGTGGTCAAAACCGACCCGCAGATGACGGGGGTTTCTTGCATGATGACAGTCGAGGTCATCATTCAGCGATATTGGGAATCTCCCTACCTTGCACTTTTGTGGGAGCGCCCATGCGACTTTGTTTGGGATGACTCATGCTGCAACATGTCGCCAAGTCGCAATGCCACGGGTATTCTACCCACTGCGCGACCAGTGTTCGCTAGTCCCTTGGAGCCCTTCCATCCACTACTCACCATTTTCTTTCCCTTACTTTTATGCACTGCAGTGTGTGTGGTACGGGCTTTCGCCCTTTTCCGCGCTTTCGTGTGACCTGTAGGCGTCTTTGGCGATGGCATTAAGGCTGCAAATGAACCGAATAGTTCGCGAATAACTCGTTGGTCGTTTGATTACTGTTCGATAATGTTTGCGAACATTTGTTCGTGATTCGTTTGATAATATGTTCGATCAAGGTCGAACAGGGGTTGTTTGTTCGATTATGTTCGCGAACATTATACGTTCGACTGATCCATCCGTTCGCGAACAATCATTCGATTGTTCATTCATTTATGTTCGAAAAACATGTTATGCATTGTTATAATTTAATTTTTTTTTTCATTTTTATATTATGTTTGATTTAGTTTGGATGAAATTTTTTTAATGGTAATCAATAATAAAATATTATGATACTTTTGTTTTTCTTATATATATAATATGTTTGGATTTTTTTTTTTTTTCCAACTGTCATCAATAATTACATATATAAGTAGATATCATTTTAATTAAAAAGTAATAAATTATTATGATACATAGCATGACAAATTTAATAACATAATAGATTGTATAATCAAGTGATATATAATATAGTAAATCTAATAACATAATAGCTTCATATTTTTCCAAATGTAATCAATAATTAAATATTATAAGATAGCATTTCAATTAGGGTTGTGCAAAAAAATCTGATATCCGATCCTAATCTGCTCCGCTCCGAAAAAATCGGATATCCGAAAATTCGGATCGGAATTTAAAAAAATCCAAATATTTGGATCGGATACTAGATCGGGATGGTTAAAAAATCGAATATCCGTATCCGATCTGGATTTTACTAAACTACGTCGTTTTGAGTTTTAAAATAACCCTAACAGTCTAACACAATAAAGTCAACTCTCTCACTCTCTGTCTCTCTCGCTCGAACACGCACAGCCTCTCACTCTCTCAGACCATATCTCATCTCACTCTCTCAGTCAGTCTCTCTCGCTCAAACACGCATAGCCTCTCACTCTCTTAGACCAGATCTCATCTCAGTCTCTCACTCTGTCTCTCTCGCTCAACTCTCTGACTCTCTCGGTCTCTCTCGCTTGAACACGCACAAACACAGACACACAGTCATTTAGCCACTCGAACTCTCTCAAACTCAGATCTCATTCTCTCTTGCTCAACTCTGTCGGTCTCTCTCGCTCGAACACGCACAGTGGCACAGACACAGACACACAGTCACTCAAAACTCTCTCAGACTCATATCTCAGTCTCTCTCACTCAACTCTCTCGGTCTCTCACTCTCTCTCGCTTGAACACTCTCAGATCTCAGTCTCTTTGACGATTGAAGCCCCAAATCGATTGTTGTCATAGCCTAGTGCGACTGCCACCACATCGTAATAGTCTGGTGCGATATTGTGGTGCTTATTTCTTTATTATTGTTGGTGATGGTTTGTTAATGGTACAATTTGATGGGTGTTTTTGTTTTGATGTTGATTTGAGTTTGATGTTAATGGCACCGTAATATGGTGCCTTCTCTCTTTGTCCCAGTTACAAACCTTATATTGTTCATTAGTATTGATTTGCGTTTCGAACCTATTACAAGGTTGATGGAGGTTGGGTTTGATTCAAACTGTGCCGATTGGGTTTGGTTTTATGTGTGTTTCCAAAGATTGTTGGTTGCTGGATTTGATTCAATAGGTATGAGTTATTCCTTATGCAATTAATTTTGTTGTTAATCTTAAAAGTTGTTTATTGAAATGGTTTATTTGTTTTGTTTTGTTTTGTACAGGAGGATGATGACGAGTAGGAATTGGCAGTGAAGATAAGCATAGTCATTTAGGCTGTGACAGTGTTTGGACAACATAGGTTAAATGTTTTGTGCTTCATGTTAATTTTTTTAGATACTTTTATCATGTAAGGGAATTATAATTTCAATTTTATTGCTAGAATTATTTGATTTTAATAAGAAATTTTTAAAATTCGGATCAATTTCGGATATCCGATTATCCGATCCAAATAATCGGATATCCGTAAAACCGGATATCCACATAATTCGGATCGGATTCGGATCAATATATAGCCTGATCCGAAAATTCAGATCGGATCAGGAAAAGCCCTATTCAGATCAGATATTCGGAATTGAACAGCCCTAATTTCAATTAATAAATAATAAATATAGTATGGTAAATTGATAAACATTACATATTGTATAATCAAGTGATGTATAGCATAACAAATTTAATAATATAATAGTTTAATTAAACCTAAATTAATCACACATTTGTATTGATCATATATTACAATAAATCCTTATACCACTATGAATTTATAGGTGTTGATACAAAATATATATGTAGACAGTAATGATAATATATATATATATATATAACAAATTAATCACACATATGTATTGATCATTTATTACAATAGACTTTCATTCCACTACAAATTTATGGGTGTTGATACAAAATATATATGTAAACATTTAAAATATTTATGATAATTTATGTAATGATAATAAATATATGATAACCTATAGTTTTAGTAATTTCATAACATATTAAACATATTTAATTTATGATTAATATATGTATGATAATAATTTTGTACATACACAATTATACATTATATATATATATGCTTAGAGGTTTGATTCCTATTTGGACAAGTCCTATACGAAGATAATTATAACTCTTTTTGTATTTTTTAACCATTTCTTTAGATAATAATTGAGTTATTTGAGTATAATTGTTTATCTTAAGAGTTTTTNTTTTTGAAAACCCAAAGTCCAAAGTCAGAAACCCACATTTTCCCAACCCAAATTTTAAAAATCCAAAGTCCAAACCCACAATTTGTTTTGAACGATTTATTGTTCTATTTAATTTATTTTGAAGTTTTATTATTTATGATGGTTAGTTATTTTAATTTACTGAGTTTTTATTGATTTATTTAAAATATAAATATATATAGAGAGTTGGTTTATTTTCAAATGTTGAATTAAATGGGTATGAATCATAAATTGTTGTATATTTGTTTTTTAGAGCATGAATTGAAAAGTTAGTGTATATTTTTTATTCGAACATGTATTTACAAGTTATCGAACGAGTTATTCGAACAGGTATTTACGAGTTAGTCGAACGAACACGAACGAACTTTTTGTTAATCGAACGAATACGAACACACATCCTGTGTTAGTTCGAGTTCGAACACGAACACGAACAATCAAACATGCTTATCGAACGATTTTCGAACGGGCCTGTTCATTCGTGTTCGGTTCGATTGCAAGCCTAGATGGCACGCCTGGTTGGACTCTGGTGGTATGACCTGATCCAAATGATCTAACCTTTGGCTAACCGTTTGAAGAGTATTGTTGAACCTCTCCAGGTAATTCATCACAGTTGGGTTGAGTTGTGAGCTCGAAGGAATATTCGCCATGGTAGTCTGTTGGACTAGCGGCACTTCAGGAGAAGTGTCATCCTGTACCTGGGGGATTTCCTCATTGTCGAGGTTGGTTCGCTCAGTTTTGAAACCATGAGTCATTTGCTGATGGATAGGACTGATCGGTCAGAGGTTTTTTTATGAAGAGCAGATACTAAATTAGTGCCCTCATTCTAGCGCCAAACTGTTGATGCTTGATTTCAACACCAACGACTCCCACATGCAAAGTATTAAGCGGATTTAGAAATTACACATGATATGGAAATATGTAATGAGAGAATAAATGAGAAGCGGTTTTTAAAGTGGTTCGGATGCTCAAAAGCGAATCCTACATCCACTATGGTTGTATTAATAGATGGTTACAATCAGGTCATTTACAACGAGCTGAATTACAATCTCAAGATAATTGAAATGTATAGAGAGAGAGAGAGAGAGAGAGAGTGTGTGTGTGTGTGTGTGTGTGTATGCTTTTGAAGAGTAAAGATGAGCCAATCTCGTAAATGAGAGAGGAGTCTTCTATTTATAGTTGGGGGATTCAATATAGTAATCATGATTGTGCAGTTGAGTAGGTGTGATATAATTCCTAACTCGCTTCCCAGTGGTTGTTTGCACGAGAGATATTCTTAAATCGCGTAAGGCTTGGGTAGGTGGACAATTCCTAGTTACTCACAAGCCTGACATTCACCTGTCATACTGACGATAGTCTTTTCTCTTCTGTCCTTCCATGATGTGACCGTATCTAGACTATACAAAACTTTTCTAAACTCTGATTGACTCTTGTTGGCGTGAGCTTACGTCAACCCTGATTTTTTAGGTACCAGTTATAAAAATATATACAATATGTTAGTTTCCTATTAAAGATGCTAAGCTGAGTGGCTGACACCGGCAATGTTAGAAACGGTGGCGATATACATGCGAGGTGGCGTTTGTCAAAGATAGGAATGATTATAACGTAAACGTGTACGGCATCGATTGTCCAATGGGTTGAAGTGGAGAGGGCTGTCAAATGTCAATTTAAGGGGCTCCAGGGAAACTGCAAAGTCAAACAACATCTATGTATGCAGATTGCAGACCTTAATAAAGGCATATGGGGAGCCAAACGATATGAGACGGCTGTCGTGTGTGTCGTTTCAGTTCGGTGGTGGTTGGACCTGTCTTCCATCAATTTCTACGCTTNAAATATATACAATATGTTAGTTTCCTATTAAAGATGCTAAGCTGAGTGGCTGACACCGGCAATGTTAGAAACGGTGGCGATATACATGCGAGGTGGCGTTTGTCAAAGATAGGAATGATTATAACGTAAACGTGTACGGCATCGATTGTCCAATGGGTTGAAATGGGGAAGGCTGTCAAATGTCAATTTAAGGGGCTCCAGGGAAACTGCAAAGTCAAACAACATCTATGTATGCAGATTGCAGACCTTAATAAAGGCATATGGGGAGCCAAACGATATGAGACGGCTGTCGTGTGTGTCGTTTCAGTTCGGTGGTGGTTGGACCTGTCTTCCATCAATTTCTACGCTTCATATTCTTTTCTCTTTTCTTTCATAATTTTGTTACTATAATTGGCAACTTTATTTAGGAGACGAGATGGCACTGGGACTATTTCATTAGAGTTAGTGAAATACTTGTAAAAACAGATATAAAGGGACATTAATTAAACTTTTGCAGGTCACAGTAGAGGTCAAGGGCCAACATCACCTGCTTATTCAAAAACAAACCCAACCTATTTTTAGAGAAAAGCAAATGCGAGTAAATCTAAAATAGTAAAAGTTTTATTCATTCCTTGGTGAAGATAACGAAGAGTTACTAGATTTACACTCCTTCAGGGTCTCCACCATGGGAGCTCCCTTTCCAACTGTACACTCTTTATGTAAAGCTTTCTATATCACATTATTAAAAGGGAAAGACATGGACAAAATGGTGATAGCTGATTCTTTAAACAAAGCCAGCTACAAGAGTACATTACATACAGCCTCTCCCTGATTCTTATTTACCCCCCCTTTTTAAATATAATGGCTTAATCTGTACTTCCCTTACTTGTTTTTCTAAAATTTACCCCAGATTTTACATCCTTTAAAGGGCTAACCCATCCTAAGCTCTTTGAGTCAGTCACCTACAACTACTACTAGCTAACTTTCTACACTGTTTAGTTCTGTCGTAATGCAAAATCGATATATTTCCCCTACCTTCCAAATGCCCCTGCTTGTTACTCCTACTATGACCAACACCTTCCATGCCAGATCCTGTGTAATCAGCTTGGTCTGAGTTGGAAAAGGCTGAATGCCTCGTGGCCAAGGGTGAGGAAGAGGACAATGAGGAGGTGTCAGAATCAGAAGAATTCCTCCATGGGCTGTTCCAGCCACATCCTGAATCCCCAAATATATAATCAGAAATGTCATCTGTGCTGGAAGAGTCCCGAGTGCTATCAGTGCTGCAGGAACCTTCATCAGAATTGCTGCTAATAAGAGATGAACTGTCACTGGAATCTTCTTCTAAGATCTTTTGCAGTTGGTGGTATCTTGAATAAAAAGATTCAATGCCAGCTGGACCATCAGGAGGAATTGAGCTGGGGTAAAATTGAACAACACTAGAGTGTGTGGAAGGGGATTTTAAATTCGATGCAGTAGTCTTTCCAGTTACCCAGGAAGGAATCACTTTATTTTTTGGATCATGTGAAATTATTCTGTTCCTAATCAATCTAGGAGCCCTAGGAGAGCACCTGTAGGACAATTGCCCAGTCAGATACACAAAGTTACAGAAATCTTAATCTTCATCTAAACAAAACTATTTCTAAGATCACTTACCTTGCATAAAGGAGCATATATGCCCCCTTTGCTAGCACCTTTTCGCGTTCCACAGGTGTTACCTATCCAATTAAGATCAATAAAAAAGTTAAAATTCTGTGAATGGATTGACTCCAATGCTTTCAGTATTGCACAATAGCGTTTTAGAAAACACACACAAGATCATAGTCATATATACTTGCTTAAAATTCCTGTACTTCTTTAGTTTTGTAGAGCATCTAATTAGTTTCATTTCATTCCAGGAAAGGGCAACAAAAATCAATAATAATAAGATGCATTTTTACAGGTATCATTAAAATTAGGCCCAAGTTTTTTAAATTGTCCATACAGCAAACACTTAAATGAGGGACGGAAGAGGATTTGGGAAGAGCAATGTTCTAAAGAAGATTAAGAAATTTTTCTTTTCTTTTTTATAAGAAATATGAATTCATGAATTCAAACATATGGACTCAGCAAAGCCAGGCTTTGCGAAGAAGAAAGCATAAAGTTTGGATACATGCAAATACAAAAAGTGATAGCAGAAGGATAAAATAACAAACAACAGTTGAACATACCATGCTGTCATCAATCTTGAACCACTTGTTTTGGCTACTTTTTACATAGCACACATAATGTCCAGAAAACGCAGCATTCATAATATCCAAGTGAACCACAACTCCATAAAGCCTATATATAGGTGACTTATCACTTGTTCCACTCATATATGGTGCCAGGTTCAGTATTTCTGGGAACTGAATAGATTTATTGAGCTTGCCAAATTTACCAGACTGTAAGACGATGCAGGATCAAGAAATCAATAAGAATCTGTAAACAGCAGAGTAAAGTATCATTGTTGACTAAAAAGATTACCTGAAATCGCTTTAATGCAATTGTAAGAATATTAGGAGCTTCCAGTATTGTCAACTTCTTCTTGGCCTTTTCATAGGATTTGCATCTGATCAAAAATAGTAGCGCAAAAGTGAGCAAAATGAAACATCTGAAAGCAACCACACAAAAGCATGTTGGAAAAATGTTTCCTCAAACAGACGACCATGCTGAATTTTGTGAAAGAAACACCCATGCAATCCTCTCCTCAAGCACAACAAACAGAAGAACGACACACAGAAAGTGGCTTCCCGGAAAAAGAAAAAAGAAAATCCATTGGCTATGTCCACTTATAATGATTTAACAGTTAGAACTAAATTTGAAAAAATAAAAATCTCGTCGCAAAGTTATCAGATCAGAGTGAAGTCCACAGAAAGAGAATCAATTTGCTAAGAATGAGATCTAACAAGAACAATAAAGACAGGAAGTGAATAAAAAGGATGGTAGCCGGATAAGAAATGGGTGACTCTAGGGGTAAGTGCCTAGCCAATCTTCCACTTGGCAATACTCTAAATTTTACTGAATCACAGGGAAAAATTATAACTATTATATAATACTCAAAACCCTAAGAGAATAATAAAATCCTAGCCACAGATGAAAGCAAATCGCAATGAGACTTGTCGGATATCGAGCCTTTGGTTCCAAAGAAGATATTTGTTTTCCAATCATCATGAATAACAGCTACATCAGATATATAAGCATTTGGTCCGAGTCCACAAATCTGAAAGAAATTTTGACAAATCTAGTACTTTGAAAGGCCACGACACAGCAAAACAATTTAGTAGGCTTTAGCTAAATCATAAACTCTTTGCAGAATAATGCACACATCAGGTCCCAAATAGTCAAATTAAATCAGCAAGTCAAAACCAAATTATCTGTGCTAGGTTGATTATGACTACAAGTGACAGAAGTTCCAACAAACCCAATTTTCTTGCAAGTTCATACAAAAAAAAGTAAAGCTGACTAACCTTCCACATTGGTACTTATTTTCCCCATCCAGAATCTCTGTACCGGAAAATCGTTGAAGAGCCTCTTCTAGGCTTCTTATATCCCCTTCTATCTCAACAGTAAGATCCATCATCCTTTCCTGTCGTTCCGACTTGCCTTGGCATTTCATGCATTTTATCTGCAGACAAGAATAATACGGAACATGCATCATTTACAGTCCAATATGGAATTTACCTTGCATAAGTCAGCTAGATGCAACAAGGCATTACAACTTAGAATAGAGACAAGGAATGAGAACTGCTCGGTCTCTAAACTTTTACACAAAATTTCTTAAAAAAGTATACCTTCGATCGAAGGTAGCCTCCAAATGTAAGGCCTATGAGAGTTGTTTCCTCTTCCAAAGGGCCGGAAGCATTCACCCTAGCTTCCTTAAGGCAAACAGATTGCATTGTATCAATAGCATACCTGTCAAACATATCCAAAAGCATTCCTTTCAGCAGGAGATAAAATTACAAGAACATGGAAAAGACCTAAATTCAACAATTGGTTTCACAAATAAAAGCCCANAGGAGCTTCCAGTATTGTCAACTTCTTCTTGGCCTTTTCATAGGATTTGCATCTGATCAAAAATAGTAGCGCAAAAGTGAGCAAAATGAAACATCTGAAAGCAACCACACAAAAGCATGTTGGAAAAATGTTTCCTCAAACAGACGACCATGCTGAATTTTGTGAAAGAAACACCCATGCAATCCTCTCCTCAAGCACAACAAACAGAAGAACGACACACAGAAAGTGGCTTCCCGGAAAAAGAAAAAAGAAAATCCATTGGCTATGTCCACTTATAATGATTTAACAGTTAGAACTAAATTTGAAAAAATAAAAATCTCGTCGCAAAGTTATCAGATCAGAGTGAAGTCCACAGAAAGAGAATCAATTTGCTAAGAATGAGATCTAACAAGAACAATAAAGACAGGAAGTGAATAAAAAGGATGGTAGCCGGATAAGAAATGGGTGACTCTAGGGGTAAGTGCCTAGCCAATCTTCCACTTGGCAATACTCTAAATTTTACTGAATCACAGGGAAAAATTATAACTATTATATAATACTCAAAACCCTAAGAGAATAATAAAATCCTAGCCACAGATGAAAGCAAATCGCAATGAGACTTGTCGGATATCGAGCCTTTGGTTCCAAAGAAGATATTTGTTTTCCAATCATCATGAATAACAGCTACATCAGATATATAAGCATTTGGTCCGAGTCCACAAATCTGAAAGAAATTTTGACAAATCTAGTACTTTGAAAGGCCACGACACAGCAAAACAATTTAGTAGGCTTTAGCTAAATCATAAACTCTTTGCAGAATAATGCACACATCAGGTCCCAAATAGTCAAATTAAATCAGCAAGTCAAAACCAAATTATCTGTGCTAGGTTGATTATGACTACAAGTGACAGAAGTTCCAACAAACCCAATTTTCTTGCAAGTTCATACAAAAAAAAGTAAAGCTGACTAACCTTCCACATTGGTACTTATTTTCCCCATCCAGAATCTCTGTACCGGAAAATCGTTGAAGAGCCTCTTCTAGGCTTCTTATATCCCCTTCTATCTCAACAGTAAGATCCATCATCCTTTCCTGTCGTTCCGACTTGCCTTGGCATTTCATGCATTTTATCTGCAGACAAGAATAATACGGAACATGCATCATTTACAGTCCAATATGGAATTTACCTTGCATAAGTCAGCTAGATGCAACAAGGCATTACAACTTAGAATAGAGACAAGGAATGAGAACTGCTCGGTCTCTAAACTTTTACACAAAATTTCTTAAAAAAGTATACCTTCGATCGAAGGTAGCCTCCAAATGTAAGGCCTATGAGAGTTGTTTCCTCTTCCAAAGGGCCGGAAGCATTCACCCTAGCTTCCTTAAGGCAAACAGATTGCATTGTATCAATAGCATACCTGTCAAACATATCCAAAAGCATTCCTTTCAGCAGGAGATAAAATTACAAGAACATGGAAAAGACCTAAATTCAACAATTGGTTTCACAAATAAAAGCCCAACTAACCTTAGAAATTCATGAGCATCTTCCTCTCTCCCATTACCAAGTTGGCTTCCAATACTTTGAAGTTGTGATAATATCCCAATGGGAGACAAAGGGGATTTTCCTTCTTTTGCTTTCAATATTAGATTTTCAAACTCACAGGTGAAACACCATTCTTTCTTCGCACCTGGTATAGATAATAATTATGAAGAGTTACACACTGTACAAACGCTGCAAAATATACTATTTAGAAACAAGTTAAAACAATGATAAAAGTCATGAGCTTAACGTACATTCTTTGGAATGGAGTCCCTGAAGAAAGTAAGCAGTCAGAGGAGGAGTAACTGTCAAGCACTGAAGCACAGCATTGGCGTAACAGCTGCAGAAATTATATTGGCAGTTAACAAAAGCAAGAGAAATCTCGTCAACTTACGGTCAAAAGGATGTACTACATAATTGGACATGGGTTTGTCAGGTCAATTGACTAAAAGAAATAATGCAAGACAAAACACCATGTAACTACTCAAAATAATCACCACAGTAACCCCACACACAACATCCACATTGCTTTAATATGAATAGAATTTTCGATTTCCATTTCCAATAAAAAAGAAATGAATAGAACCACCAAAAATATACAACTAATATAAACCATGCATCAGACATCTTAACTTATCCATGGGAAAGAACCATTAGCCTTACCTATTCCCACAATTTATGAGGCCACATGGCTGTAGTTCTACCTTGTTCCAATTATATAGTTTGACAAATAATTCATATGAGAATAGCCCCTGTAGAAACATAACAAAAACGACAAAAAATCAATATGCATTCATTGCAAATGCAAAATCTAAAAGGCACAAAAATACAACACAAGATTCAATCAAAACCTTGTCACTGTATCTTCCAGCAGTCTCACTTCCAACCCCGTATGGATATTGCTTCGAAGATTTAGGTCCTCTGAACTGATCGACAGCTTTCCATAGAGATGTTTTTATTCCATTCTTATCATTTGAAAAGCAGCTCTCAACCCGAGAGAACAAAGGAGAGCTTGCCTGAACATCGTTGATTCTACCGGATCTCACACTTGGAACTGAATGCACTTCAACACGATGTGAAGTACCACCATTGTCATTAATCACAGTATTTGACTTTTCAGAGCTAGAGGATTGCAAACTACTGATATTTGAAGCATCCACACTTGTTGAATCTTTTCTAACACTAGATGATGGAGGAACATGAGAAGAGAAAGATACTGAAGCTTTTACTTCCCGGGACTTTGGTGTATGTGAAGCAACGTTAGTGCCATTTACTGTGAGACTAGATGATTTGCAGTTCAAGGATGGGGAGCTCCTGACCTCTAGAAAATCGACATTACTAGTTTTAGCTACTCCATCTTTGGGCCTTCCCGAAGCTGCTAGAAGAGCATCATCTGATACAATCCCCTTCACCTCAAAGCCCCTGGCAGACAATGAGGGGGAAGGGGACAAATTCGACGAACACGAAGGGGAATTGGACCTAGAAGAATCAGCACAGGCATCCATTGTGGACTCTAGAGTTCTACCCCAGAAACCAGAAGACACTGTGCAACTTTCAGCATTTGAACCCTCATGCATGCGACTAATTCTTGAACCTGAAGAACTAGTTGATGTGCACTGACCCTCTCTACTACAACCCGGTTTAATCTTACTTAATTTATTTAAATTAGTGTAATTATCGACAGAATCGACCAAACTAGCAAATTTAGGGGATAATGGCTTGGTCTGATCCAGATTCTTGACACTGGAAACAGTCTCAAGCATATCAACAGAGATACCAGCAGATAGAGGTCCATCCAATTTCTCAGACTCATTTGAACTAATGCTCTCACAGACAGAAACATCATCAGATGATTCACTACTGGTATGGGAAGCAGAGAATCCAGAGAATGAAGAATCAGAATATTCACTAGTAGAACTTGCTCCTTCCCCATCTGCATGAAGCTCGATTTTTACTTCATCATTCTTCCCATGTGGAACTTCAGGAGGGGTACTGGTATAAGACATTGCAGACTCTTCAGATGATATACCAATTGATGTTGGAGGCTGTCTGGCTTCAAACTTAAATCTATCATCATTGAGTTCACATTCCTCCTGGCCAGCCCACTTCTGATCAATAGAATTGGCACCTTCATCATTATTGTCCTGAGTGATGCTGGGAGGATGGCACTCATCCTTATGGCCTTGTCTCCAGTGAATAATTTGGCACTTACCAGAACTAAAACATTTCAAATTCTGAAGTAAATATCATGAAAACACAATACTATAAGAATTCCACGAGCAGAATAAAAGAATGAGGAGACTTAGACAGTCACTGGCACCAAAAATCTTGGTTTATTTTCATGGTAGGTGCATGTAACAAAAATAGCGACAGCAAACTAATATTATAAGGCTTTGTGCTTCAACAAACAGAGAATCAGCATATAGTACTGAGTAATACGAAGCTCCCCATTATAGCTTCCTATATCCCCTTCCATCTCAACAGTAAGATCCATCATCCTTTCCTGTGCGTTCCGACTTGCCTTGGCATTTCATGCATTTTATCTGCAGACAAGAATAATACAGAACATGCATCATTTACAGTCCAATATGGAATTTACCTTGCATAAGTCAGCTAGATGCAACAAGGCATTACAACTTAAATGAGACAAGGAATGAGAACTGCTCCGTCTCTAAACTTTTACACAAAATTTCTTTAAAAGTATACCTTCGACGAAGGTAGCTCCAAATGTAAGGCCTATGAGAGTTGTTTCCTCTTCCAAAGGGCCGGAAGCATTCACCTAGCTTCCTTAAGGCAAACGATTGCTGATCAAATAGCATACCTGTCAAACATATCCAAAAGCATTCCTTTCAGCAGGAGATAAAATTACAAGAACATGGAAAAGACCTAAATTCAACATGGTCACACACCTTCCATGCCAGATCCTGTGTAATCAGCTTGGTCTGAGTTGGAAAAGGCTGAATGCCTCGTGGCCAAGGGTGAGGAAGAGGACAATGAGGAGGTGTCAGAATCAGAAGAATTCCTCCATGGGCTGTTCCAGCCACATCCTGAATCCCCAAATATATAATCAGAAATGTCATCTGTGCTGGAAGAGTCCCGAGTGCTATCAGTGCTGCAGGAACCTTCATCAGAATTGCTGCTAATAAGAGATGAACTGTCACTGGAATCTTCTTCTAAGATCTTTTGCAGTTGGTGGTATCTTGAATAAAAAGATTCAATGCCAGCTGGACCATCAGGAGGAATTGAGCTGGGGTAAAATTGAACAACACTAGAGTGTGTGGAAGGGGATTTTAAATTCGATGCAGTAGTCTTTCCAGTTACCCAGGAAGGAATCACTTTATTTTTTGGATCATGTGAAATTATTCTGTTCCTAATCAATCTAGGAGCCCTAGGAGAGCACCTGTAGGACAATTGCCCAGTCAGATACACAAAGTTACAGAAATCTTAATCTTCATCTAAACAAAACTATTTCTAAGATCACTTACCTTGCATAAAGGAGCATATATGCCCCCTTTGCTAGCACCTTTTCGCGTTCCACAGGTGTTACCTATCCAATTAAGATCAATAAAAAAGTTAAAATTCTGTGAATGGATTGACTCCAATGCTTTCAGTATTGCACAATAGCGTTTTAGAAAACACACACAAGATCATAGTCATATATACTTGCTTAAAATTCCTGTACTTCTTTAGTTTTGTAGAGCATCTAATTAGTTTCATTTCATTCCAGGAAAGGGCAACAAAAATCAATAATAATAAGATGCATTTTTACAGGTATCATTAAAATTAGGCCCAAGTTTTTTAAATTGTCCATACAGCAAACACTTAAATGAGGGACGGAAGAGGATTTGGGAAGAGCAATGTTCTAAAGAAGATTAAGAAATTTTTCTTTTCTTTTTTATAAGAAATATGAATTCATGAATTCAAACATATGGACTCAGCAAAGCCAGGCTTTGCGAAGAAGAAAGCATAAAGTTTGGATACATGCAAATACAAAAAGTGATAGCAGAAGGATAAAATAACAAACAACAGTTGAACATACCATGCTGTCATCAATCTTGAACCACTTGTTTTGGCTACTTTTTACATAGCACACATAATGTCCAGAAAACGCAGCATTCATAATATCCAAGTGAACCACAACTCCATAAAGCCTATATATAGGTGACTTATCACTTGTTCCACTCATATATGGTGCCAGGTTCAGTATTTCTGGGAACTGAATAGATTTATTGAGCTTGCCAAATTTACCAGACTGTAAGACGATGCAGGATCAAGAAATCAATAAGAATCTGTAAACAGCAGAGTAAAGTATCATTGTTGACTAAAAAGATTACCTGAAATCGCTTTAATGCAATTGTAAGAATATTAGGAGCTTCCAGTATTGTCAACTTCTTCTTGGCCTTTTCATAGGATTTGCATCTGATCAAAAATAGTAGCGCAAAAGTGAGCAAAATGAAACATCTGAAAGCAACCACACAAAAGCATGTTGGAAAAATGTTTCCTCAAACAGACGACCATGCTGAATTTTGTGAAAGAAACACCCATGCAATCCTCTCCTCAAGCACAACAAACAGAAGAACGACACACAGAAAGTGGCTTCCCGGAAAAAGAAAAAAGAAAATCCATTGGCTATGTCCACTTATAATGATTTAACAGTTAGAACTAAATTTGAAAAAATAAAAATCTCGTCGCAAAGTTATCAGATCAGAGTGAAGTCCACAGAAAGAGAATCAATTTGCTAAGAATGAGATCTAACAAGAACAATAAAGACAGGAAGTGAATAAAAAGGATGGTAGCCGGATAAGAAATGGGTGACTCTAGGGGTAAGTGCCTAGCCAATCTTCCACTTGGCAATACTCTAAATTTTACTGAATCACAGGGAAAAATTATAACTATTATATAATACTCAAAACCCTAAGAGAATAATAAAATCCTAGCCACAGATGAAAGCAAATCGCAATGAGACTTGTCGGATATCGAGCCTTTGGTTCCAAAGAAGATATTTGTTTTCCAATCATCATGAATAACAGCTACATCAGATATATAAGCATTTGGTCCGAGTCCACAAATCTGAAAGAAATTTTGACAAATCTAGTACTTTGAAAGGCCACGACACAGCAAAACAATTTAGTAGGCTTTAGCTAAATCATAAACTCTTTGCAGAATAATGCACACATCAGGTCCCAAATAGTCAAATTAAATCAGCAAGTCAAAACCAAATTATCTGTGCTAGGTTGATTATGACTACAAGTGACAGAAGTTCCAACAAACCCAATTTTCTTGCAAGTTCATACAAAAAAAAGTAAAGCTGACTAACCTTCCACATTGGTACTTATTTTCCCCATCCAGAATCTCTGTACCGGAAAATCGTTGAAGAGCCTCTTCTAGGCTTCTTATATCCCCTTCTATCTCAACAGTAAGATCCATCATCCTTTCCTGTCGTTCCGACTTGCCTTGGCATTTCATGCATTTTATCTGCAGACAAGAATAATACGGAACATGCATCATTTACAGTCCAATATGGAATTTACCTTGCATAAGTCAGCTAGATGCAACAAGGCATTACAACTTAGAATAGAGACAAGGAATGAGAACTGCTCGGTCTCTAAACTTTTACACAAAATTTCTTAAAAAAGTATACCTTCGATCGAAGGTAGCCTCCAAATGTAAGGCCTATGAGAGTTGTTTCCTCTTCCAAAGGGCCGGAAGCATTCACCCTAGCTTCCTTAAGGCAAACAGATTGCATTGTATCAATAGCATACCTGTCAAACATATCCAAAAGCATTCCTTTCAGCAGGAGATAAAATTACAAGAACATGGAAAAGACCTAAATTCAACAATTGGTTTCACAAATAAAAGCCCAACTAACCTTAGAAATTCATGAGCATCTTCCTCTCTCCCATTACCAAGTTGGCTTCCAATACTTTGAAGTTGTGATAATATCCCAATGGGAGACAAAGGGGATTTTCCTTCTTTTGCTTTCAATATTAGATTTTCAAACTCACAGGTGAAACACCATTCTTTCTTCGCACCTGGTATAGATAATAATTATGAAGAGTTACACACTGTACAAACGCTGCAAAATATACTATTTAGAAACAAGTTAAAACAATGATAAAAGTCATGAGCTTAACGTACATTCTTTGGAATGGAGTCCCTGAAGAAAGTAAGCAGTCAGAGGAGGAGTAACTGTCAAGCACTGAAGCACAGCATTGGCGTAACAGCTGCAGAAATTATATTGGCAGTTAACAAAAGCAAGAGAAATCTCGTCAACTTACGGTCAAAAGGATGTACTACATAATTGGACATGGGTTTGTCAGGTCAATTGACTAAAAGAAATAATGCAAGACAAAACACCATGTAACTACTCAAAATAATCACCACAGTAACCCCACACACAACATCCACATTGCTNAGTTGTGATAATATCCCAATGGGAGACAAAGGGGATTTTCCTTCTTTTGCTTTCAATATTAGATTTTCAAACTCACAGGTGAAACACCATTCTTTCTTCGCACCTGGTATAGATAATAATTATGAAGAGTTACACACTGTACAAACGCTGCAAAATATACTATTTAGAAACAAGTTAAAACAATGATAAAAGTCATGAGCTTAACGTACATTCTTTGGAATGGAGTCCCTGAAGAAAGTAAGCAGTCAGAGGAGGAGTAACTGTCAAGCACTGAAGCACAGCATTGGCGTAACAGCTGCAGAAATTATATTGGCAGTTAACAAAAGCAAGAGAAATCTCGTCAACTTACGGTCAAAAGGATGTACTACATAATTGGACATGGGTTTGTCAGGTCAATTGACTAAAAGAAATAATGCAAGACAAAACACCATGTAACTACTCAAAATAATCACCACAGTAACCCCACACACAACATCCACATTGCTTTAATATGAATAGAATTTTCGATTTCCATTTCCAATAAAAAAGAAATGAATAGAACCACCAAAAATATACAACTAATATAAACCATGCATCAGACATCTTAACTTATCCATGGGAAAGAACCATTAGCCTTACCTATTCCCACAATTTATGAGGCCACATGGCTGTAGTTCTACCTTGTTCCAATTATATAGTTTGACAAATAATTCATATGAGAATAGCCCCTGTAGAAACATAACAAAAACGACAAAAAATCAATATGCATTCATTGCAAATGCAAAATCTAAAAGGCACAAAAATACAACACAAGATTCAATCAAAACCTTGTCACTGTATCTTCCAGCAGTCTCACTTCCAACCCCGTATGGATATTGCTTCGAAGATTTAGGTCCTCTGAACTGATCGACAGCTTTCCATAGAGATGTTTTTATTCCATTCTTATCATTTGAAAAGCAGCTCTCAACCCGAGAGAACAAAGGAGAGCTTGCCTGAACATCGTTGATTCTACCGGATCTCACACTTGGAACTGAATGCACTTCAACACGATGTGAAGTACCACCATTGTCATTAATCACAGTATTTGACTTTTCAGAGCTAGAGGATTGCAAACTACTGATATTTGAAGCATCCACACTTGTTGAATCTTTTCTAACACTAGATGATGGAGGAACATGAGAAGAGAAAGATACTGAAGCTTTTACTTCCCGGGACTTTGGTGTATGTGAAGCAACGTTAGTGCCATTTACTGTGAGACTAGATGATTTGCAGTTCAAGGATGGGGAGCTCCTGACCTCTAGAAAATCGACATTACTAGTTTTAGCTACTCCATCTTTGGGCCTTCCCGAAGCTGCTAGAAGAGCATCATCTGATACAATCCCCTTCACCTCAAAGCCCCTGGCAGACAATGAGGGGGAAGGGGACAAATTCGACGAACACGAAGGGGAATTGGACCTAGAAGAATCAGCACAGGCATCCATTGTGGACTCTAGAGTTCTACCCCAGAAACCAGAAGACACTGTGCAACTTTCAGCATTTGAACCCTCATGCATGCGACTAATTCTTGAACCTGAAGAACTAGTTGATGTGCACTGACCCTCTCTACTACAACCCGGTTTAATCTTACTTAATTTATTTAAATTAGTGTAATTATCGACAGAATCGACCAAACTAGCAAATTTAGGGGATAATGGCTTGGTCTGATCCAGATTCTTGACACTGGAAACAGTCTCAAGCATATCAACAGAGATACCAGCAGATAGAGGTCCATCCAATTTCTCAGACTCATTTGAACTAATGCTCTCACAGACAGAAACATCATCAGATGATTCACTACTGGTATGGGAAGCAGAGAATCCAGAGAATGAAGAATCAGAATATTCACTAGTAGAACTTGCTCCTTCCCCATCTGCATGAAGCTCGATTTTTACTTCATCATTCTTCCCATGTGGAACTTCAGGAGGGGTACTGGTATAAGACATTGCAGACTCTTCAGATGATATACCAATTGATGTTGGAGGCTGTCTGGCTTCAAACTTAAATCTATCATCATTGAGTTCACATTCCTCCTGGCCAGCCCACTTCTGATCAATAGAATTGGCACCTTCATCATTATTGTCCTGAGTGATGCTGGGAGGATGGCACTCATCCTTATGGCCTTGTCTCCAGTGAATAATTTGGCACTTACCAGAACTAAAACATTTCAAATTCTGAAGTAAATATCATGAAAACACAATACTATAAGAATTCCACGAGCAGAATAAAAGAATGAGGAGACTTAGACAGTCACTGGCACCAAAAATCTTGGTTTATTTTCATGGTAGGTGCATGTAACAAAAATAGCGACAGCAAACTAATATTATAAGGCTTTGTGCTTCAACAAACAGAGAATCAGCATATAGTACTGAGTAATACGAAGCTCCCCAAACATCAAACTATCTAGCAAGAATTACATAAGAAACATGAGTCTCCAAGAACTACTTCCTCCATTAAATCACAAACAAATAATCAACCGAGTGGACCACCTTCTACCCATTTGAGGCACAAAGAACTAGACATGTAGTATTGCTATCCAATAAAACACATCCAGAACTAACAGCTATTCTTCATAACAAACTAGACCCTTATATTGAACAATGGAACCTTTAATTTACTCATATCTCTATCATATAGATGAAAGGTACTAATGGTAAATATATCACTTATCCTATACAGTAGGATAAACATGTTACAGTTTTGTGTAGGAAGATTATTACCTAGTCTACCTCGTGTTTTTTAGAATAGACTATCATAAACTGAGTACCTGGAAGCCTTCTGTATCATTTTAATAAATCTTTTTCCTACTATTTCGTATCTCTAGCACAAGACATGACTCATATGAGTAAAAAGCCCGACGTAAAGAATCAGATTCATCACAAACTCTGTTCAAACCATTTCGCCTATTTTTATTTTTAATTGAATTAAATTTTAATTCATAATAATTCATCAAAATCCCCAAAAATAATTATTATACAAGCTATAAGCAACCTTTAGAGAAAAGAAGCCTCAAGGATCCCTCATATACATATAGCATCTTAAATTTAAACGATACGCCAACACAGAATTAATTTTAAAAATTAATTAACACAACACTAAAACAGGATAATCAGTTTCTAAACTGTAATTAACATACCAGTAACGAACCGCTTTGCACTGGGCGCAGCGCGTGGTGGTTGGAGAGAAACAAACAGCGCATTGAGGATACTGCGGAACTGAAACGGCGCCGTATCCGAGGGTCGCCTCTAGCTCGGCTCTAGCGGCCTCCTCGGAGGCCAAAATCACCAGCCTCTTGATCTCCTCCCTTCTGGCAATAGAAAGCCGCCATTTGCGGCGGAAAATAAGGCCGATCACCGGAAAAAGCAAACTAACAACAATGACCAGGCTAGAAAACCCAAGATCCCCGCTCACATGCATTTATCCTGTACCTAATACCACGCATCCAGAGAAACAATCAAGCCTAATCTCATCACTAAACATAGATTGACTTCTTGTTGTTGCTACCGGTTGGGCATGCGGCGATTGGTGTGGATGATCAGAGCCGTTGGTGGTCAAATCGACGGTAATGATTTCGTAATAAAAAATGTCGATATTTTTTGTGGAGTCAAAAAAACTAAGTGAGGTTCTGAGTAAATGAATGTGAGTGAAGTCGATGATTTTTCAACGAAGGAAAATTTGTTTACAGATCAAGATTTTAGGGCTTGTGTTTTTCAGAGAAATAGAGAGAGAAAGTAGAGCGGAAAAATAATAGAGAGGAGTTTCTCATTTCGGATTTTAATTATACAATTTGATACGGAAAACTTTTATTTTCTGTACGTTAAAAAAGAAATGTTAAATAAAGAAATTCATGTTAGAGAGAAAGGAATTTTGTTTTCGAGAAGCGTGAATTCTTTGCTCATCAAATATTCGGGCCCTCGGGTCCCACCGGTCCGGACTAAAAAAATTCCGGTTCAGTTTCCTTAATTTAATTATTGACTAAATATAGTTACACTTCTATTATTATTTTATTGGTGGCCGTTTCTGTGAAAGAGACTGGATTGGAGGGTTGCATGATGGTAGCATGTGATGGGGTGGAGGATGGAATTTGATGGTGGAGATGTGTTTGTGATTACTTGATTTGGTGGAGAGAGCAGGGTATTGACGATGATGCCTCACTCACCATTTTCTGTGTATATGATCTATATTGTAGTGTTGGGTTAAAAGGTAGAAGAATTAAACCATTCCATAAGTAATTGGCTGCCTCCAATGTTTTGATTGGTAGAGAAGGCCAGAAGCTATGACATTTTTATGTTTTTGATAACGACATGCCGTGAGATTTTAGTTTGACAAGATAATCATATTAAGAAAAATAGGATTAGTATATACGGGTCGGTGAGTCAATGGGTCATAGTCCAATTTCACGATTTTTCTAAAATCACCATCAACTCTGCATATTTTCTTTTGCGGATTTATGTGATACGGCAAATAAAGCAATAACGTGGATGACTAATGTTGACTATATAAATCTTAAGTTCGACGGGACCAAACAATTTCTAAAAATTTTCCAATTACTTGTTTTACATTTCATTTTATAAGTTGGAAGTTGGAACAACCACATCACGCCTATTTTGATGCCATTTTCAGCGCACGATGTGTTGCATTGAAATTTTAGGTCTACTAGTAACAGTTTAACAAGGCTCGTGTTTAATCGCTGAATTAGTACGTTTGGTACCTGAATGGGCTAATTCTCTACTGTATTGACATGTGATTTTGTACTAAAAGTGAGGCGACCGCATTATAAATTTATAATCTCAACATGTTGTCACATGCTCGTCTTATGCATCGTCGTGTATTTGGCCCACACCTACAAGTAATTTGCCACCAAACATTTCTTAAATTATTTTTTTGGAAGCTTCGAGAAGTATAATGGAACATTTACTGTGTGAGGTTTCTGAATAGATATATTGTTTCAAGTAAAAGCAAGCTTAATGGTGAATGAAGACAACAGTTATTGGTGTGCGTAGGAAGAATTGGTTACGGCCAAACATTTTTGTCCCTAACTTTTTTGTATCTCACGCTTGAAATGAAATCTTCATCGTTAATTTAACTTGATTGTTGATTTCATAGTTGAACGCTTTTACACCAAGTTGTATTATGAAATAAGTCTTATTATTCTTAGTCCCAACTAAACCATTCATACAAACACTACCATTTCATTATTCTTTTAATTTTGTTGAGTTTTGTTATATCTCATCGTTCAATTTTTTGGCTGACTGTGGGAGTTAACTTTGTTAAGTTTAGTCATCATTGGGTGGCTTGATGGTAAAAGAGCAAAAGAAAATTTCATAAACTCCTGAGTTTGAGTTTTTTGAGACATTAATAGAGATAATCACTAGGACTATTATTCGATCGACAGTTTCAGGGTCTAAAAGGTTAATTGAGGTATGTGCAAACTGGCCCAGATACCTCGGTGATCTAATAAAAAAACAATTTTTTGTTGAGTTTTGTTAAATCTCACTGTTCAATTTTTTGGCCAACTACGTGAGTTAATTTTGTTAAATTTTACCACTACTAGATGATTTGATGATAAAAGAGTAAAAAGAATCATGAGTTTGAGTCCCTTCTATCACTAATAGGGGTAATCACTGTGACTCTTCCCCGGTTGACAATTTTAGGATCCCAAAAGATTAGTTGAGGTACACGCAAGCTGACCTGAACAACCCAATGATCTCAAAATAAACAAAAATTATTTAATTTTTTTTTTTATAATCATAGGGTGCGTTTGGTTCAATATTTCTACCTATATTCTCAATCATATTCTCCAAATATTGTTTGGCACATTATTTGAGAAATATTAGTATATTTTTTAATTATTTTTAAACCCCTTAAGTTTATTAATTTCATAAATAACCACAGAAAAAAAGTTTAAAAAGTAACAAAAACACCCCCTAAACCCATAGTTGCTAAATTCCGACAACCACCATCGGTGGTAGCTGGAATCTGTTACAAGGGCCTACACCATGACCGAAAAATGTTGATAATTCATCGATCTGGCCATTTCCAACCAGATCTGACCGTCGTTGACCGACAACGACGGCCATATCTTTGGCCGTCGCTGATGGCCAAAGATGGACTTTTGCGGTCGTCTGGATCTGACCGGAAAATGTCATATCAACGCATTACGACACAAATCCAACCGGTCTATGTCGTAACACAATTTTTTAGCCAGATTCTGACGGTAGTGGCCGGAATCTGACACTGCAGGTGGTGGGGGTGTTTTTGTTATTTTATAAAAATTTTATATATTGAGGTGTTTAGGTAAATAGGCAAACCTAAAAGGTTTTTTTTTTAAAAAAATTAAATTTTATCTCGTAATACTCTCCTATTTAACTATCCAATATTATTCTCAATGCCCTATCTAAAATAATAAACTAAACTTGCCCATAGATATCTGAACCAGTTTCTTGAGACCTCAACTAATCTTTGTACGCTAAAGTTGACAGCACCCTTTTAGCAACCCAAAAATTGTTTAGTTTTGTTAAATCTCACTGTTCAATTTTGTGGCCGGCCGTGTGAGTTAATTTGATGATTTATTAACGGTGGACCTGTATGTCCCCACCATCTCACTAATTATGTTTTCACTTTTCAGTGAAATTGAAACCAGCTAGAACCCTAGAACTCTGCACTTTAATTTTCACTTGACTTTCCTGGCTACAACATTGCAATTCAAACTTTAAACAGCTCTACCTTTAATTTCTCCATCAGTCAATTAATAGAGATGACGAGGAAGTATTAAGGCATGTACGTCTATCGTTAAATACTGTTTTTATTACGCTCATAAGAAGCTGCTTTAAACTTGATACACTGACAAAATGACCGAGGGCTGAAATTGTGTTTAATTGTTCAGAATCGCAAGCATTTTTGAATAAATAATTGTAAACTTGTAATTTATTAGTAATTAGAAAATAATTTGCAAATAATCAAGTTTAAATATTAATTGTTCAGAATCGCAAGCAAATATACTATTATAGTGTTGGCTGTTGACTAGCCCAAAGGGCATCTCCAACCCACGCCCAAAATAGCGTGAAAGAAGTGCTCCAATGAAACGCTATTTTCTGCACCAATTTGGTGTGAATGAACAGTATCACACCAAATTTGGCGTGGTACTGTTCATCCATACCAAATTAGCGTGGCATTGCTTATACAGTGAATTTTTTATTTATTTGTATTTAAATTAATTTGATTATTATTTATGTTAATATTTATAATAATAAATTCATAATAATGATATAATTTAAAAAATTAAAAACAAAACTTTATTCAATGCAAATATTAAACTATAATAACTCAAAAAAAATTAACACTAATTTAAAAATACTAAAATTAAAAGAAAATACAACATAAACTAAAATAACAATTTAATGTTTCAATAGATTAATTTCGGATCTTCTAAGATCATCAAAATATTGGAAAGAACTAGAGTTACTTTCAGATCCCTTACCTTGTTGTTGGCATAAATTAAAATAATGTTTTTCTATATTAAATGTAATGTTTATTTGATTAAATAAATACTTAATTTTATTAAATTAGTATAATTTTCGAAGTAATTATTATTTAATAAAAATATCATTCTCAATCTTTAATTAATATATACAAAAATAATGTTGAAATAGATTAATTGTTGGTTATTATAATAAAAGAAAGAAAAAAAATATTCTAAAAAATATTTTTTTAATATAATATTAGGTGCAATGGATTGGAGATCGCAATAATATTTCACACTAAAAATCACACCAAATTGAAACTGTTGATGCGTGATTTTGACACCAACCAAATGCACGTGTGAAATGCTGAGCTGGCCTAGAAGACACACGTGGATGAAAGAGTGAGAGTAAAAACAATGGAGGACAACGTTTAAAGTGGTTCAAATGCTGAGGAAGCAAATCCTACATCCACTGATTTTGTATTAATGATAGTGGTCAGGTCGCGTTCAGCGGACTGACTTACAAATGATTATACAATGTTATATTTTCTTTAGAGAGATTAGTTAATCCCTTAAATGAGAGAGGAGCTCTCAATTTATAGTAGGATGGATTAAGGTTATGATTACTAAATTTGTGAGTTTATGGGATTATTCGTATAAATCCTTCTTTATGTCTCATTGCCCACCTTCTAGAGTGATTTACGCGATTTGGTGCAATGATTAGACACGTGGAATCACTCTAGCTTCTAGCTGGTCTGACGTGCACCCACTGCCCTAACTAGGGGTGTTCAAAAGCTGTTAACCGAACCGGTTAACCGCTTTTATAAACCGAACCAGATTTTCGGTTCGGAAAAATTCCTTAACCGAAACTGAACCGGTTTTAGGGAAAATCGGTTTAAAAAAAACGGTTAACCGGTTTTGAACCGGTTTTCCCTTTTTTTTTTTATAATTTTTTTTTTGTCATAAATTAAATTGTAAATATAGACAATACTAGAGGTGGAAAAGTAACCTGTCTAGCCCACAGCGGGTTACAAAATTTGGCGAGTCGGTCCTAACCCGCCCGCCAACAAAGGCAGGTCGGGTTAGACCCGCCATTTTGGAGAAAATGGCTGGCCCAGCCCGGCCCGCCAACCCTGACCCGTCGGGTTAGGCGGCGGGCTGGGCCGGGTTAGCCCTATTTTTTTTTTATTTTTTTTTATTTATTTAACTTTTCAAATTGATAATTAACAATTATAAATGAATAAATTATAAATGTAATTGTTTTTAGTTAACTTTTCAAATATCAATAATTCAATTAAATTAATTTTTTTTTTGTTAACATTTTAAATATTAATTCAATTTTAACACAATAAAATTGTAATATAAGAAAAATTAGACTTATTCATTTATCAAAAATAAAATAAGTAATTACAACAATAATTACCTCGTTAAAAACCTCACCAAGAAAAATCCAATGGGAGAAAAACTTGGTAAAGAAAAAAGAGTGCAATAATTGACAATTAATTTACAAATTACATTTTACAAAATAACTAATTTGGGGGTGGTTCACTAGGATCTCCCTCATCCGTATCATCTATATTACAAAATTGAAATGATTATATTAAAGTATCGTCGACAACCTCGTATTGATCTTGATGGTGCGACTGTTCCCAGTCTCGAAGATATGTGAGGACTTCAATCATTTTTGGAGAAAGTTTAGTCCTCCTTTCATTTAAAATTCTTCCACTTACACTAAATGTTTGTTCGGATGAGACAGGAACAGCGAAAACATCCAAGGCAAGTCTTGATAATACCGAAAAAATACATTTTTTGGCTCTCCAATAGTCTAAGAGATCAATGTTGGCTCTCTGTTGTGGATCTACTGGTAGCATTTTAGGGGTTGCCAAATATTGTTGAAGCTCATTACTCTGCGACTGTATGGAAGACAGTACATTAGTTGTTGTTGGTGGAGCTTCTGAAGAGGAGGCTGTGTTTTGGATTTGGGTCCTCTTCGGCCTATTCAGTGCACCCCAAGAGTAGAAGTCTTCATTTGTTTCTTCTGATGCAACTTCCCTGGATGTTTCACCTCTTTGCGGGTTCCCATACCTGTTTTCATATTGGAAATATAATTCGAAAAGTCTATTTTTTACCTCTCATATTTGATTGGCATATACTTCGGTTTGTAAATTTTCACATAAATTGTCAAAACCATTTTCTAAACTTGCTAATTTAATTATAGGATCAAATATAGCACCTAAACAATAAAGAAAATTAATGGGTTCCTAATATTTAAAAAAAAAAAATTTCCATTGCCTTTATTGGTGCCTTTAAAATTTCATTATCTTTGTTTTTTATAAATAACTCGTAAATTTTTATAAATGTATGTATTACCAATGGACTAGTAGGATAATACACACCAGAAAGTGGGAAAGTGGATTGGTAAAAAATTTTAAGAAAAGAATGAAACACTTTAACTATTTGTCAATCATTTTCTACCAAATAATGAGGATCTCTATTATTTGCTACAAAATAACTAATTATATTAGCATAAGGTAAACATGAATCAAGCATTAAATAAGTACTATTCCATCTAATAGGCATGTCTAATACAAAAGTTCTAGGAGACATATTTGATTTTATACAAGCGTCTTGAAATTCAGCATTTCTTTTATTACTACTAGTAATCCAAGCTAAAGAAGCCCTAATTCTATCAATATTTTCTTTAATTGTTTTCATACCACTTTTCACAATTAAATTAATAATGTGACATGCACAACGTTGGTGAAAAAACTTCAAACTGTTATACAAATGATAATTACTTTTAAAAAAATCTATAGCTGTAGTATTAGCATTTGCATTATCTAAAGTTATACTTATCACTTTATCAAGAACATCATAATCTTCTAAAACTTCAACAATTTTATTATAAATTTGTTGATCACTATGATCCATATCCATTAATCTAAATCCTAATAAAGATTTATTTAATTTAAATTCATTATCAAAATAATGACATAGTCACACAAATATAATCTTGTTTAGCTCTACCACTCCAAATATCGGCAGTTAGAGCCACACTAACATGACAACTATGTATTTTATTTTTTAATTCTAATTTCATTTTTCTAAACAATTTTATTAAATCATTTCTAGTTGCAGTTTTAGAATAACTTTTAAATCTTAGAAAAAATGAATTTTGAACAAATCTTTCAAAATATTTATCTTCAGCCATATTAATAGGTTGATCAGTTGTAGCAATATATAAAGCTAACTGTTCCCTATATACATCAAAATTATAACGCCAAGTAGTACCCATATTAGTTATTTGAGTTTGATTGTTTTCTCTATTTCCATGTTGATTAATATGTTTATTAGCATGCATTTTTAAAGTACTAGTACCATTACCTGAATCAGCTTTATAAATATTTCCACAGTATTTGCATCTCGCTTTCTTGACTTGAACGCCATTTTCTGTCTCGTAAAATTTGTCGAAATGCGCTCAAACGTCTGATGTGTGTCTATCTTCGGTTTCGACGACAGTTGATGAACCCGCCTCAGCTTGAGATGAAGTTGGACGAGGACGACGATTACGAGGACGACTTCTAGAACCACCGGGAGCTGTTGGAATCGGGGGCATATTTTGAGGTGTATCGGATTCTGAGAATGGGAAAGCCGGACTATTTGAATCTCCTCCTGCATTTATGTTAGTAAAATTAGCGGGATTAGGACTAGGATAGTAGTTTTCTTCATCATTGTAATTAATGGGAAAGAAATATCTATCCACTGTGGTTGAAAAAAAAAAATTGATGTACAAGAAATAAAAATTAAAGAAAGAGAATTGGAATATGGAAATTAGAATTTGGAAAATTGGAAATATGAATTAAAAATTGCAAAAACTAATAAAAATTAAAATACAAGCAAATTGATAACAAAGAGATTAAGAGAATAAATAAATAATTGAGAGATTAGAGATTAGAGAATATGAGAGAATGGGAGAATTTGAGTTGTGAGAAAAATGTGAAAGTTTAGGGCCAATTTATAGAAAAAAATGGGAAAAAAATGACGAAAAAACCCCTCCAACGGCTATATTTCAAGGGTAAAAGGGTAATTTGAAAAAAAAAATTTTAATTAGAGATTTTAGACAATACATTGGGAACTAAGAAAACCCCCGTTAACCCCCGTTAACCCGACCCATTTGTTCCACCTCTAGACCATACATTGGGAACTAAGAAAACAAATTTGGGTTGAGATTTTAGATTGAGTGAATTAGAAATTTATTTTAGTTTAGGTTATTATTTATTTATTTAATATATATATATATTTGAAAAACCGGTTTTCGGTTAACCGTTTCTAATTTCCCTTAAACTGATAACCAAACTGAAAATTCAATTTTTTTAATTTTTTAAACCGTAATTGAACCATTTTTTTGGTTCGGTTAACGGATCGATTCGGTTTTTGTATTTTTTTGAACACCCTTAACTCTAACAGGGGCATGCCGCTCCTGTCATTGTGTGACATGGCTGCCGCTGACTGGCTACGGATATATCTGAACTCTGACTTTTTATACTGACGGGGTCTTCCGTCTACTTTTTAAGACGTAACAGAAACTTGCACCAAAATGGGTTGGAGATGGTCGAAGAGCCGCCACCTTCATTGCAGACTTGTACACGTATCAATTCATTTAGAGACTAATCATTTACTGTTACTTCTTCACTCTGTCACCTGACCTGATCCCACTTGACACTCAACAAATCATGACAGGTAACTTGGGATGTGTGATCGTCGCCGTTGACGGCAACGAGGAGAGCATGGACGCCTTGAGATGGGCGCTCGATAACCTGAAGCTCAGAGTCCCTGCCCCCGATTCCATCGAGCCTCCCGGTTGCTTCACCATCCTCCACGTGCAATCGCCACCGTCCATCGCTGCCGGCCTCAATCCCGGTGCCATCCCCTTCGGTGGGCCCAGTTAAGCTCCGCTCCCTCTCTCTACTACCAACAACCTTCTATTATTGTGTAATTGTTTCATAATTTCATTTGATTCGAGTTAAATTAGTTAAAGGAATGAATTCTAATTTTGTTGACTTCACTATTTTTTCCCAGCAGATTTGGAGGTACCTGCGTTTACTGCGGCGATAGAAGCTCACCAGAGGAAAATTACTGAGGCCATTCTGGAACATGCGTTGAAGATTTGCTCTGACAAGAATGTGAGGATTCATGTATCATTATTTCTTATTTACTGTTCACGCTGTATTTGTTCAATTTGGCTCCGTTTGAGTTACTAATATGAACTAAAATATTTTTAAGGTATGGTTGGAATGAGAAATTTATCTAGCGCGAAGAAGAAAGAAAGAAAGAAAACCGTTCGGCATTGTTTGGAAAACACTATCTGTTTTCTTTCAAAACCAAAAAGAAAAATTAGTGTGTGGTTAGCTATTAAAAATACTTTCATGAAAGATAATAGCAAAGGTTCACTTTGTATGAACTACGAATAATGAGAAATGTTGGTTTCTAAGGGCAAAAATCTAATAGAAATACTCACAAGATTATTCTCCTTGGATAAGTTGTATAGAGTGTGTTTCCAAGTAATTTTGGTTTATATGATCAGAAAAGTTCTTTAAAATGATTAAAAGGAATTTTTGTATCTTTTTTTGTCTAGTTGAATTAGCAAAGACCCCTTAGAAAAAGGGTAATGCTATTTGTAAAAACTCTCGTACAAAGAGAGTTTGTACAAATTGACGAGACACGTCACATGACATTAAGTTATGTGGTCACCAATGCCATGTGGCATGTCATGTGACGTGCCACGTCAGTTTGTACAAACTAACAAACTCTCTTTGTACGAGAGTATGTACAAATAGCTTTACCCCTTAGAAAAAACTAGGAATTTTTGGTCAAACACATTTCTCAACAAAAATAATTACTAAGAGTGTAGGGATAATTTGTAGCGTTTTTATATGTAAAAAGTGGTTTTACCTGAAAGCAATTTACCACAGTAGTACTCCTAGACAGTAGTACTCCTAGACACATTTAGCATATTTGAGCCTATTATCTTATCAATGAGTGCAAAGTGAAAAACCAATTACCACCCATTTTATGCTAAAAGCCATCAAATTTTCGTTTTCTTGTATAAGATGAAATGCTAATTGCAAAATTTTAAAAATTCATATGATACCTTATTACTGATCATGTCCTTGCATTCCTTTTATATTTTAGTGCTGCCATGGGCCCATGGTGTGATTTGAATGCTACTGAGCATTGGCTTGATTGTATCGGTGCTATAATAGTGGATAGGAGCCAAGCATTTGGTAGCATTCAACATAGTCATAGTGTATATATACTTTTGTTTTCAAACATTATGCGTGTCAATGTTATTTCAGGTGAATGTCAAAACCCAAGTGGTGGTTGGGGATCCAAAGGAAAAGATCTGTGAAGTAGTTGAGAATTCGCATGCTGATTTGCTTGTGATGGGCTCTCATGCTTTTGGCCCTATTAAAAGGTACTCAACTTTGGAAGATAGTTTTATTGTATATTGATTAATAGTATCATCACATTTTGTTTACAAACTAACTGGTGTCTGTGGCTAAATGTTTAACTTGGTAGTCAACTGGTGCTGGTCATAAAATTGAAAGTCCCATTTGATGCTATTTCTCTTCAGGATATTATGGTCACATCTGTTCACTCTAAAAATGGTATTGGAAAGGTTATATAGGCATGTCTGAGAACCATGCCGTTTTTGATGTAATGACATATTGAACTGGTTTGGTTCATTGGTTGTAGTAATTTGCCTTTGCTTGTAAAAGAATCTGCCTTGTGGTGAAAAGTTGCTGCCCTTTCTTGAAAGAGCCCTGCTGAGTTACGGGCTTGATCAGGCCTTTTACCCTGGGGAACAGGGGAAGGTGCTATAAGGTCTCCGGAAATCATTACTGAACCATATTATCGATTGTTATAGATGACAGTCTTAAGTTGTCATATGACTTCCTGTTTATAAAATGAAACAAAAGTCTCTCCTATAGCATGGACTAAATACAGGTGGAACCATGTGGTTTTAAAATTCATCAAAACCCGTCTTGGAACTATTGAAATTTGTGATAACATATAAGACTTGCTCAGATTTATTTCAAAAACCTCCACTGGAGTTTGTTAAAAACCTTCCATGTGGGAAAGGTTATTGACTTTTTCCAGATTGAAGGCTCATGTCATACTCTAGGGGAAAGTTAGATATATTTACTAAAACCTATATATATCCTTTTTCCAGTATTGTAGGCCAGGGTGCATCTTAAACTTGTAAACAACCAATAATATTCTCAATATGCTAAAGACTGTGAAACTATTGAAATGTCAACAGGATGTTTCTGGGAAGCGTAAGCAACTACTGTGCCAACCATGCAGCATGCCCAGTTGTCATAGTTAAGGGCAAGGGTGCAACCTCTTAAGCATAAGTAGGTATGTTCTCACTTCTCTATTTGAGAAATTCTTGCAGTATTTCACGTCTTGTCTTCATTTATGTACATGGTTTACACTATGACATTAATAAATGTTGTGAAGTGAGGATCAATGTAGTATGATATTTGCTAGACAACTTAAATGAAAGAGTGGGGATCAATGTGGTATTGATGTTGATTGGGAAATTATGATTAAAAGCCATGCAGCAAACCAAAATAAAGCCTTTGAGAAGTAATGGAAGAAATTCTGGAATGCTCATCTATACACAAAAGCCTTAAGAAACATAAGAAAACATAAGGGAACTCAGTGAACACTTCTCTTTCAAGGATGATTCTTTACACCACCTTTGAAAAGTTTTACATGTTCTCTTAGTGTTTTATTTACAATTCACGTTAAAGATGTGAGAGCCTGCATTCCTAAGCTCAGAACTTGTTTTCTTGGCTGATGATAAACTTTCTGGTCATGACTTTGTTGGAAAAGCCTTATTTTGTCTATGCCTATGCACATTAGATGGGCTTTGCTATATCTTTAAAGTTCACTTGCCTTCCAAATAGTGAAATTAGTTCAATTTAGAGAACTTGTTTATTAGTTTGATCTAGATTTAAGCTTATGTTAAGCTGCTTACATCTTTGTACAGGGTGATACTGCTGAGCAAAGTTACGTTTAATGGAGTGCTATTGTGATGCATAACCAGGATTGTTGGGATGTCGTGTGTCTGAGTTGTGGGCGTGTAGTTTAGGTACCTGCTTTTGAGCTACGCAATATACTTGCACTACTGTATCATATGCAGTGGTTTATGAGGAAAATTTGGGTATGATATCATTCTTGTTTGTGTTGTTGTACATGTATGTAATAATGTCAAATTTCATCTTTT